>NC_090869.1:23434803-23484803 GCF_036669935.1 Montipora foliosa | reverse complement strand
AGGGCATTCGTGCCGCACTGAAAAATAGTACAACCTCGAACAATGTATAGATTATTCATCAAGTAAGGGTAAAACTTGAGGATAAATTCAAAATGACTGAAAACCTCCTGGCCATAGAAATGCGGAAACAAATCATGGACCAAAGTTAATATTTTAATATTCATTTCAATATTAAATAATAATTCCCGCCTTGAACGCGTCAAACAAATCCGTGACAAACTCGTTTGACTGGCTGCCAAACTACAACATGAACACTCGACTCGCCGACTTCTGTGTAAGAATGGTAAACACTGATTTCTTGTTTGGAGAAAGTTTTTATGATAAGCCGTAGTTAATGGAGAGGCACCAATGTAAAAAAAAGTAATACCGGTATTCATGCTTGTCTGATTGCGATTCAGTGACCGAAACAACATCTATAGGAGCAGACCACGGCAGATAGGCGACTGCAATCCTGGTTTGGAGGGATACGATAGAGGGGGAAGCAATGAACCATACAACCAAGAAAAGACTGATATATTATGAACTTCGTGCTTGTCGACTTACTGTTGGCCACGGTACGTTTTCTTGCTTAATTTGCTAGTTAACTATGTCCGTAATTCTCTGTTGTCTTTATCAAATCACCCCTTTCGAAATATTTGTCTTTTATTATTTTTTCTCAATGCGCGAGCGGGCAGAATTCTGCGAATCCTGCAATCTGATTGGCTCTGGGAGCGGGCGAAATTTCTCTATCTTGGCCGCCAACCCCGGGCGGAATCCTAGTTTGGGTGAGCTTGTGTGATGGCGGCGCCAGGTGACTTAAAATGCCTGCATTGAAATGTTTTTAAAAGTAAACAGTGTTGCTTTACAAATTATTGTGAACAAAATCAACCGATCAATGCGGTATGGCCTCAGTGATATTTCTCTTTTGATAATAAGCATCGCAGGCCAGCCTTAAGCAATGATTCCCAGCCAGCATATCTTTTTAGGAAAAAATATAAACTGCCTTGGGCCGTACTCGAGACCTCGGGTACAGTTTTTCCCAATACGGACCGACCAAGGCCGGTGAATGACATATCTGTCGTGATTGTGGTTAATCAATCAAATAAATTAATTTTTCACGTTTCGCTATTACACGTCAGTATTCCGTTGAGGCAATTATTTTCCCATGTCGAGAATTTTTTGTCCATTGAGCAAATTAAGCAGATTCGTGAACAGGGCTTTCATTCGATTCGCGACTGGCAAAAGTGCCAAGTCCTCTTTCTCAAAGTAAAGCCAAGGTATTTTTACCACTGAAGAGAGTTGTTTGTCCGCAGTGTTTTGTTGAAGTCGTGCAACGTCACATAATCATTAAAACACGAAAATTCTCTTGCAAATGATTTAGCTTGATTAGTTAATACCTTTGAATATCCAGATGTTGCCACAATTTCTTTTTGGAAGGAAAAGGCCTTGTTTCTTTGATTCTTCGATTTTCGCTAACATGCGTGGGAAAAATTTGACCCAGCGAGCAGAAACTCCTAGACACCTCCTTACAGGCAATCATCTTCGTTTTATTACACTACTGATGATATGTTGCTGTACGTTGGCAAACGCTATGGTGAGTAATGAAAGTCCAGAAAGACCACAGCCTCGAGAGGATATTGGCAACACCGAATCCTACGATGATGTTGGCGAAGCTAGTGAAAACCTCATGCCCTCAGAGCAAAGAGAACGAAGATCAGCCAGCAATTATCGAGTTCTTCAGGAGCGTCTTCGAGCATTGGAGGAAAGGTAAATTTTCAAGCGATGCCTCAGTAATGTGAGTGTTAGTATCCTGGAAAGGACATGCGACACTTTGTTGTACTTCGTGGTGAACCATTCTTATCAACACACAAATTACAGAAATCTTTACCACACAAAATTCAGCAGCAGCGCGGTATTTTTATCACTATGGGTTATAGAATTTTAGCCTTGAAAATTCGTTTGAAAATAGAAGTAGCTTACCATTTGATCCAAGTTGATGCTGTAATGTTTTCTGCACAGGCACAACAAAAGCAAGACACTGATGGAGAAGAAATTTCAAGAAATGGAAACCAGATTTATTAAACGGTACGTTCAAGTTTAGTTAGTTTAACTTCCGACACAGATTTTTTTAACGTTCTGGCTTAATAATCAAACTATTTTTCAAGGATTTGGATGTTTTTCTGAAATTCAAGTTCACAATCTACTGTACATGATTTTTCAATCATACAGTTTTGGATAACGCTCCTTTGATTTTTGAGTTGATTTAGTGCGATGGATGCTGCCAACTGCATGAGGGAATCAACAAGCCCATCCCCCCTCCCCCCCCCCCCAAAAAAAAAGCAGACAATGCTTTATTAAAATATGTAAATTCTGACTACTCTAGCAGAAGCTTTAATGTGAAAGTTTATTGAGGATGCGTCAGCCAGTCTTCAATGCAAACAAATCCTGACTACAGCATAGGACCATTCAAATAACACGTGAAGGTTTAAAATCTTATGAGAAGGAGTGCTACGCAAGATACGAAAAACCACCCTTAAGAAGTGGCCAAAAAATATGTCAGGGAAACGTACTTCTCATCTAATGCAGCAGTACCAGACCCTGAGAAAAGGGAACAACTAAACTGCATATACGATATAAACTTCGGCTTGAAGATCATTTTAAAAAATGAATACCCAAGGAGCCTCTCTATTGTTCCGTCAGAATATTACTTTCTGACTGATTCATTCCCAATCATTCAACCGTCAGAAATAACATTTATACATGATTTGTTGTTTGTGGTTTTCCCGCAGACTGGACGCCCTATTGAATGCACCACGATCAAGTGACTCCTCTCTACTGTCCTACCTGCTTGGTCTGTATAATTATTATGTCTGCATGACAGTAAAACCATAAAAAGTCAAAAGAAAAATACTTACACGTAAAGACGTTAATTTAACATAACATAACATCAAATAAACATAACATTATACCACACAATTTAAACCATTTTAAACAAAATTATGATAAAGAATACGAGCACTAAATATAACATACAGAGTATAGTCCTTTTTAATATAATATATATAGTTTTCCGCTAACTATAATGATTAAGTCAAACTACGGCTTTGAAATTTCCTAAACACAAAGGCTCAACAAAGAAATGACTCAAAGGATAAGTTTGATGTCCGAGGTGGAACGCTTATATACATTGTACATAAAGAGTATTGTATATTAATATAACATAACAGTATAATAACATAACACAATACAACATGTAATATACAACTTCCTAAGGGAGGGTCTCATACAGCATAAAATTACGGGCGCCTTAATTAGCCAATCAAAGTGTGCATATCGTCTAAGATATAATGAAGTGTACTATAGCATGTATTGCAGTATAGGAAATAGCATGCTTTCTAGGGGTATTTGGGATAAATACCACTAGCGATATTTCAAAATTCATCAAAAATATCATGAGCCGCCAAGCAGTGACTGATATTTTGGGAATCTTGAACTTCCACGAGTGGTGTTTATCTCAAATACCCCGCAGAATTCATGCTATTTTTGTTTACAGTCTACAGGCTGAGAAGCTGTAATTTTTACAAGTATTTCAAATTTGGGGGAAATAATACTGGTCTTAGCCAAACACATTTCAGAAATTTCTCAACCTGTAGTATAATATGAGGAACAGGGTGTGATGTGAAGAAACAATAAGTCGTCTTGAAAATTCGGTAAAAAGTAAGCATTCTGCTCTTTGTTTGGTTTTAAAAGGTTAATGTAAAGTTGTTTTAAATTCATTCATTCTTTTCTTTTTCAAAACCCACTTAAATTAACAAAAATATTAGACACAGTTACGAAAAATTCTTCAACAGATGGCCCCAGCGTTTGTTTAAGCACACTGAAATGTTAGTTTTGGTTAAATTCTCATATAAATTCTGTGAAGACAGTTGCTACTAGTTGGCTTCCTCATAACAATTTCTGGGCTTTTTCTCATTTGGTTCACTTCAGTGCGGGATGGTCGATACAACGGTGTGGGACGAATAGGCCCCCCTGGACCACCAGGAAAAGCAGGACCACAAGGTATTGTAATAGAATTCGCAAAATCCCCAACGAGTACACATAATACAAAATGCCCCTTTAAGGATGGTGCCTACTATTGTTATTGCACGTACGTTCTGCCCGTCTCGAGATACTCGGGTTTCCTATCGGTGATGCTCACTAATAAAGGGATATTTTTGCACGGTTTAAACTATCCGGAGAAAGTAGATCTTAGCAAGTACTCTTGGTGTACAAAAAACAAAATTTGGGGGAACCGTGCATTTTTTAGAGATAATTAAGCGTCAACTTTAGAAAGAACGCCATACACTGCCTTGTATTTTAAAGTTTTTTACAAACATTGTTCATGAATTATCTTGGAAAAATGCGTGGTTACCCCCAATTTTCTTTATGGATTTCAATGGCACTTGTTAAGATCTACATTTCCTGCATAATCATAAACCGGGGCAAAAATACTTTGAATTAGTAGGCGCCGTCCTCCTTGCCTGGCAAAGAGCTTGCAGGTGAGCCTTCAAAACTAGCCTGATTTTTTGAATAAACAAAGGAAAGGAACTCTTAACCAGTGTTCGCATGATAGCGGTTAAGTCAGGGGGCTAATTCAATGCTATTTCTCACAATATCCAATAAAAGGGGTATATATGGATGACGCTTGAAGAAAAACTTGCTGTTGGTAAGAAAGTTAACATTTAATTGAAATTCAACATTTCTATCAGGTTTGAAAGGAGATAACGGATCAACAGGGCCACCAGGAAAATCTGGGGTGACATACGTGCGCTGGGGAAGAACCACATGTCCAAGCGGCGCTGATTTTGTTTACAAAGGTACAAGGAAAAAAAAGATCTCAAGTGGATTTGAGGGCCATAAAATAAGCTGGACAAGACAGGAATTAAAACTGATATTTTTTTAGAAAACTGAAGGAAGAGAAAGGAAGATTTGCAATCAAATATACTCAGTCAAATCCACCTTTCCTATCCTTTCACTCCCACATGACTCTCTCTCAATACAGCCAATTTTTGCGAAATGCCAAGTATTATTCGGAACCTCACTGTCAGTTTAGCGACTTCGACTACTTTAAGAGCTGTTTGTTTTGAACCAACAGTAGGCCACAACTTTCCACTTTTTTTTAGGTGTACAAGTACTCAATGTATTACTTCACCTTTTCACATTATAATAATTAAAGTTTTTTTCATGTGCCAAGGAACAATGCGTTCAAATAAGATAGCAATATGCCCATAAGCTTAAAACGATTTTTGACATTCGTTTTTTGTTTATTTTCTATTTTAAACATTTGTATAAGGAATAATTGGAGGTGAATACTTCTCCCATTCTGGTGGAGGAGGAAACTACCTTTGTCTTCCAAACAATCCAAAGTATGACAAATACAAAGATGGGACGCAGAACTCTGGATATGTTTATGGCACAGAGTATGAAGTTAACCAGTACAATGGTGATCCCTTTAAGAAAAGCCTTCACAACAATGATGCAGTCTGCGCTGTGTGCTTCGGAAAGTCGCGCTCCTCAAAGCTGATGATCCCTGCAAGGAATGTCTGCCCATCTGGCTGGACTGAAGAATATCATGGGTACCTGATGACAGAATACTACAACCACAAAGGCCCCAAGGACTTCATCTGTGTTGATGGGGACCCAGAGTCCGTTGTTGGAAGCAGTGCAAACAAAGATGGTGCTTTGTTGTATCCTGTGCAAGGACAATGTGGTTCTTTACCCTGCAGTCCTTACGTTGCTGGTCGAGAGCTGACATGTGCTGTATGCACCAAGTGACCCAGTTATCAGTTATTAATGACCTAAAACCGTAGACAAGAGTGATTGAAAAAAATGTCACAAGTGTCAGGATACTAATAAATGCTACTTGAAAATGCATCCATGTTTTGTTGCTTTATTCATTCTTCTTCCTATGGCCCTTCATTCCATTGGCCATCCTCTTTAAAGGTGTTCTAGTCGTTTAATTTGTGCTTGCTTTGTCCGAATTTTTAACTGTCTTCGGCAATAATTATTATCTTCATTTCTGCCCCCCCCCCCCCCCTTCCCCCGCAATGAGCTAAATTTATGGACCAAATGGACCCATGAAACTAATTAATAATTAATATCTGGACTTACAATAATTTATAGCAATATGGCATACATGTCAAGCAAATTGTTATAAAATAGGCTTTTCATAAAAAAAAAGCTCTCATTGTCAAACCCCGCGACTATTCTGAAAAATAACCTTCAATAAGAAAAATTAGCAAAAGTTTTACAGATTATTATTCAACTGCAGTCAGCAGAGTTCAAATAACACCCAAAACGAGCACAAATGTACTCCAAAATTAAAGACCGGTTTGACAAGTGTTTCAACCATTAATGAGTCTTACGTAAGCGCCAAAAAATGGCTGAAAATGCTAATTTTGTCCCGCAAAGAAGACCATGAATGCTTGCCAAATTTGGAAATTTTTAAAGAAAACTGGTTCCTAGAGACAGCTGTAGAGACAAGTGATAACCTACACGACAATTAACTTTCTCTGCTTATCGATGAAAACCGAAACCAAATACGACGAAAATAGAAAAAGCTGACCTCCATGTAAGAGCACTCGCCTCCCACCAATGTGGCCCGGGTTCGATTCCAGACTCGGCATTATATGTAGGTTGAGTTTGATTGTTCTTTTCTCTGCACTGAGAGGTTTTTCTACGCCAGTACTCCGGCTTTCCCCTCTCCTTAAAAAAACCATAATTTGACTTGATTTAGGTTGATTGTTCATTTCAGTTTACGGTGTCCCCAATTTGTGCTCCAGCGCTAGAACGACTAGACACTTAAATAAAGTTCCTTTTTTAAAGCAAACAGCTGCCCTTCGCTTGCTGTTTTACGTAAACACGACCCTCAGTCTCCTTAAAACGTCCCGAAATCTTGGAAAAAGATATGCACGTCTCTCGTCATCTTCCACATCATTTGGCTCCAGATATACAACTGATTTCTCCCGTCTAACATTTCTCCTTACGTTAACGTAACTGATCAGTGAAGATAAGATTGATTAACCGGAAAAACCCCAAGCCTAACCGCAACCTCGTTCCCAGGGTTTTCAATTGGGGTCTTTCTCGTCATCGACGAAGAGACCCTGGGAACGAGGTTGACCCTGACGCTAATACTGTTGATGGCGTTCAGTCTTAATGTGACACTTCGGGATTTGTATAAGGAATTAAGCTAGCATCTTCTTTGTTGCTGATCTGGGGAAAATGGTTGATAATCCGCTGGATATTATTGTTATTTCTTTAAGAAAACAGTAATTAATTCGGTCATAGTAAAATGCAGACTGCAGACTGGTTCTAAAATGAAGACTACGATACAAAGTAGGCCTCGGCCTAGGCCTCAGTCTGCATTTTAGATTCAGTCTGTAGTCTGCATTTTATACTGACCGGTTACTAATTTTATTTATTTACCTCAAATAAACAAATTTTACAGTTTCTAAAATTGATTCCTCTCGCAAACTACAAATATATAGATAAAATACACACGTAATTATAATAAAGTGACAATATTGTGTTCATAGCTAGAAGTTCCAATAATGAGAAAAGTACTTCCCAACGCTAATTTCCGCTTTGCATTGTTGCGCGAAACTTGAGGAAAGTCTCAACGATTTTTTTCCAGGATTGTGGAATCATGCCTTATGCCAATCCACATAACCACCCGTCTTTGCACTTTTTCTGTAGTAATGATCCAAACAAAAGGCGTCAAAGTGGATATATTGGAAAGTCTGACACCATATTCACTGTGGAATGAATATCGAAGTCGTTACACTGATATGTACAAGAAGCCTTCAAAAGTACTAGTGCATATGAACAATTTTGAAGAGATTTACCTCGAGCTACTTAGTGAATTCCGTTTTGGGGAATTCTATCAAGATTACATGGAGGTACACTGAAGATGTGTTGGAGAAAATGCTTCAACTATTTAAAACCAAGAGAAGAAAATTATGGAGGAGAATGAAATGAAATCATTATGATTAAAGAAAAGAGAGCGGAAAATAAGATAAAAGAGTGTTATAGCAAATATTTAATTTAAAAAAGCTTCCTTGCGATAAGGGGTTCGTTTCTGGAATGTTTAGAGCTTTTTTAGGTCGTAAGACAGGGAAATAAATCTCTTTGTATCTTCAACCCAGGACGGTGTCAAGGTATAACAATTTGCTATTACCGATATGTTGTTCTTTCGGGTCTCGTAAACTTGTTGAAAGACCAGATCTCTAAAATAAGCAGATAGTATTTTCACAATAGGCTTTCCTGGCACGGGAAGTTATCGGGACTTTTGCGAAACGGGTCCCTCGTCTGTAAAGCATATACGAGTTATTGCTGTTCGGTCCAAGCACCGTACACTTGAACGTGATGTTACCAAATGCTTTCCCCACTGGTTAGTCCAGTAACAGTTGTTGGGTTAGGAATCATACAAAAAAGGAAAGGAAAGGAACTTTATTTAAGTGTCTAGTCGTTCTAGCGCTGGAGCACTAATTGGGGACACTGTAAACTGAAATTAACAATTAACGCACATCAAGTCAAATGTTGCAATTGGTTTTTGAGGAGAGCGGAAAACCGGAGTAACTGGAGAAAAACCTATCGGTGCAGAGTAGAAACCAATATATGACGCCGATTCAGGGAATCGAACCCGGGCCACAATTGTGGGAGGCGAGTGCTCTCACCACTGCGCCATC
Organism: Montipora foliosa; assembly: GCF_036669935.1. Lineage (NCBI taxonomy): Eukaryota > Metazoa > Cnidaria > Anthozoa > Scleractinia > Acroporidae > Montipora > Montipora foliosa. The sequence goes on along the minus strand of NC_090869.1, from coordinate 23,476,098 downwards.
CCTAAACACCCCTCGGTGTGGTGATGGAGCAATGTCAACATGGATGACTCCATTACTTTGCAGGTCAGTGTTGTCTGTGACGACAACATAGCTTTCACTAATCGATTTGTCCTAAACTAAACTGATTAAGTCGAGAGTGAAAGAATTGTTAACGAATTCCAATTGTTACTTTGGTTTGATAAACAAATGTAACTTAGGGTGCGTTCCTTTGGGATGATCCGAAAAATGATCACTGATCCAAGATCAGTTGGATCAGGGTGCATTAAAGGAACTGAAAAATGCTTTCCCAGAGAGGATTCATCGGTTCCTTTGATGCACCGTGATCCAAGTGATCTTGGATCAGTGATCCTTTTTCCTATTTAGGACCGGGTCTTAAATGAGAAGTTCAAGGTATTCGTTTTTGTCTTGATCAAAAACAATAAACAAACTGCGGTGTTAAACATGTTACAACGCAGTTTAACTTGACGTTTCGTATGACACAAAATAAGAAGTCAGAAGTGACGGTTGAACAAATTTGAAAAATTATATATGAGGGTGTAGAACTTTGAAAGAGACAAGTAACTAGATTAAGAACAATGCTCTAACAAATAAATGTCATAAGCAGTGAAAACTGGCTTGTTTAATTGGTTAATAAAACCAGATTTTCTCACTGCCAACGTTTTCGTTTAACGTTGGTTTAAGTCAGCGTATTAGTAAGGTTTCTTTTATTTTACAATGTAAATCAGATCTTCCGTTTGCCAAGACTTCAAAATGGTCCAACTTGATGTTGTGACCGGTTTTGATGTAATAAATCAAAAACGAGTGCGAGTAGTGTTTGACCGGGGTTTCCAGACACCGAGAAACAGCTGATGAGTTTTAGAACGGTATGATCAGCAACAGCGGAAGTGTAAATGTTACCTGTGAGGACTCTGTAATGATCCGTTTTCCGGTCATGCAAACGACTTTTCGTTTTACCAATGTAAAGTCACTGCAATCCCAACAAAAGGCTTTGTACACAATTTTGGATTACAATTTTGTACACAAGTTTGTTTATTGTTTTTGATCAAGTTAAAATGGCCGAAAAACAAGAGTATTCATTTTTGTTCAAACCATGGAAACATCAAAGGGCGTCTCATTTTCAACCGGGTTGCATTGCGAGCCTAAGTGTACTGAAAGCTAACTCATAAATTGAATTATATTTTTTCTGAATCAAGTTCTTCCAAACATGCCTCAAATCAGAACTCTTGCAAAATTCCCAACTAATCTTATCTTAGTTCAGTGGTTTAACAGAAGATATAACAAGTATAGATAATTTAATTCTATCGTCTATTTTATTGTTAGTTTGTTAGCTGGATGAGAATGTGTAAATAAGTGACGGTACTTATTCTTTTTTTATGATTTTTATTGCTTGCTATAAGGCTTTTAATTTTATTCTTGAAATTTTGCAAGTGGTTGGTGTGTTGCGTAACCGGTTTTTACCAACCTAATAAAGATGATGATGAGGATATAGATATATTGACAGATAAATCAATTCAACCATCAATCAATTAATCAATCAATCAATAAATCAATCACTTCAATCAGTCAGTAAGTCAGCCGGTTGGTGAAAAATAAAACACATGGCTCTGTCTCCAATGCAGAAATCTGTGTGTGATGAAACAAATATCCGCGCATGGCATGGATGAGCTAAAGGAATTGGCCGGCAATACTCCAGACAATTTCTATGGTGACGCTTTCATTCGGTTACGTAATTTTTTCACAAGGCACAACCCAGGACTTTTCACGGACGATGACCGAGAATTTAGGTCTCCAATCAAGGGCCTACGCCTTGGCAAACCTTTCAGTGAGCTTGGACAAGATCAGCATGAAAACGTGTGGATGGTGAGAACTAACTATAAATGATACCAAAGACGTTAGCGTTTCGAGAAAATGTTCCATCACCATGTTTTGATGATATTCCGTAGTTCCTTGCGTAATTTAAAACGTTTCTCTTTGTCGCGGTGGATTCCAGCCAGTAGGCACATACAATCCAGGTTTGAAGTCGGGGTCCTGTGGCTGATCAGCAAACAAATCTTGCAGGCGAACTCTGCGACAAAAATCTTTGATCTTTAAATCGAACTGAGCTTCCGTAGGGGGCTTGAGCCCAGTGAGCGCTCAGTGGGCTTTACATGAGAGAGGTTGTGGATTTCCAACTTCCGTGGAAGAAGGTGGTACAGAGGTCGTGTTACCAGTTTGAAAACTGAGCCGTTTTTCCTCGGGAGACCGTCTGTCTTTACTGACAACTCCTTTCCTTGGCTACCATCACAAATTCACAAAGAACGAAAAAAACACCGTAACACGTCAACTTCAACCCACTTTCACTCCACTATCTATTATCATAGTAAGTTCAATAAGCACGTTCGCACAGACAAAATCGTCCAGAAAATACTTCATAAATATCACAATATTCACCTCCCAAAACTCAGCAAAGCCTACTGCAATTCCACTAAATTGCATACTTTACTTCTCACCAACAAAATCATGCATTCCAAATTATCGTCTCGTTCAAAATCAAACTAGTCCTTTATGAAGGAAGTCGATCTTAGATCTTTTGTTTTCTACACAACACCAATGTTTTCATTTCCAATTAATACTGTGCTTATAATTTTCTCATTATAGCGTAAAATTGTGTACATGTAAATAGTTTCCTTGCTGATTTTCCTTTGAAACCTTTCAAAATGAAATAATTTCATTATTTTATTTCACGTAAATTTTTATATTGTTTCCGTATCCGATTGTTATTATAAGGGTAATTTCTGCATTAAATTATTGTAAATACGAATATATCTCTGTGTTGAGTACTTTCTTCTTACCTCCAATGCGATAGAATCCCCAGATTATCCTCCAACCATTTAATTCATGGATTCGAACAACCACAAGAACGAATGATCTCATCCTTATTGCACCTTATACCAGCGTCGTTTCGATTACCCATCACTTTTTTCTATACCGAGTGTTACACTTCGCCTTCCATGCAAAATTCATCCATTTTATACCCAGACTTCCTTTCCTCGCCTTTTTTCCTGCCTCTCGTTCCCACTCCCCTCCATTTTGTGTTCTCATTTCCAGTTCACATCAATTCATTTAAATTTTTCTGTCGCAACCGGGGCTGACGCGTACGGGGGATCTAAAAACTTTTCTAGCCTCAGACGTCTCTTCAGTGGTGAAGGAAAATTTAAAGGATTTTCGAACACTTTTACGTGAGTATCGAACAAAATTTTATATATTAAAAAATTTATTGATTACATGTCGATTTTTTTCCGATGTTGTGTCCCTTTTTTCAATTTTCATTGCAACTTTGACCCGTTTAGTAACTTACGTCGCGACAGTCTGTCTAGCGGGTTTGTCTTTCCTTCACGCGAAACCGGGTCAGAAATTCACTCTCCCTTCTACCATCCCTTATCTTTTGATCAATTTTCTCTTATGCCCGACACGAGGGGGTCGGGTGGAGGTCTAGCGCTGGACTAGAAACCCCCTTGCTCGGTTGCGCTCCGCCCCTGACGATTCGCAACGTACATCGAGCCTAGGTGTCAGAGCCTTTTCTTGTCATCTTTCCTTTTTTCTCCGAATATTTTGTTTACCCGATTTTGACGCACTTTACCCTCCCATTTTCCCCGGGGTAACACACTGGCCTCTGGAGAGGTACGTGCAGGGAATTGTGCGCCCCTGCCCCTTTGTGAGCACCGGGTGGCTACTGGCCCGGTAGTCTAGCACCCGTAAGGGCCCCTACCCAGGGTTACGTTTGGGAAAATTTATATTTATTGATCAATTTACCACTATTTTTCACATTTAACAAGTTTTAGTCATTCAATACAGAATTCACCCATTTCATATCATAGTTTCAATTTTTTGTCCTATTATAAACTATCTCGTTTATGGATCTACATCAATTGTTATTTTCAAAGCTAATGTACTCCAGAGAAGTTTTCGTTTCTTGAGATTTAATATAAATTTGAACATAGAATTTTGCTACCATGGATCCTACAAACCAACCGAGTATATCAGAACGACGACGCGCCTTATTCCAACTACTTAATGGAGATGTATTTTATCCAGTTCAAGTCTGGCCCAAAGAAATTGTATCAACTTTCTGGAAGAAACCCATCGGACAAAAAGACACTTTCCAACTAATGCTATTTTTTCTGGGCAATGGATGCTCCCCTAATATTATAACAGAATGGATCTACTCTTCACAACACTGGGCAAGCCCTCAAAAAATGGACAAAAGAAAACGCCAAGTAAGTTTCATCTGCAACAACATGGACTCCAAAGGACACATCTGGTTCTATTTTGATATTCATCACAATGAATGGCTTTATCTGAATGGACAAAAAAGAACGAAAAATCAGAATAAATCAAATTAAGTTTCCTCATTTTTCAAGAATATTTAAACTCATACGCATTTCCCTTTTTGGATAGGCATATCTTTATTTCAAAGAAACGAATGGTTTGCAAATAACTATTTCCTTAAAATAATAATATAAATTTTCTTTTCTCTGATAAATTCCCTTTTTCCATAGATCACAATTCAATTTCCGTTCCAAATTTTCAGTTTTATTCACAAAGAGAAAATATTTTTTCCTTTTTTATTTTACTTTTTTGTATCTCAGGCTGGTTTTGGTATTAAAGTTTTTAATTTCACACAGAGTTTGTTCTGTTTACTAACCCCACTATGAGGTTGAGATTTTACCTTGTAAATTTCTCTCCTTCATTTAACAGCCTAGCCCTAATTTTTTGCTATGATTTTCCCTCAACTCACCATCCACACCAGTTAGTGGAGAGAAACCCCTTCTTGTAGGGGGATTCTTGCTGCAGCACCATAATCATGCCAGAAAGGTTGCTAGTCTACTGCTGTTTTTGTTTTTTTTACTTTATACAACTAACTCCCTCACAATGTTGTTTTAACGCCAGTTTCTGAGTCCAATTGTCAAAACAACATTGTAGGAGGGCAAGGTATTGTAAAGTGTTTCAACAATTTTGTCCGGGACTGCTGCTCCAGGCTCCCAGATAGTCGGGAAAACGAAAACAATTTCCTGTGAAAAGCGAGTGGGGGCTTGGATAGAGGCGAGGCGCCTCTCCTTGACCCAAGGCCCACTCATTTTTCGCACGCACTTTCACGTTCTTTCAGATCTAAGATCACCCAACGAGATCGGTTCCGATGTATTCTCGCCTTTGCAAGCTCCCCAAGCAACGTTCTCCCAAACCAACGGCTCGGACAAGCGAACAAAAGACGCGGAGGAGTTCCTCTTTCCTCACGAGCTTCGACGACGCAAACGCTTGCTGCAACAACAACTTTATTTCGAGCACATGACTGAGCAGATCAAAGAACAGCGTGAGGCAGAATGCACGATTGAACGTGTCCACCAGCCAACAAAAGAGACATTCGTGGAGAATTACATGAATAGAGGGAAGCCTGTCATCTTGACGGGGATGATGGACAGCTGGGACGCCATGAAATCTTGGGATTTTAAACAACTTGGTAATATTAAGATAATTGTAAAACGATTAGGTCGCCAACATACCTGGGCAACCTTTCTTCTATATTCTAAAGAGCTGCACAGTGGACTATTCTATCCCTTTATTTCACTTCAAATATCAGTATCAACGAAATACCATTTTTGATAACCCTAAAGTTTTAATTGCTTTTTAATTAAGCCCTCTGAGAAGTGCTGTAACTGCTATACAGTGTCTTTCAAAGAAAACAACTACCACTTATTTGAACCCCGTTTCTTTCTCCCTGTGCAATAATCAGATCTTTTTATTCGTTTGCGTGAACAAAACACGACTGCCTCAGAAAAGCGGGCCGCTCCACTGATTTATGAAGGAACTGCTCGCAGTCTAACCGTAACAGCGGCGCATTGTCAACGGACCAATCCGAATTTCTCGTTGCTGGTGCAATGGGAAATTCTGAACGCGTCGGTTACTGCAACGGGTGAAGTCCCTTCTTTCTCTCCTCTTGCCAAGCTTCCCTCGGTCTTTTTATTAGCTTGCGTGACAAAACACGACTGCCTCAGAAAAGCCGGGCCGCTCGCCTGATTATGCCTCTCCCCCCAAACAATTCTGAGGGATGACTCGGTTCTTTTCCTGCTTCTTTGTAAACAACATCCATTGCTTTGGGTGGGGAAGGGGGAGAGGAGGGTGTTGTTGGACGAATCTTGAGGTAAGTCTCAACGATTTTTGTCCTGGATTGTGGAATCGTGCCTCATGCCAACACATAACCACCAGTCTTTGCATTTTTTCTGTAGGGATGATCCTAACAAAAGGCGTCAAGGTGGATATATTGGAAAGTCTGACACCATATTCACTGTGGAATGAATATCGAAGTCGTCACACTGACATGCACAAGAAGCCTTCAAAAGTGCATATGAACAATTTTGAAGAGATTTATTCCGAGTTACTCAGTGAATTCCGTTTTCCGGAATTCTATCAAGATTATATGGAGGTACACTGAAGATGTGTTGGAGAAAATGCGTCAACAATTTAAAACCGAGAGAAAAAAGTTATGGAGGAGAATGAAATGAAAATGATTAAAGAAAAGAGAGCGGAGAATAAGAGAAAAGAGTGTTATAACAAATATTTAATAGCGATAAGGGGTTCGCTTCTGGAATGTTCAGAATTTTTTAGCGCGAATGTCAGGGAAATATATCTCTTTGTATCTTCAAGCGAAGACGGCGTCAAGGGATAAAAATTTGCTATTACCGATATGTTGTTCTTTCGGAGCTCGTAAACTTGTTGAAAGACCAGATTTCTGAAATAAGTAGATAGTATTTTGACAATTAGCTTTTCTGGCACGGGAAGTTATCGGGACTTTCGAGAAACGGGTCCCTCGTCTGTAGAGCATATACGAGTTATTGCTATTAGGTCCAAGAACCGTACACTTGAACGTGTTGTTAACTTACCAGATGCTTGCCCCACTGGTTAGTCCAGTAACGGTGGTTGGGTTATGCATCATACAAAAAAGGAAAGGAACTTTATATAAGAGTCTAGTCGTTCTAGTGCTGGAGCACTAATTTGGGGACACTGTAAACTGATATTAACACTTAACTCAAATCAAGACAAATGTTGGTTTTTGAGGAGAGGGGAAAACCGGAGTACCCGGAGAAAACCTCTCGGAGCAGAGTAGAGAACCAACAAACTCAACCCACATATGACGCCGATTCTGGGAATCGAACCCGGAGACCACATTGGTGGGAGGCAATTGCTCTCACCACTGCGCCGTCTTTGAACAAAATACCGTTTTACAGTTTCAATACGTTATAGACCGATCGCTACTAGTGTTAGGATTTAAATGATAAGGATTCCATGAGCCCGCGTTGGATATAAGATGATGAGGTTGTACATAACAGAGTTAGAGGAGGGGTTACCGTTAGGGTTATCTCTGGTTATAGCCAATCCTATGTCCGAGGCGGGATCATAAGACACGTGAGCTGATTACCGATATTAAGCGAGTGAGCCCATCAGAAATACAGAAACGCAGTATTCGAGGTTGATAATTATTTTTATTTTTAAGTAGGTTGTAGATGAAGACATTCGTCCAGTCCGGCTTTCGTTTGAGATGGCACCAAGGAGATCAGGCTTTCACTGGAGGGTGGAGTCCATAAATGCTTCAGTATGGAGTGCTTTGATTCTTGGAAGAAAACGCTGGGGACTTTATCCTCCTTCTCAATATTTTGTTCCAGGTGTGTTAAACCACCTTTAATGAATACCGCCCGGATCCTGAGGCAAGTTTTGGATTGCTGAGGTTGCTTGTTGAAGCTTGCGCCAGAACTATCAGCATGATATTGCTAAGATAATAATAATAATAATAATAATAATAATAATAATAATAATAATAATAATAATAATAACAATAACAATAACAATAACAATAACAATAACAATAATAATAATAATAATAATAATAATAATAATAATAATAATAATAATAATATTGGTCCAGACAAACTAGCAAACTACTGGTGGAAGAAAGCTGAGGCGTTGCATAATAGTGTCACAGCAAGCTTTGAGGCAATTTCTATGGCCCAGACTGATTTTACTATTTGGTTTGTGGGGGGCAAAACATCACTGATCCCCAAAGCGGGAGATTTTCAAGTAACAACCAAAGGCCGATAACATGCCTCAACACAGTTTACAAATGGTTTACTGCATGTTTGTTGGTTCCAATGGATGAGCACCTGGAGGAACATGGTTTGATGGAGGCTGAGCAGAGGGGAGCTAAGAAGGGGTGCAGTGGCACAATGGATAATTTGTTGATCGACAAAATGGTCACACAAGACTGTCATCCTGGTAAAAGAAACCTGAGTATGGCGTGGGTAGACGTCACAAAGGCATATGACTCCGTTGATCATGATTGGCTCTGCAAAATGATGGAAGTACACCGATTCCCGAGATGGTTGGAAAGGGTGGTTACCAAGCTCTGTAGCACGTGGAACACCAAGATTGTCACCACAACAAAGTTCGGCAAGGAAATATCAGAGACTATCCAATTTAAACGAGGTCTTCCCCAAGGAGACTCGCTATGCCCGAGGCTTTTTACCATCTGCCTAAACCCCATCGCATGGTCACTTAAGGCGACAGAGGGGTATAGATTGTCCAAGCCACTGAGCACTAAGGTGACGGACCTACTCTACATTGACGATCTTAAGATCTATGCACCGTCGGAGAAGAAGTTGAACACCGTCCTCAGATCAACCAGAGGTAAGATGCAAGGATGGCACAGTTGGTTAGTGCGCGGCCTTGGTGCAAGAAGTCCTGAGTTCGATTCCCGGATCTCGCATCCTTGTTTCGACTTCTTTTCTTTCCGTGTAGCTAAGTAGCTTTAAATACCAGTAAAACGGAGCACTGATGGAGAGGTGGGAGTAAAATAAGCACACCGTCGACCTCAGGTTTGTCAGTTGAATTACTGTTACGAGTTATCGACGTTAAATATGGTTGCTTTACTTTACTTTACTTTTTACATAGGGCTTCAGTGGAACCCTAAGAAGTGCTCAGTCGTGCATGTTAAGAGGGGTGTAAAAGTGGAACATGTGGAAGGAGTCAATTAAGTTTGATGAGTCATCAGTCATACAGTGTTTGAAAAAGGCAAGCAGTACAAATTTCTTGGAGTACTGGAAACATCGCAACAAGAAGATCAACTGGCTTTTAAGGTTGCCTCAGAGGAGTATTTGAAGAGACTCTCTTTTATATGGTCCAGCCCTCTTTCAGATTACCATCGAGTGGTTGCTTCAAACCAGTATGCTCTGCCTGTTCTGAGCTATTTGATGTGGACACAGCACCTGCCTGTCACTGACCTTCAACAAATCGATCGAGAAGCACGCAAGATTGTGGTCAGTAATGGTGGTAAACATCCTCTGGGCTCAACCGCATTGTGCTACCTATCGCGGGATCAGGGCGGGCGAGGCCTGAGATCGGTGGAGGACGAGTATAAGGCCATCAAGATCAAAGGCGCACTTAAACTGTTCAAGAACACTGACCCGACAATGGAGCTTGTTCGGAAGTGTTCAGGTGTGCTAGGCCATAGCTCACTCATCAAGGAGGCGACAAAGTTTAGTAGAGAGCTTGGATTAGAGCTATCTCTTACATACCCTACACCAATGTGCTGCACGGAGGAAGGTGAAGTAGTCAAAGATCAAGCAAAAGCTAAGAAGCGCACAGCAGAAGAAATTGAAAGATCAGGTATCAGGCCAGGCTTGGCAGGGAAAGTTGATAGCTTTTCGATGGGAAGAAGAACAAGAAGGCTCTGGTACAGGGGATGTCCGACAATCCCATAGCTTTAGTTGGCTGTGGCAATGGAGGACATGCCCGACATATGTTATCGCTGGCGTGTTTGAGCTGTACGAACAGTTACTTCCCACCAGAGTATACCAGAGTAAGAAGACAAGAACGGGGTCAGACCAGATTATGTGCCGTTTATGTGGCAAGGCAGCTGAGACGGTGGCACACGTATTAGCTGGTTGCTCTGCGCTTGCGCAGTCCAAATATCTGCAACAACATAATGCGGTGTTGAAAGTAATTTTTTTTGAGATTCTGCACAGCCTAGACCTAATGGACAGTGTACCGCCATGATATTCACTGAGCGAACCTAAACCTGTCTATCAAAATGACCCGAGCGCAAGCCTTCTGGGATGTCCCTGTTTATGCAGATCATGTGACGGTGAGAGCTAACAGAATTGACGCCCGAATAGTGGATAGCACAGCAAAACCTGTCATCTTGCTGGAGATGACCTGTCCTTGGATGAACAACAGGGAGATCAAGAGCTGCGAGAAGACGGAAAAGTATGCCCCATTGCGACTGGAATTGAAGAGGCAGTTTCTTGGATATCAAGTGAAACAGTTTAACATCGTAATGGACGTGTTAGGAGGATATAGTGAGGAACTGGAGAGCACCATCCGAAGTCTTGTAGCAGTTAAAAGGGGTAAAGAAGTATTGTTGAAAATGCAGAAGGTCGTTTTGTCTGAAAGTCTGAACATTGCGAGATTTTTCAAAGTGTTAACATAAGTAGATACTAACCCCCGTCAGAGACAACAGAACAATTATTTAGGATTAAAATATATATCTATATATATTTTTGCAAGTAGAATCGTCTTAGAAGCTTTAATATTATTGTTTTAATAGGTCTGAAGATATTCATTTTACATTTCTACCTTTTCAAGAATCGAAGCTAACCTTTGTAATTCGTTTATATATAGATAGATGTATGTAGATACGAACTTTTTAAACATATTCAGGTTATTTTTACAGCCTTTAAGTTACGCAATAGCGCGCTATTGAACTATGTGCTAAGCTAGCATACGAACTTTTATACTGCATATACTGCATAATAATAATAATAATAATAATAATAATAATAATAATAATAATAATAATAATAATAATAATGATAATAATGCTGTCCGCGCTGTTGAACAAATAAAAATTGCTCCACCAAGAATCATTCGTCTTCTATTTCGCATTTTCAGGTGTCGTTAGCAATGATCATCGATCCCAAGACTCTCAGAAGTCAGAATCCTTCCTATGGTGGGCTCACACTTTGCCGCATTTGATGGAGGATTACAAACCGTTTGAATGCTCGCAGAGACTGGGTGAAATATTTTACATCCCCTCTGGGTGGTGGTGGAGCAATGTCAACATGGATGACTCCATTACTTTGCAGGTCAGTATTGTCTGTGACGACTACATAGGTTTCGATGTGTCCTAAACTAAATTAAACCAGAATGAAAGAATTGGTAACAAATTCCAACTGTTACTTTGGTTTGATAACCGAATGTAACTCTGAAAGACACTATTCAGGATCGGGACTTAAATGGGAACTTTCGAAGGTATTCATTTTTGTTCAAACCATTGAAATATCAAACCGCGTCTCATTTTCCTCATTACGGAGCTGACGCAAGGACGACGACGACGACTTCAAGAACGCCACTTAACAATTAGACCCGTAGCCAGCAAGGGCTACGGTTCAATAGCCCATTCGGCTTCGCCTCATGGGCTATTGACCCGTGGCCCTTGAGGGCGAAGGGTCTAATTGTTTTAGTATCACCCAACTAGTCGGATAGAAAAGGCAATAACAAAGTTAGCAAATGCAAGTTGAAGAAATATTTATTCGGGAATAAAACGAAAGGAAGCGTCATACTTTTCGCTACTCGATGACTATTACCAATAATCCTCTAGTAGCGTAGCCAATCAAAATGCAGCATTTGTATTAGTCCACTATAGCTAGTTGGGTGATGCTAAAAAACAATAGCTCTAATGAGCAAAAACAAAAGCTCTGCTCGCCCTGCCCTTGCATTTTTCATTTTGGTACATTTCTTTGTTGTCCTCGTCCTGAAAACGACGTGAATTTAAGCGTACCGAACGCTAACTCGAAACTGAATGACATGAACCATTTTTACGGAATCAAGTTCTCCCAAACATGCCTCAAATCATGACCCTTGCAAAATTCCCAACCAATCTTATCTTAGTTCACTAGTTTAACAAAAGATATGTCAAGTGTAGATAATTTAATTATATTGTCTATTTTATTGTTACCGTAGTTTATTAACTGGATAAGAATCTATAAGCAAGTGCACTTATTCTTTTTTATTGATCGTTTATTGCTTGCTAAGACTTGTGATCTTATTTTAAATTTTGCAAGTGGTTGGTGTGTTGCATAACCGGTTTTTACCGACCTAATAAAGATGATGATGAGGATATAAATATATTGACGGAGAAATCAATTCAACCATCAATCAATTAATCAATCAATCAATCACTTCGATCAGTCAGTCAATCAAACAGTTAATCAGTCAGTAAGTCACTTCGTAAAAAATAAAACACATGGCTCTCTCTCCAATGCAGAAATCTGTGTGTGATGAAACAAATATCCGCGCATGCATGGATGAGCTAAAGGAATTGGCCGACAATACTCCAGATAATTTCTATGGTGACGCTTTCATTCAGTTACGTCATTTTTTTCACAAAGCACAACCCAGGACTTCTCACGGACGATGACCGGGAATTTAGGTCTCCAATCAAGGGCCTTGGCAAACCTTTCAATGAACTTGGACAAGATCACCATGAATACGTGTGGAAGGTGAGAATACTATCAGGGTACATCTCGCGAATTATAAATGATCCCAAAGACGTTCGCGTTTCAAGCAAATGTTCCATTTAAGTCTACATGTTTTCTACATGTTGTTTTGTTCATGTTGCTTCTAATTTCGCCGGCAATTTGCCGTGATGATTTTAGAAGGGTTTGTATGAAATCTTAAAAATTCGTTTATGGTCGTTGTAGCCTGAATCTGTTCTTTATATTTCATGAAAATAATCTCAGTATAAATGTCTTTTAAAAGACGCTTTCACTGTGGAAATCCGTCTCATTTTAGCGGCGCTAAAGTGGTTCAAAGTCAGCCAAAATCCCATACATTTACTGTAAATTTAGCCGTGTTAGCTCCGCAGCCAAGATGGCGTCAAAAACCGTGGAAGGGTCTTTCTGAGTGCTTCTTTGCAGGAGTCGAACCTACTGCCTTTCGATTACTAGTTCGGTTGCTCAACACCGCTCTATACAGGAGAATCTCTTTCAGTTCCATGGCGAATTTGCTCCCTTTCGACAAGTTAGATCCAAGCAGTGTGGCGGGACAACTGTCGCATTAGGGAGCTTACGAAACGAGGATGACGACGGCTACGAGGACTTTATTTAAAAATACAAGTTCGCGTTATTCATATCACTAAGAAACTATTTCATGTAGTTTCGCGTTAAAAATGTGTAGTAACTGTCGAGGAATTAAACTGGTATGAGTGAGTTGGAAGCGTAGAGAGAGAACTGAAAATTCATCGTCTTGTGCTAACGTCCTCCAAAGAACCTTGAATTTTTCACGTCGTCATTTAGGACATGACGGCAAAGAAATGTACCAAAATGTAAAACACACGTGCAGAGCGTGCAGAGCCATTGTTTTTGCTCACTAAACCTATTGTTTTGTAGCGTCGTCGTTGCCGTCGGCGTCGTCGTTTCGTAAGCTCCCTATTAATGACCTGACACCCGCGAGTCTCCTGTAGGTCAGTGGTAGAGCATCCGAACTAGTAATCGTAAGGTCGTAGGTTCGACTTCTGCAAAAAAGCACTCGAGCTTTTTCCGAGTATCCTCGGGTCAACAGAAATCTCTTCCAGGATTTCATTCACTGGTGTTATCATTGTTTGCTAACTTCAATACAAACATGCAGATACCACTGTAAACTCAATTAAAAGAAACGACAACAACGGCAAAACTAAGCTGGGGAAAAACAGGAGTTTGTGAATCAATAATTAATTAGTATCCTTTAATAGATATTGTGTTTTAGTTTGATGCACACTACTTATCCCTGACATTGGCTGTGGTCACATCTGGGCTACTAACTATTGTTAAGACGGGGATAACTATAGTTGGCTATTTCGGTAATGTGACCGCTTCTCTGTTCGCTCTAACTAATTAATTGGTATCCTTTAATAGATAATGTGTTTTAGTTTGATGCACACTACTTATCCCTGACATTGGCTGTGGTCACATCTGGGCTACTAACTATTGTTAAGGCGGGGATAACTATAGTTGGCTATTTCGGTAATGTGACCGCTTCTCTGTTCTCTCTAACTATAGTTAGAAAATTTACGCCTCGGTGATCCAAAACAATACAGACTAACTGTATAGTTATACCCAAGCAAGATTTATGGCTTAGTCTTAAGTGTACAAACAAACAAACAACCAATCAGAATGCGACAATTCTTTTCGCACGTTCGAGATGAGAATACGCAAAATAAGAACCAAGCGTGAATCGAGGGGACTGAACCAAAAACAGCAAGTAACTCGCCTTCTTGCCTTCTTCGGCGTCGAGTATCCGTTAAAATTCTCAGCTTATTTTGCATTTTTCTCCTACGGTTTGCCGCTCGGAAAAAAGAAATAAAAAGAAAAACTAGACACACTTTACGTTGGTCAACCATATTGACATTTCACGGAACAGCAATAAGGGCAGTCACGAACCTCTTTTAATTCTGACGTCATCCATAGGCTAATTTGAAACGAGATGCTTCCTTGAGGCATACACTGGGTTGCCTGTGGTACGTGTTACAGAAACTCAGAAGGCACTGAATTGTGTGGTATTGAACTACAGCATTCCAGTCTCTGAAGAATAACAAATAAAAGAGAAGCGAGAAACACTGGCTCCTGGGCTGACATGTTGATAATTTTCAAGTTCCCTCACAACTTCTTTTCATCACAAGTTTAAGCGTACCCTCTGAGCATCTGACTGATTTGTAATACCAAAGTTCACTGAAGTTAACATTGTCCAGCGGGATTAGCGTTTGGATGGGAGACCAAAACAATATACCCCTCATAAAACAGAAGCATCGGACCTAAAATACTATTAACGCTAACAAATGCGAGGTACATATTTTGTTAGCTTGCATGCTTTATGCAAAACAAGAACATCATTCTAAAAGCTTATTCTACGCAAAAAGTAGGTTCTGGAGGTAATTTTGAGAGTGGAAATCAAGGTTACGCGGCAGACGGCAAATACAAACTCACAATTTAATTAAGTTAACACACCAGAAAGACGCTAGCCTCATTTTGACAAGAAAATGCTTTACTATTGCCATAAAAACTATCCAGTTAAGCTCGCATATCATAAAACATGATGAATTCATAACGGCCACCTTTTCCAGCGAACAATTTTTTGAAACAAACAACATATTTGCTATTAGAGGCAAAAACCCCTTCTATTTCATTACGTGCGTGAAGAGAAGAAACTCAATCGTGTCAAATATGCGCAATATTGCAACAAACTAAATTTTAGGATCAAACCGTTTCCATGAAGAACCTTTTCCTTGAATAATGAAGCACAAAATACACGGCAAGCTTTCTTTCAAATAATTCTTGGCTGTTACATTTCCAATTATTTTTTTTACTCGAAGACTGTGCAAGTTGATCACAGATCCACGTAAGCTGTTCGATTCGTTCAATCGTTCTCTGTCTTTGTTGAACCCATAAGTTACCAGAGAATTTTCCATTTGGTTTCAGTGTTCTACATAACAGCACACTTGGTTAAATATTATTTTAGAAATACAGCTCACTTTGATTTCGGCTCGACGGGCGATAGATTGTTGTGGAAGTCCATTACTCGTCGCTTTTGCGATTCCAGGTGTTGGTTTTTCACCGCCTGCCTAGTTTATCCAACTGACTTTCCATTATTGAGCTCCACAAGAGTATATTTTATTTAAGGATCCACTAAAACGCCATTCGCGTTACATGACTTTCGACGCCATTGCAGGCTAAGTTAATGATTCTCCTGTGTCCACCAGAGAAATCTACGCATTTCCACTGCCCTCTCGATCCTAAGAAAATACGCGCAGAAGGCTCTATGCGCAAAGAAACCACTTACCAGGGGAGTGACAGGCAAGACTTTTACCGACACGGAAAATAAAATAAAACGGAAAAACCTACCAAATTTCCGACTGGGATTGCCATACGGCAACCCAGTAATAACTGTAGTTAACTGCGTGGTTTAACCGCAAAGTTGACCGAAAGCACTAAGTACAGTTAGGTATGACGTCACGTAACTTGACACTCAAGCCCGTTTCAAACGTCGATACTTTCATGTGCCGAACGTAATCATTAGATTCGGCACATGAAAAGTTCGACGTATAAATCAATTAGGTTAGACAGATTTATAATCGGGTCGACCCGCACCAGTCGAATAGAACGGCAAAAGTTCGAACCTAGCCGAACCTAATGCATAAATTACTTTAATGTATTTTTCAATATAACTGCGGTGATAATTGGCTTGTAGAGAGCAGTAACACTTCACCACCTGTGTTGCGTGAAGAGATATCAGAAAAGCGTAACGACCGTTGAGAGCGGCGTTCTCGAGAAACTGGTTTGGTCATTCTGAAACTAGACAGCTCACAACAGTTGACTTCCAACTTTCTTTAACGCTATTTATAAGAACTAAAATTCATGGTGTGCATTTGCATCTCAATATGATCGCAATTTCCTTGAATATAAAAAAACACAGCAAATAAAGCTGTTCCAACTTAGCGAGTAAACTATCAAAGTAACTATTTTGGCTTTTTGTACTGAAGCGAAATGGGATGGAATGAGAATGAGTCGTTTCAAACCTCTTTCATCGGTTCATTTCTTTATTTTAACCGTTGAAAATGGTATTTGTTTACGCCAAGAATTAGTTTCGGCACATAAAAAGTTTGACGTCTGAATTAACCGTCGAACTCAGTATTCATTTGGGTCGACCCAAATAGGTATTAGGTTCGGCACATGAAAATTTCGACGTTTGAAACGGGGGGACCCGAAAACACTGACCCTGTCCATGGATTACCCAAACGGACTACCCCAAAAATACTATTTCGAGTGAGTATATTGGTCGTAAGCAGCGTCACAATTAGTGCTACGCCTAAACATCCATTTTAAACAGCGTTGGTCAACAGTATTTAAGTTTAAGCGCCCATTTTAAAAAGGTTAGCTTTCAGTAATTGTTGCACCAGTTTCACTTCACTTACATGAAGTAATCGGCCATCACAACAATTATTGAAAGCCGCGTAACCTTTTAAAAATGGGGGCTTTTTAATTAGACTTAAATACTGTTGACCAACGCTGTTTATAATGGATGTTTAGGTTTAGCACTAATTGTGACGCTGCTTACGACCAATAGTACTCACTTGAAATAGTATTTTTGGGGTAGTCCGTTTGGGTAGTCCATGGACCGGGGGTCAGTGTTTTCAGGTCACCCTTTGAAACGGGCTTACTTAAGTTAAACTTTAGTTATGTCGTATAGATGTGATCGCAGCCATGAAAACTAACACATTTGAAATGATAATCCTAGTCTTGCACGATGTTAATTTATGTATATTTATCTTTTTTTTGTCAGAAGTACTTTGAGGACGAGAAAGATACCTCTGCCGAAGACTCCTCTGATAATGAACTGCACAAAAAATGATCATGTTCAGTGGCTTTTAAAGATTACTGAATCGTTAAACTTCTGCTATTTTACATTGTACTTATCACGTTAGGCCATCGTGAATTTGTCAAGATGCAGCTGGTTCATGCTCTGATCTAAAGCACCTGCTAAAGGCTCTTGCCCAGCATTCGATCAGTACTTGTTCCGTTTAATTTACATTTGGCAAAAAGTTAACGTTGGAAATATACTTAGTCTTCTTGCTCTTCTCACTAATTACTGACTAATTATTACTCACTACACTAATTACCACTCACTAATTATTGGTGACCTTTTTATTAAAGCCTGAAGAAAGCGATTAAACTCGACTTGAAGTACTCATGGTGGTTGGAGCGGGATTGCAACTCGTCTTGTGCAAATCTTGCCCCCTAACTAATGCGGCATGTCGCTTCCTCCTTTATACATCATTTTTCCCTCCCTTTTGTCATGAAGTTAAAACAAAATTCGAAGCCAACATTTGGAACAATCCAAAGAGAAGCCTGTTTACAAGCTACCTTTTTGGGACGATTTTGTTCATTTGTAGCTCGTTATGACTAGGATCACATCCCAGAAAAATACGGAATTCATCGCTTCGTTCCTATTATCTGTATGACGTCTAGGGATGCAAATGATGTTTACAATGATTGGTCTGGGTTTTTTTTCTTTTAACGTACATGTTTGTGCTGTAAGAAAGCTTTTTTGGGTCTGGTCTTGTGTCTTTCTATCTTCTTGTAGCGGCTTTTTCAGGGGCATTCCAACAAACTAAGAGAGCCATGACTTGACTCATGTCACAATATTCTACCCCGACATTACCTAAATCAACACAGAGGACAAAGGATTTTCGACGCTTCACACTGGAGTCCAAATGATTACTCATATGTTTTCAACCAACCATGAATTGTGGATTTCTAATAACAGAATTTGACCGCTCTGATCACAACCCTGGATTTGTTTGTGGACTCCTCAGCTGATCCAATGTTGCGTTTGCCAGTGTGTACAGTGCTTTATTTGATCTCCCGCACTAGAAGATTATATGTCCGGTTGGGAAAATAAGCTGCATTCTTTCACGGGCAGTTTTCAGGGCATTCGTGCCGCACTGAAAAATAGTACAACCTCGAACAATGTATAGATTATTCATCAAGTAAGGGTAAAACTTGAGGATAAATTCAAAATGACTGAAAACCTCCTGGCCATAGAAATGCGGAAACAAATCATGGACCAAAGTTAATATTTTAATATTCATTTCAATATTAAATAATAATTCCCGCCTTGAACGCGTCAAACAAATCCGTGACAAACTCGTTTGACTGGCTGCCAAACTACAACATGAACACTCGACTCGCCGACTTCTGTGTAAGAATGGTAAACACTGATTTCTTGTTTGGAGAAAGTTTTTATGATAAGCCGTAGTTAATGGAGAGGCACCAATGTAAAAAAAAGTATTACCGGTATTCATGCTTGTCTGATTGCGATTCAGTGACCGAAACAACATCTATAGGAGCAGACCACGGCAGATAGGCGACTGCAATCCTGGTTTGGAGGGATACGATAGAGGGGGAAGCAATGAACCATACAACCAAGAAAAGACTGATATATTATGAACTTCGTGCTTGTCGACTTACTGTTGGCCACGGTACGTTTTCTTGCTTAATTTGCTAGTTAACTATGTCCGTAATTCTCTGTTGTCTTTATCAAATCACCCCTTTCGAAATATTTGTCTTTTATTATTTTTTCTCAATGCGCGAGCGGGCAGAATTCTGCGAATCCTGCAATCTGATTGGCTCTGGGAGCGGGCGAAATTTCTCTATCTTGGCCGCCAACCCGGGGGGAATCCTAGTTTGGGTGAGCTTGTGTGATGGCGGCGCCAGGTGACTTAAAATGCCTGCATTGAAATGTTTTTAAAAGTAAACAGTGTTGCTTTACAAATTATTGTGAACAAAATCAACCGATCAATGCGGTATGGCCTCAGTGATATTTCTCTTTTGATAATAAGCATCGCAGGCCAGCCTTAAGCAATGATTCCCAGCCAGCATATCTTTTTAGGAAAAAATATAAACTGCCTTGGGCCGTACTCGAGACCTCGGGTACAGTTTTTCCCAATACGGACCGACCAAGGCCGGTGAATGACATATCTGTCGTGATTGTGGTTAATCAATCAAATAAATTAATTTTTCACGTTTTGCTATTACACGTCAGTATTCCGTTGAGACAATTATTTTCCCATGTCGAGAATTTTTTGTCCATTGAGCAAATTAAGCAGATTCGTGAACAGGGCTTTCATTCGATTCGCGACTGGCAAAAGTGCCAAGTCCTCTTTCTCAAAGTAAAGCCAAGGTATTTTTACCACTGAAGAGAGTTGTTTGTCCGCAGTGTTTTGTTGAAGTCGTGCAACGTCACATAATCATTAAAACACGAAAATTCTCTTGCAAATGATTTAGCTTGATTAGTTAATACCTTTGAATATCCAGATGTTGCCACAATTTCTTTTTGGAAGGAAAAGGGGTTGTTTCTTTGATTCTTCGATTTTCGCTAACATGCGTGGGAAAAATTTGACCCAGCGAGCAGAAACTCCTAGACACCTCCTTACAGGCAATCATCTTCGTTTTATTACACTACTGATGATATGTTGCTGTACGTTGGCAAACGCTATGGTGAGTAATGAAAGTCTAGAAAGACCACAGCCTGGAGAGGATATTGGCAGCACCGAATCCTACGATGATGTTGGCGAAGCTAGTGAAAACCTCATGCCCTCAGAGCAAAGAGAACGAAGATCAGCCAGCAATTATCGAGTTCTTCAGGAGCGTCTTCGAGCATTGGAGGAAAGGTAAATTTTCAAGCGATGCCTCAGTAATGTGAGTGTTAGTATCCTGGAAAGGACATGCGACACTTTGTTGTACTTCGTGGTGAACCATTCTTATCAACACACAAATTACAGAAATCTTTACCACACAAAATTCAGCAGCAGCGCGGTATTTTTATCGCTATGGGTTATAGAATTTTAGCCTTGAAAATTCGTTTGAAAATAGAAGTTGCTTACCATTCGATCCAAGTTGATGCTGTAATGTTTTCTGCACAGGCACAACAAAAGCAAGACACTGATGGAGAAGAAATTTCAAGAAATGGAAACCAGATTTATTAAACGGTACGTTCAAGTTTAGTTAGTTTAACTTCCGACACATATTTTTTTAACGTTCTGGCTTAATAATCAAACTATTTTTCAAGGATTTGGATGTTTTTCTGAAATTCAAGTTCACAATGTACTGTACATGATTTTTCAATCATACAGTTTTGGATAACGCTCCTTTGAGTTGATTTAGTGCGATGGATGCTGCCAACTGCATGAGGGAATCAACAAGCCCATCCCCCCTCCCCCCCCCCTCCCCCCCCCCAAAAAAAAACAGACAATGCTTTATTAAAATATGTAAATTCTGACTACTCTAGCAGAAGCTTTAATGTGAAAGTTTATTGAGGATGCGTCAGCCAGTCTTCAATGCAAACAAATCCTGACTACAGCATAGGACCATTCAAATAACACGTGAAGGTTTAAAATCTTATGAGAAGGAGTGCTACGCAAGATACGAAAAACCACCCTTAAGAAGTGGCCAAAAAATATGTCAGGGAAACGTACTTCTCATCTAATGCAGCAGTACCAGACCCTGAGAAAAGGGAACAACTAAACTGCATATACAATATAAACTTCGGCTTGAAGATCATTTTAAAAAATGAATACCCAAGGAGCCTCTCTATTGTTCCGTCAGAATATTACTTTCTGACTAATTCATTCCCAATCATTCAACCGTCAGAAATAACATTTATACATGATTTATTGTTTGTGGCTTTCCTGCAGACTAGACGCCCTATTGAATGCACCACCTCGATCAAGTGACTCCTCTCTACTGTCCTACCTGCTTGGTCTGTATAATTATTATGTCTGCATGACAGTAAAACCATAAAAAGTCAAAAGAAAAATACTTACACGTAAAGACGTTAATTTAACATAACATAACATCATTTAAACATAACATAATACCACACAATTTAAACCATTTTAAACAAAATTATGATAAAGAATACGAGCACTAAATATAACATACAGAGTATAGTCCTTTTTAATGTAATATATATAGTTTTCCGCTAACTATAATGATTAAGTCAAACTACGGCTTTGAAATTTCCTAAACACAAAGGCTCAACAAAGAAATGACTCAAAGGATAAGTTTGATGTCCGAGGTGGAACGCTGATATACATTGTACATAAAGAGTATTGTATATTAATATAACATAACAGTATAATAACATAACACAATACAACATGTCATATACAACTTCCTAAGGGAGGGTCTCATACAGCATAAAATTACGGGCACCTTAATTAGCCAATCAAACTGTGCATATTGTCTAAGATATAATGAAGTGTACTATAGCATGTATTGCAGTATAGGAAATAGCATGCTTTCTAGGGGTATTTGGGATAAATACCACTAGCGATATTTCAAAATTCATCAAAAATATCATGAGCCGCCAAGCAGTGAGTGATATTTTGGGAATCTTGAACTTCCACGAGTGGTGTTTATCTCAAATACCCCGCAGAATTCATGCTATTTTTGTTTACAGTCTACATGTAGGCTGAGAAGCTGTAATGTTTACAAGTATTTCAAATTTGGGGGAAATAATACTGGTCTTAGCCAAACACATTTCAGAAATTTCTCAACCTGTAGTATAATATGAGGAGCATATTAACAGGGTGTGATGTGAAGAAACAATAAGAATTCTTGAAAATTCGGTAAAAAGTAAGCATTCTGCTCTTTGTTTGGTTTTAAAAGGTTAATGTAAAGTTGTTTTAAATTCATTCGTTCTTTTCTTTTTCAAAACCCATTTAAATTAACAAAAGTATTAGACACAGTTACGAAAAATTCTTCAACAGATGGCCCCATGCAGCGTTTGTTTAAGCACACTGAAATGTTAGTTTTCGTTAAATTCTCATATAAATTCTGTGAAGACAGTTCCTACTAGTTGGCTTCCTCATAACAATTTCTGGGCTTTTTCTCATTTGGTTCACTTCAGTGCGGGATGGTCGATACAACGGTGTGGGACGAATAGGCCCCCCTGGACCACCAGGAAAAGCAGGACCACAAGGTATTGTAATAGAATTCGCAAAAGCCCCAACGAGTACACATAATACCAAATGCCCTTTTAAGGATGGTGCCTACTATTGTTATTGCACATACGTTCTGCGCGTCTCGAGATACTCGGGTTTCCTGTCGGTGATTCTCACTAATAAAGGGATATTTTTGCACGGTTTAAACTATCCGGAGAAAGTAGATCTTAGCAAGTACTCTTGGTATACAAAAAGAAAATTGGGGGGAACCATGCATTTTTTAGAGATAATTAAGCGTCAACTTGAGAAAGAATGCCATACACTGCTTTGTATTTTAAAGTTTTTTACAAATATTGTTCATGAATTATCTTGAAAAAAATTATCTTTGAAAAATTTTCTTGATGGATTTCAATGGCACTTGTTAAGATCTACATTTCCTGCATAATCATAACCCGGGACAAAAATACTTTGAATTATAGGCACCGTCCTTCTTGCCTGGCAAAGAGCTTGCAGGTGAGCCTTCAAAACTATCCTGATTTTTTGAATAAACAAAGGAAAGGAATTAGGAACTCTTAACCAGTGTTCGCATGATAGCGGTTAAGTCAGGGGGCTAATTCAATGCTATTTCTCACAGTATCCCATAAAAGGGGTATGGACGAAGCTTGAAGAAAAACTTGCTGTTGGTAAGAAAGTTAACATTCAATTGAAATTCAACATTTCTATCAGGTTTGAAAGGAAATAACGGATCAAGAGGGCCACCAGGAAAATCTGGGGTGACATACGTGCGCTGGGGAAGAACCACATGTCCAAGCGGCGCTGATTTTGTTTACAAAGGTACAAGTAAAAAAAAGGATCTCAAGTGGATTTGAGGGCCATAAAATAAGCTGGACAAGACAGGAATTAAAACTGATATTTTTTTAGAAAACTGAAGGAAGAGAAAGGAAGATTTGCAATCAAATATACTCAAATCTACCTTTCCTATCCTTTCACCCCCACATGACTCTCTCTCAATACAGCCATTTTTTGCGAAATGCCAAGTATTATTCGGAACCTCACTGTCAGTTTAGCGACTTCGACTACTTTAAGAGCTGTTTGTTTTGAACCAACAGTAGGCCACAACTTTCCACTTTTTTTAGGTGTACAAGTACTCAATGTATTACTTCACCTTTTCACATTATTTTAATTACATTTTTTTTTCATATGCCAAGGAACAATGCATTCAAATAAGATAGCAATATGCCCATAAGCTTAAAACGATTTTTGACATTCGTTTTTTGTTTATTTTCTATTTTAAACATTTGTATAAGGAATAATTGGAGGTGAACACTACACCCATTCTGGTGGAGGAGGAAACTACCTTTGTCTTCCAAACAATCCAAAGTACGACAAATACAAAGATGGGTCGCAGAGCTCTGGGTATGTTTATGGCACAGAGTATGAAGTTAGCCAGTACAATGGTGATCCCTTTAAGAGAAGCCTTCACGACCATGATGCAGTCTGCGCTGTGTGCTTCGCAAAGTCGCGCTCCTCAAAGCTGATGATCCCTGCAAGGAATGTCTGCCCATCTGGCTGGACTGAAGAATATCATGGGTACCTGATGACACAACACTACCTCCAAAAAGGCTCCAAGGACTTCATCTGTGTTGATGGGGACCCAGAATACGTTGTTGGAAGCAGTGCAAACAAAAATGGTGCTTTGTTGTATCCTGTGCAAGGACAATGTGGTTCTTTACCCTGCAGTCCTTACGTTGCTGGTCGAGAGCTGACATGTGCTGTATGCACTAAGTGACCCAGTTATCAGTTATTAATGACCTTAAACCGTAAACAAGAGTGATTGAAAGAAATGTCACAAGTGCCAGGATACTAATAAATGCTACTTGAAAATGCATCCATGTTTTGTTGCTTTATTCATTCATCTTCCTATGGCCCTTCATTCCATTGGCCATCCTCTTTAAAGGTGTTCTAGTCGTTTAATTTGTGCTTGCTTTGTTCGAATTTTTAACTGTCTTCGGCAATAATTGTTATCTTCATTTCTGCCCCTCCCCCGCAATGAGCTAAATTTATGGGCCAAATGGACCCATAAAACTAATTAATAATTAATATCTGGACTTACAATTATTTAAAAAATTATTAAAAAAAAAAAGCTCTCATTGTCAAACCCCGCGACTATTCTGAAAAATAACCTTCAATAAGAAAAATTAGCAAAAGTTTTACAGATTATTATTCAACTGCAGTCAGCAGAGTACAAATAACACCCAAAACGAGCACAAATGTACTCCAAAAGACCGGTTTGACAAGTGTTTCGACCATTAGTCTTGCGTAAGCGCCAAAAAAGGGCCGAAAAGGGTAATTTTTTCCCCCCAAAGAAGACGATGAATGCTTGCCAAATTTGGAAATTTTTTAAGAAAACTAGTTCCTAGAGACAAGTGATAACCTACACGACAATTAACTTTCTCTGCTTATCGATGAAAACGGAAACCAAATACGACGAAAATAGAAAAAGCTGACCTCCATGTAAGAGCACTCGCCTCCCACCAATGTGGCCCGGGTTCGATCATTCCAGACTCGGCATTATATGTAGGTTGAGTTTGATTGTTCTTTTCTCTGCACTGAGAGGTTTTTCTACGCCAGTACTCCGGCTTTCCCCTCTCCTTAAAAAACCCATAATTTGACTTGATTTACGTTGATTGTTCATTTCAGTTTACGGTGTCCCCAATTTGTGCTCCAGCGCTAGAACGACTAGACACTTTAATAAAATTCCTTTTTTAAAGCAAACAGCTGCCCTTCGCTTGCTGTTTTACATAAACACGACCCTCAGTCTCCCTAAAACGTCCCGAAATCTTGGAAAAAGATATGCACGTCTCTCGTCATCTTCCACATCATTTGGCTCCAGATATACAACTGATTTCTCCCGTCTAACGTTTCTCCTTACGTTAACGTAACTGATCAGTGAAGATAAGATTGATTAAACGGAAAAACCCCAAGCCTAACCGCAACCTCGTTCCCAGGGTTTTCAATTGGGGTCTTTCTCGTCATCGACGAAGAGACCCTAGGAACGAGGTTGACCCTGACGCTAATACTGTTGATGGCGTTCAGTCTTAATGTGACACTTCGTGATTTGTATAAGGAATTAAGTTAGCATCTTCTTTGTTGCTGATCTGGGGAAAATGGTTGATAATCCGCTGGATATTATTAGTATTTCTTTAAGAAAACAGTAATTAATTCGGTCATTGTAAAATGCAGACTGCAGACTGGGTCTAAAATGAAGACTACGGTACAAAATAGGCCTCGGCCTAGGCCTCAGTCTGCATTTTATACTGACCGGTTACTAATTTTATTTATTTACCTCAAATAAACAAATTTTACAGAACAGGGTATGGTACACTCTTGTGGAAAGGCAAGATAAAGTTACCTAATAATACGCCCAGTAATAAGTTTCTAAAATTGATTCCTCACGCAAACTACAAATATATAGGTAAAATACACACGTAATTATAATAAAGTGACAATATTGTGTTCATAGCTAGAAGTTCCAATAATGAGAAAAGTACTTCCCAACGCTAATTTCTGCTTTGCATTGTTGGACGAAACTTGAGGAAAGTCTCAACGATTTTTTTCCAGGATTGTGGAATCATGCCTTATGCCAATCCACATAACCACCCGTCTTTGCACTTTTCCTGTAGTAATGATCCAAACAAAAGGCGTCAAAGTGGATATATTGGAAAGTCTGACACCATATTCACTGTGGAATGAATATCGAAGTCGTTACACTGATATGTACAAGAAGCCTTCAAAAGTACTGGTGCATATGAACAATTTTGAAGAGATTTACCTCGAGCTACTTAGTGAATTCCGTTTTGGGGAATTCTATCAAGATTACATGGAGGTACACTGAAGATGTGTTGGAGAAAATGCTTTAACTATTTAAAACCAAGAGAAGAAAATTATGGAGGAGAATGAAATGAAATGATTAAAGAAAAGAGAGCGGAAAATAAGACAAAAGAGTGTTATAGCAAATATTTAATTTAAAAAAGCTTCCTTGCGATAAGGGGTTCGTTTCTGGAATGTTTGGAGCTTTTTAGGTCGTAAGTCAGGGAAATAAATCTCTTTGTATCTTCAACCCAGGACGGTGTCAAGGTATGACAATTTGCTATTACCGATATGTTGTTATTTCGGGTTTCGTAAACTTGTTGAAAGACCAGATCTCTAAAATAAGCAGATACTATTTTCACAATTGGCTTTCCTGGCACGGGAAGTTATCGGGACTTTTGCGAAACGGGTCCCTCGTCTGTAAAGGATATACGAGTTATTGCTGTTAGGTCCAAGCACCGTACACTTGAACATGATGTTACCAGATGCTTTCCCCACTGGTTAGTCCAGTAACGGTGGTTGGGTTAGGAATCATACAAAAAAGGAAAGGAAAGGAACTTTATTTAAAGGTCTAGTCGTTCTAGCGCTGGAGAACTAATTGGGGACACTGTAAACTGAAATTAACAATTAACGCAAATCAAGTCAAATGTTGCAATTGGTTTTTGAGGAGAGCGGAAAACCGGAGTAACTGGAGAAAAACCTATCGGTGCAGAGTAGAAAACCAATATATGACGCCGATTCTGGGAATCGAACCCGGGCCACAATTGTGGGAGGCGAGTGCTCTCACCACTGCGCCATCCCTGAACACCCCTCGGTGTGGTGGTGGAGCAATGTCAACATGGATGACTTCATTACTTTGCAGGTCAGTATTGTCTGTGACGACTACATAGCTTTCACTAATCGATTTGTCCCAAACTAAATTAAATCGAGAGTGAAAGAATTGTTAACGAATTCCAATTGTTACTTTGGTTTGATAAACAAATGTAACTTAGGGTGCGTTCCTTTGGGATGATCCGAAAAATGATCACTTATCCAAGATCACTTGGATCAGGGTGCATCAGAGTGGTTTCATCGGTTCCTTTGATGCACCGTGATCCAAGTGATCTTGGATCAGTGATCCTTTTTCCTATTTAGGACCGGGTCTTAAATGAGAAGTTCAAGGTATTCGTTTTTGTCTTGATCAAAAACAATAAACAAACTGCCGTGTTAAACATGTGACAACGCATTTTAACTTGACGTTTCGTATGACACAAAATAGAAGAAGTCAGAAGTGACGGTTGAACAAATTTAAAAAATGATATATGAGGGTGTAGAACTTTGAAAGAGACTAGCGACTAGATTAAGAACAATGCTCTAACAAATAAATGTCATAAACAGTGAAAACTGGCTTGTTTAATTGGTTAATAAAGCCAGAGTTTCTCACTGCCAACTCGTTTAACGTTGGTTTAAGTCCGCGTATTAGTAAGGTTTCTTTTATTTTACAATGTAAATCAGATCTTCCATTTGCCAAGACTTCAAAATGGTCCAACTTGATGTTGTGACCGGTTTTGATGTAATAAATCAAAAACGAGTGCGAGTAGTGTTTGACCGGGGTTTCCAGACACCGAGAAACAGCTGATGAGTTTTAGAACGGTATGATCAGCAACAGCGGAAGTGTAAATGTTACCTGTGAGGACTCTGTAATGATCCGTTTTCCGGTCATGCAAACGACTTTTCGTTTTACCAATGTAAAGTCACTGCAATCCAAACAACAGGCTTTGTACACAATTTTGGATTACAATTTTGTACACAAGTTTGTTTATTGTTTTTGATCAAGTTAAAATGGCCGAAAAACAAGAGTATTCATTTTTGTTCAAACCATGGAAACATCAAAGGGCGTCTCATTTTCAACCGGGTTGCATTGCGAGCCTAAGTGTACTGAAAGCTAACTCATAAATTGAATTATATTTTTTCTGAATCAAGTTCTTCCAAACATGCCTCAAATCAGAACTCTTGCAAAATTCCCAACTAATCTTATCTTAGTTCACTGGTTTAACAGAAGATATAACAAGTGTAGATAATTTAATTCTATCGTCTATTTTATTGTTAGTTTGTCAGCTGGATGAGAATGTGTAAATAAGTGACGGTACTTATTCTTTTTTTATGATTTTTATTGCTTGCTATAAGGCTTTTAATCTTATTCTTGAAATTTTGCAAGTGGTTGGTGTGTTGCGTAACCGGTTTTTACCAACCTAATAAAGATGATGATGAGGATATAGATATATTGACAGATAAATCAATTCAACCATCAATCAATTAATCAATCAATCAATAAATCAATCACTTCAATCAGTCAGTAAGTCAGCCGGTTGGTGAAAAATAAAACACATGGCTCTGTCTCCAATGCAGAAATCTGTGTGTGATGAAACAAATATCCGCGCATGCATGGATGAGCTAAAGGAATTGGCCGACAATACTCCAGACAATTTCTATGGTGACGCTTTCATTCGGTTACGTAATTTTTTCACAAGGCACAACCCAGGACTTTTCACGGACGATGACCGAGAATTTAGGTCTCCAATCAAGGGCCTACGCCTTGGCAAACCTTTCAGTGAGCTTGGACAAGATCAGCATGAAAACGTGTGGATGGTGAGAACTAACTATAAATGATACCAAAGACGTTAGCGTTTCGAGAAAATGTTCCATCACCATGTTTTGATGATATTCCGTAGTTCCTTGCGTAATTTAAAACGTTTCTCTTTGTCGCGGTGGATTCCAGCCAGTAGGCACATACAATCCAGGTTTGAAGTCGGGGTCCTGTGGCTGATCAGCAAACAAATCTTGCAGGCGAACTCTGCGACAAAAATTTTTGATCTTTAAATCGAACTGAGCTTCCATTAGGGGGCTTGAGCCCAGTGAGCGCTCAGTGGGCTTTACATGAGAGAGGTTGTGGATTTCCAACTTCCGTGGAAGAAGGTGGTACAGAGGTCGTGTTACCAGTTTGAAAACTGAGCCGTTTTTCCTCGGGAGAGCGTCTGTCTTTACTGACAACCCCTTTCCTTGGCTACCATCACAAATTCACAAAGAACGAAAAAAACACCGTAACACGTCAACTTCAACCCACTTTCACTCCACTATCTATTATCATAGTAAGTTCAATAAGCACGTTCGCACAGACAAAATCGTCCAGAAAATACTTCATAAATATCACAATATTCACCTCCCAAAACTCAGCAAAGCCTACTGCAATTCCACTAAATTGCATACTTTACTTCTCACCAACAAAATCATGCATTCCAAATTATCGTCTCGTTCAAAATCAAACTAGTCCTTTATGAAGGAAGTCGATCTTAGATCTTTTGTTTTCTACACAACACCAATGTTTTCATTTCCAATTAATACTGTGCTTATAATTTTCTCATTATAGCGTAAAATTGTGTACATGTAAATAGTTTCCTTGCTGATTTTCCTTTGAAACCTTTCAAAATGAAATAATTTCATTATTTTATTTCACGTAAATTTTTATATTGTTTCCGTATCCGATTGTTATTATAAGGGTAATTTCTGCATTAAATTATTGTAAATACGAATATATCTCTGTGTTGAGTACTTTCTTCTTACCTCCAATGCGATAGAATCCCCAGATTATCCTCCAACCATTTAATTCATGGATTCGAACAACCACAAGAACGAATGATCTCATCCTTATTGCACCTTATACCAGCGTCGTTTCGATTACCCATCACTTTTTTCTATACCGAGTATTACACTTCCCCTTCCATGCAAAATTCATCCATTTTATACCCAGACTTCCTTTCCTCGCCTTTTTTCCTGCCTCTCGTTCCCACTCCCCTCCATTTTGTGTTCTCATTCCCAGTTCACATCAATTCATTTAAATTTTTCTGTCGCAACCGGGGCTGACGCGTACGGGGGACCTAAAAACTTTTCTAGCCTCAGACGTCTCTTCAGTGGTGAAGGAAATTTAAAGGATTTTCGAACACTTTTACGTGAGTATCGAACAAAATTTTATATATTAAAAAATTTATTGATTACATGTCGATTTTTTTCCGATGTTGTGTCCCTTTTTTCAATTTTCATTGCAACTTTGACCCGTTTAGTAACTTACGTCGCGACAGTCTGTCTAGCGGGTTTGTCTTTCCTTCACGCGAAACCGGGTCAGAAATTCACTCTCCCTTCTACCATCCCTTATCTTTTGATCAATTTTCTCTTATGCCCGACACGGGGGGTCGGGTGGAGGTCTAGCGCTGGACTACAAACCCCCTTGCTCGGTTGCGCTCCGCCCCTGACGATTCGCAACGTACATCGAGCCTAGGTGTCAGAGCCTTTTCTTGTCATCTTTCCTTTTTTTTCCGAATATTTTGTTTACCCGATTTTGACGCACTTTACCCTCCCATTTTCCCCGGGGTAACACACTGGCCTCTGGAGAGGTACGTGCAGGGAATTGTGCGCCCCTGCCCCTTTGTGAGCACCGGGTGGCTACTGGCCCGGTAGTCTAGCACCCGTAAGGGCCCCTACCCAGGGTTACGTTTGGGAAAATTTATATTTATTGATCAATTTACCACTATTTTTCACATTTAACAAGTTTTAGTCATTCAATACAGAATTCACCCATTTCATATCATAGTTTCAATTTTTTGTCCTATTATAAACTATCTCGTTTATGGATCTACACCAATTGTTATTTTCAAAGCTAATGTACTCCAGAGAAGTTTTCGTTTCTTGAGATTTAATATAAATTTGAACATAGAATTTTGCTACCATGGATCCTACAAACCAACCGAGTATATCAGAACGACGACGCGCCTTATTCCAACTACTTAATGGAGATGTATTTTATCCAGTTCAAGTCTGGCCCAAGGAAATTGTATCAACTTTCTGGAAGAAACCCATCGGACACAAAGACACTTTCCAACTAATGCTATTTTTTCTGGGCAATGGATGCTCCCCTAATATTATAACAGAATGGATCTACTCTTCACAACACTGGGCAAGCCCTCAAAAACTGGACAAAAGAAAACGCCAAGTAAGTTTCATCTGCAACAACATGGACTCCAAAGGACACATCTGGTTCTATTTTGATATTCATCACAATGAATGGCTTTATCTGAATGGACAAAAAAGAACGAAAAATCAGAATAAATCAAATTAAGTTTCCTCATTTTTCAAGAATATTTAAACTCATACGCATTTCCCTTTTTGGATAGGCATATCTTTATTTCAAAGAAACGAATGGTTTGCAAATAACTATTTCCTTAAAATAATAATATAAATTTTCTTTTCTCTGATAAATTCCCTTTTTACATAGATCACAATTCAATTTCCCTTCCAAATTTTCAGTTTTATTCACAAAGAGAAAATATTTTTTCCTTTTTTATTTTACTTTTTTGTATCTCAGGCTGGTTTTGGTATTAAAGTTTTTAATTTCACACAGAGTTTGTTCTGTTTACTAACCCCACTATGAGGTTGAGATTTTACCTTGTAAATTTCTCTCCTTCATTTAACAGCCTAGCCCTAATTTTTTGCTATGATTTTCCCTCAACTCACCATCCACACACACAATATTTTCCCCACACTTACCCACTTTACTAGAGATTATTATTTCAGTTAGTGGAGAGAAACCCCTTCTTGTAGGGGGATTCTTGCTGCAGCACCATAATCATGCCAGAAAGGTTGCTAGTCTACTGCTGTTTTTGTTTTTTTTACTTTATACAACTAACTCCCTCACAATGTTGTTTTAACGCCAGTTTCTGAGTCCAATTGTCAAAACAACATTGTAGGAGGCCAAGGTATTGTAAAGTGTTTCAACAATTTTGTCCGGGACTGCTGCTCCAGGCTCCCAGATAGTAGGGAAAACGAAAACAATTTCCTGTGAAAAGCGAGTGGGGGCTTGGATAGGGGCGAGGCGCCTCTCCTTGACCCAAGGCCCACTCACTTTGCGCACGCACTTTCACGTTCTTTCAGATCTAAGATCACCCAACGAGATCGGTTCCGATGTATTCTCGCCTTTGCAAGCTCCCCAAGCAACGTTCTCCCAAACCAACGGCTCGGACAAGCGAACAAAAGACGCGGAGGAGTTCCTCTTTCCTCACGAGCTTCGACGACGCAAACGCTTGCGGCAACAACAACTTTATTTCGAGCACATGACTGAGCAGATCAAAGAACAGCGTGAGGCAGAATGCACTATTGAACGTGTCCACCAGCCAACTAAAGAGACATTCGTGGAGAATTACATGAATAGAGGGAAGCCTGTCATCTTGACGGGGATGATGGACAGCTGGGACGCCATGAAATCTTGGGATTTTAAACAACTTGGTAATATTAAGATAATTGTAAAACGATTAGGTCGCCAACATACCTGGGCAACCTTTCTTCTATATTCTAAAGAGCTGCACAGTGGACTATTCTATCCCTTTATTTCACTTCAAATATCAGTATCAACGAAATACCATTTTTGATAACCCTAAAGTTTTAATTGCTTTTTAATTAAGGCCTCTGAGAAGTGCTGTAACTGCTATACAGTGTCTTTCAAAGAAAACAACTACCACTTATTTGAAACCCGTTTCTTTCTCCCTGTGCAATAATCAGATCTTTTTATTCGTTTGCGTGAACAAAACACGACTGCCTCAGAAAAGCGGGCCGCTCCACTGATTTATGAAGGAACTGCTCGCAGTCTAACCGTAACAGCGGCGCATTGTCAACGGACCAATCCGAATTTCTCGTTGCTGGTGCAATGGGAAATTCTGAACGCGTCGGTTACTGCAACGGGTGAAGTCCCTTCTTTCTCTCCTCTTGCCAAGCTTCCCTCGGTCTTTTTATTAGCTTGCGTGACAAAACACGACTGCCTCAGAAACGCCGGGCCGCTCGCCTGATTATGCCTCTCCCCCCAAACAATTCTGAGGGATGACTCGGTTCTTTTCCTGCTTCTTTGTAAACAACATCCATTGCTTTGGGTGGGGAAGGGGGAGAGGAGGGTGTTGTTGGACGAATCTTGAGGTAAGTCTCAACGATTTTTGTCCTGGATTGTGGAATCGTGCCTCATGCCAACACATAACCACCAGTCTTTGCATTTTTTCTGTAGGGATGATCCTAACAAAAGGCGTCAAAGTGGATATATTGGAAAGTCTGACACCATATTCACTGTGGAATGAATATCGAAGTCGTCACACTGACATGCACAAGAAGCCTTCAAAAGTGCATATGAACAATTTTGAAGAGATTTATCCCGAGTTACTCAGTGAATTCCGTTTTCCGGAATTCTATCAAGATTATATGGAGGTACACTGAAGATGTGTTGGAGAAAATGCGTCAACAATTGAAAACCAAGAGAAAAAAGTTATGGAGGAGAATGAAATGAAAATTATTAAAGAAAAGAGGGCGGAGAATAAGAGAAAAGAGTGTTATAACAAATATTTAATAGCGATAAGGGGTTCGCTTCTGGAATGTTCAGAATTTTTTAGCGCGAATGTCAGGGAAATATATCTCTTTGTATCTTCAAGCGAAGACGGCGTCAAGGGATAAAAATTTGCTATTACCGATATGTTGTTCTTTCGGAGCTCGTAAACTTGTTGAAAGACCAGATTTCTGAAATAAGTAGATAGTATTTTGACAATTAGCTTTTCTGGCACGGGAAGTTATCGGGACTTTCAAGAAACGGGTCCCTCGTCTGTAGAGCATATACGAGTTGTTGCTATTAGGTCCAAGAACCGTACACTTGAACGTGTTGTTAACTTACCAGATGCTTGCTCCACTGGTTAGTCCAGTAACGGTGGTTGGGTTATGCATCATACAAAAAAGGAAAGGAACTTTATTTAAGAGTC
Source organism: Montipora foliosa (assembly GCF_036669935.1). Taxonomy (NCBI): domain Eukaryota; kingdom Metazoa; phylum Cnidaria; class Anthozoa; order Scleractinia; family Acroporidae; genus Montipora; species Montipora foliosa. Next base: position 23,441,847 of record NC_090869.1, on the reverse strand, counting down.
TAGTCGTTCTAGTGCTGGAGCACTAATTTGGGGACACTGTAAACTGATATTAACACTTAACTCAAATCAAGTCAAATGTTGGTTTTTGAGGAGAGGGGAAAACCGGAGTACCCGGAGAAAACCTCTCGGAGCAGAGTAGAGAACCAACAAACTCAACCCACATATGACGCCGATTCTGGGAATCGAACCCGGAGACCACATTGGTGGGAGGCAATTGCTCTCACCACTGCGCCGTCTTTGAACAAAATACCGTTTTACAGTTTCAATACGTTATAGACCGATCGCTACTAGTGTTAGGATTTAAATGATAAGGATTCCATGAGCCCGCGTTGGATATAAGATGATGAGGTTGTACATAACAGAGTTAGAGGAGGGGTTACCGTTAGGGTTATCTCTGGTTATAGCCAATCCTATGTCCGAGGCGGGATCATAAGACACGTGAGCTGATTACCGATATTAAGCGAGTGAGCCCATCAGAAATACAGAAACGCAGTATTCGAGGTTGATAATTATTTTTATTTTTAAGTAGGTTGTAGATGAAGACATTCGTCCAGTCCGGCTTTCGTTTGAGATGGCACCAAGGAGATCAGGCTTTCACTGGAGGGTGGAGTCCATAAATGCTTCAGTATGGAGTGCTTTGATTCTTGGAAGAAAACGCTGGGGACTTTATCCTCCTTCTCAATATTTTGTTCCAGGTGTGTTAAACCACCTTTAATGAATACCGCCCGGATCCTGAGGCAAGTTTTGGATTGCTGAGGTTGCTTGTTGAAGCTTGCGCCAGAACTTCCAGCATGATATTGCTAAGATGATAATAATAATAATAATAATAATAATAATAATAATAATAATAATAATAATAATAATAATAATAATAACACTAACACTAACAATAATAATAATAATAATAATAATAATAATAATAATCATATTGGTCCAGACAAACTAGCAAACTACTGGTGGAAGAAAGCTGAGGCGTTGCATAATAGTGTCACAGCAAGCTTTGAGGCAATTTCTATGGCCCAGACTGATTTTACTATTTGGTTTGTGGGGGGCAAAACATCACTGATCCCCAAACCGGGAGAATTTTCAAGTAACAACCAAAGGCCGATAACATGCCTCAACACAGTTTACAAATGGTTTACTGCATGTTTGTTGGTTCCAATGGATGAGCACCTGGAGGAACATGGTTTAATGGAGGCTGAGCAGAGGGGAGCTAAGAAGGGGTGCAGTGGCACAATGGATAATTTGTTGATCGACAAAATGGTCACACAAGACTGTCATCGTGGTAAAAGAAACCTGAGTATGGCGTGGGTAGACGTCACAAAGGCATATGACTCCGTTGATCATGATTGGCTCTGCAAAATGATGGAAGTACACCGATTCCCGAGATGGTTGGAAAGGGTGGATACCAAGCTCTATAGCACGTGGAACACCAAGATTGTCACCACAACAAAGTTCGGCAAGGAAACATCAGAGACTATCCAATTTAAACGAGGTCTTCCCCAAGGAGACTCGCTATGCCCGAGGCTTTTTACCATCTGCCTAAACCCCATCGCATGGTCACTTAAAGCGACAGAGGGGTATAGATTGTCCAAGCCACTGAGCACTAAGGTGACGGACCTACTCTACATTGACGATCTTAAGATCAATGCACCGTCGGAGAAGAAGTTGAACACCGTCCTCAGATCAACCAGAGGTAAGATGCAAGGATGGCACAGTCGGTTAGTGCGCGGCCTTGGTGATAGAGGTCCTGAGTTCGATTCCCGGATCTTGCATCCTTGTTTCGACTTCTTTCCTTTCCGTGTAGCTTAAGTAGCTTTAAATACCCGTAAAACGGAGCACTGATGGAGAGGGGGGAGTAAAATGAGCGCACCGTCGACCTCAGGTTTGTCAGTTGAATTACTGTTACGAGTTATCGACGTTAAATATGGTTGCTTTACTTTACTTTACTTTTTACATAGGGCTTCAGTGGAACCCTAAGAAGTGCTCAGTCGTGCATGTTAAGAGGGGTGTAAAAGTGGAACATGTGGAAGGAGTTAATTAAGTTTGATGAGTCATCAGTCATACAGTGTTTGAAAGAAGGCAAGCAGTACAAATTTCTTGGAGTACTGGAAACATCGCAACAAGAAGATCAACTGGCTTTTAAGGTTGCCTCAGAGGAGTATTTGAAGAGACTCTCTGTTATATGGTCCAGCCCTCTTTCAGATTACCATCGAGTGGTTGCTTCAAACCAGTATGCTCTGCCTGTTCTGAGCTATTTGATGTGGACACAGCACCTGCCTGTCACTGACCTTCAACAAATCGATCGAGAAGATTGTGGTCAGTAATGGTGGTAAACATCCTCTGGGCTCAACCGCATTGTGCTACCTATCGCGGGATCAGGGCGGGCGAGGCCTGAGATCGGTGGAGGACGAGTATAAGGCCATCAAGATCAAAGGCGCACTTAAACTGTTCAAGAACACTGACCCGACAATGGAGCTTGTTCGGAAGTGTTCAGGTGTGCTAGGCCATAGCTCACTCATCAAGGAGGCGACAAAGTTTAGTAGAGAGCTTGGATTAGAGCTATCTCTTACATACCCTACACCAATGTGCTGCACGGAGGAAGGTGAAGTAGTCAAAGATCAAGCAAAAGCTAAGAAGCGCACAGCAGAAGAAATTGAAAGATCAGGTATCAGGCTAGGCTTGGCAGGGAAAGTTGATAGCTTTTCGATGGGAAGAAGAACGAGAAGGCTCTGGTACAGGGGATGTCCGACAATCCCATAGCTTTAGTTGGCTGTGGCAATGGAGGACATGCCCGACATATGTTATCGCTGGCGTGTTTGAGCTGTACGAACAGTTACTTCCCACCAGAGTGTACCAGAGTAAGAAGACAAGAACGGGGTCAGACCAGATTATGTGCCGTTTATGTGGCAAGGCAGCTGAGACGGTGGCACACGTATAAGCTGGTTGCTCTGCGCTTGCGCAGTCCAAATATCTGCAACAACGTAATGCGGTGTTGAAAGTAATTTTTTTTGAGATGCTGCACAGCCTAGACCTAATGGACAGTGTACCGCCATGGTATTCACTGAGCGAGCCTAAACCTGTCTATCAAAATGACCGAGCGCAAGCCTTCTGGGATGTCCCTGTTTATGCAGATCATGTAACGGTGAGAGCTAACAGAATTGACGCCCGAATAGTGGATAGCACAGCAAAATCTGTCATCTTGCTGGAGATGACCTGTCCTTGGATGAACAACAGGGAGATCAAGAGCTGCGAGAAGACGGAAAAGTATGCCCCATTGCGACTGGAATCGAAGAGGCAGTTTCCTGGATATCAAGTGAAACAGTTTAACATCGTAATGGACGTGTTAGGAGGATATAGTGAGGAACTGGAGAGCACCATCCGAAGTCTTGTAGGAGTTAAAAGGGGTAAAGAAGTATTGTTGAAAATGCAGAAGGTCGTTTTGTCTGAAAGTCTGAACATTGCGAGATTTTTCAAAGTGTTAACATAAGTAGATACTAACCCCCGTCAGAGACAACAGAACAATTATTTAGGATTAAAATATATATCTATATATATTTTTGCAAGTAGAATCGTCTTAGAAGCTTTAATATTATTGTTTTAATAGGTCTGAAGATATTCATTTTACATTTCTACCTTTTCAAGAATCGAAGCTAACCTTTGTAATTCGTTTATATATAGATAGATGTATGTAGATACGAACTTTTTAAACATATTCAGGTTATTTTTACAGCCTTTAAGTTACGCAATAGCGCGCTATTGAACTATGTGCTAAGCTAGCATACGAACTTTTATACTGCATATACTGCATAATAATAATAATAATAATAATAATAATAATGATAATAATGCTGTCCGCGCTGTTGAACAAATAAAAATTGCTCCACCAAGAATCATTCGTCTTCTATTTCGCATTTTCAGGTGTCGTTAGCAATGATCATCGATCCCAAGACTCTCAGAAGTCAGAATCCTTCCTATGGTGGGCTCACACTTTGCCGCATTTGATGGAGGATTACAAACCGTTTGAATGCTCGCAGAGACTGGGTGAAATATTTTACATCCCCTCTGGGTGGTGGTGGAGCAATGTCAACATGGATGACTCCATTACTTTGCAGGTCAGTATTGTCTGTGACGACTACATAGGTTTCGATGTGTCCTAAACTAAATTAAACCAGAATGAAAGAATTGGTAACAAATTCCAACTGTTACTTTGGTTTGATAACCGAATGTAACTTTGAAAGACACTATTCAGGATCGGGTCTTAAATGGGAACTTTCGAAGGTATTCATTTTTGTTCAAACCATTGAAATATCAAACCGCGTCTAGCTCATTTTCCTCATTACGGAGCTGACGCAAGGACGACGACGACGACTTCAAGAACGCCACTTAACAATTAGACCCGTAGCCAGCAAGGGCTACGGTTCAATAGCCCATTCGGCTTCGCCTCATGGGCTATTGACCCGTGGCCCTTGAGGGCGAAGGGTCTAATTGTTTTAGTATCACCCAACTAGTCGGATAGAAAAGGCAATAACAAAGTTAGCAAATGCAAGTTGAAGAAATATTTATTTGGGAATAAAACGAAAGGAAGCGTCATGCTTTTCGCTACTCGATGACTATTACCAATAATCCTCTAGTAGTGTAGCCAATCAAAATGCAGCATTTGTATTAGTCCACTATAGCTAGTTGGGTGATGCTAAAAAACAATAGCTCTAATGAGCAAAAACAAAAGCTCTGCTCGCCCTGCCCTTGCATTTTTCATTTTGGTACATTTCTTTGTTGTCCTCGTCCTGAAAACGACGTGAATTTAAGCGTACCGAACGCTAACTCGAAACTGAATGACATGAACCATTTTTACGGAATCAAGTTCTCCCAAACATGCCTCAAATCATGACCCTTGCAAAATTCCCAACCAATCTTATCTTAGTTCACTAGTTTAACAGAAGATATGTCAATTATAGATAATTTAATTATATTGTATATTTTATTGTTAGTTTATTAACTGGATAAGAATCTGTAAGCAAGTGCACTTATTTTTTTTATTGATCGTTTATTACTTGCTAAGACTTGTAATCTTATTTTAAATTTTGTAAGTGGTTGGTGTGTTGCATAACCGGTTTTTACCGACCAAATAAAGATGACGATGAGGATATAGATATATTGACGGATAAATCAATTCAACCATCAATCAATCAATCAATCAATCAATCACTTCAATCAGTCAGTCAATCAAACAGTTAATCAGTCAGCAAGTCGCTTCATAAAAAATAAAACACATTGCTCTGTCTCCAATGCAGAAATCTGTGTGTGATGAAACAAATATCCGCGCATGCATGGATGAGCTAAAGGAATTGGCCGACAATACTCCAGACAATTTCTATGGTGACGCTTTCATTCAGTTACGTCATTTTTTCACAAAGCACAACCCAGGACTTCTCACGGACGATGACCGAGAATTTAGGTCTCCAATCAAGGGCCTTGGCAAACCTTTCAGTGAGCTTGGACAAGATCACCATGAATACGTGTGGAAGGTGAGAATACTATCAGGGTACATCTCGCGAATTATAAATGATCCCAAAGACGTTCGCGTTTCAAGCAAATGTTCCATTTAAGTCTGCATGTTTTCTACATGATATTCGGCCAGTATTGATTAATTTACTAGGACAAAATTGAAGAGATTTTTATTTTTCGATGTTGACTCGGGTATACTCGGAGAAAATAGACCCCTCCACGGTTTTTGACGCCATCTTGGCTGGGGGGCAAACACGGCTAAATTTACAGTAAATGTATGGGATTTTGGCCGATTTTCAACTGCTGTAGCGCTGATAAAAAGAGACAGATTCCCAACTTTTGCCACTTCTTTAAATAGTTTTATTGATATCATTCATTCACGGAAAATAAGGCCATTAGGAGGGTATGACGTCCGCAAATTCGAACAATAAATCTTCTCATTTTGATTCTAATTTCGCCGGCAATTTGCCGTGATGATTTTAGAAGAGTTTGTATGAAATCTTAAAACTTCGTTTATGGTCGTTGTAGCCTGAATCTGTTCTTTTTATTTCATGAAAATAATCTCAGTATAAATGTCTTTTAGAAGAGGCTTTCACTGTGGAAATCCGTTGCATTTTAGCGGTGCTAAAGCGGTTCAAAGTTAGCCAAAATCCCATACATTTACTGTAAATTTAGCCGTGTTTGCCCCGCAGCCAAGATGGCGTCAAAAACCGTGGAAGGGTCTTTCTGAGTGCTTCTTTGCAGGACGAGTCGAACCTACTGCCTTTCGATTACTAGTTCGGATGCTCAACACCGAGCTATACAGGAGAATCTCTTTCAGTTCCATGGCGAATATGCTCCCTTTCGACAAGTTAGATCCATGCAGTGTGGTGGGACAACTGTCGCATGAACCTAGTTTAATGACCTGACGCCCGCGAGTCTCTTATAGGTCAGTGGTAGAGCATCCGAACTAGAAATCGTAAGGTCGTAGGTTCGACTTCTGCAAAGAAGCACTCGAGTTTTTTCCGAGTATCCTCGGGTCAACATCGGAAAATAAATCTCTTCCATGATTTCATTCACCGGGGTTATCATTTTTCGTTAACTTCAATACAAACACGCAGATACCACTGTAAACTGAATATTAAAAGAAAACTGGAGTTTGTGAATCAATAATTAATTGGTATCCTTTAATAAATATTGTGTTTTAGTTTGATACACACAACTTATCCCTGACATTGGCTGCGGTCACATCTGGGCTACTAACTATTGTTAAGACGGGGTTAACTATAGTTGGCTATTTCGGTAATGTGACCGCTTCTCTGTTCGCTCTAACTAATTAATTGGTATCCTTTAATAGATATTGTGTTTTAGTTTGATGCACGCTACTTATCCCTGACATTGGCTGCGGTCACATCTGGGCTACTAACTATTGTTAAGACGGGGATAACTATAGTTGGCTATTTTGGTAATGTGACCGCTTCTCTGTTCGCTCTAAGTAATTAATTGGTATCCTTTAATAGATATTATGTTTTAGTTTGATACACACTACTTATCCCT
>NC_090869.1:23414803-23424803 GCF_036669935.1 Montipora foliosa | reverse complement strand
CATTTTCCCCTCCCTTTTGTCATGAAGTTAAAACAAAGTTCGAAGCAAACATTTGGAACAATCCAAAGAGAAGCCTGTTTACAAGCTACCTTTTTGGGACGATTTTGTTCATTTGTAGCTCGTTATGACCACGATCACATCCCAGAAAAATACGGAATTCATCGCTTCGTTCCTAATATTTGTATGACGTCTAGGGATGCAAATGATATTTACAATGATTGGTCTGGGTTTTTTTTCTTTTAACGTACATGTTTGTGCTGTAAGAAAGCTTTTTTGGGTCTGGTCTAGTGTCTTTCTATCTTCTTGTAGCGGCTTTTTCAGTAGCCTGCGTGGCATTCCAACAAACTAAGAGAGCCTTGACTTGACTCGTGTCACAATATTCTAACCCGACATTACCTAAATCAACACAGAGGACAAAGGATTTTCGACGCTTCACACTGGAGTCCAAATGATTACTCGTATGTTTTCAACCAACCATGAATTGTGGAATTCTAATAACAGAATTTGACCGCTCTGATCCTGGGTTTGTTTGTGGACTCCTCAGTTGATCCAATGTTGCGCTTGCCAGTGTGTATAGTGCTTTATTTGATCTCCCGCACTAGAAGATTATATGTCCGGTTGGGAAAATAAGCTGCATTCTTTCACGGGCAGTTTTAAGGGCATTCGTGCCGCACTGAAAAATAGTACAACCTCGAACAATGTATAGATTATTCATCAAGTAAGGGTAAAACTTGAGGATAAATTCAAAGTGACTGAAAACCTCCCTGGCCATATATATAAGGAATGCGGAAACAAATCATGCACCAAAGTTAATATATTAATATTCATTTCAATCTTAAATTATAATTCCCGCTTTGAACGCGTCAAACAAATCCGTGACAAACTCGTTTGACTGGCTGCCAAACTACAACATGAACAGAGAGAATGAAGAGGGTAGTTTCTAAAGAAACTGTGGTGCTGCGTCGGTGGGGAAGTAGTATACAAAAATTTGGTTTTATGAAGGGAGTTGATAATGTACATTGGCCACCGTACAGAGATTCTAAAAGCTGACGTTTCGAGCGTTAGCCCTTCGTCAGAGCGAATCGAGGAATTATGGGTTACGTGTAGTTTTTATAGTAGAGTAGGCCGCCAATTTTATTGATTACTGATTACGTGTAGTTTTTATGGTAGAGTAGGAGCTACGCTGTTGATGGTAACATACCAACATGAACACTCGACTCGCCGACTTCTGTGTAAGAATGGTAAACACTGATTTCTTGTTTGGAGAAAGTTTTTATGATAACCCATAGTTAATGGAGAGGCACCAATGTAAAAAAAAGTATTACCGGTATTCATGCTTGTCTGACTGCGATTCAGTGACCGAAACAACATCTATAGGAGCAGACCACGGCAGATAGGCGACTGCAATCCTGGTTTGGAGGGATAGAGGGGGAAGCAATGAACCATACAACCAAGAAAAGACTGATACATTATGAACTTCGTGCTTGTCGACTTGCTGTTGGCCACGGTACGTTTTCTTGCTTAATTTGCTAGTTAATTATGTCCGTAATTCTCTGTTGTCTTTATCAAATCACCCCTTTCGGAATATTTTCCTTTTATTATTTTTTCTTAATGCGCGAGCGGGCAGAATTCTGCGAATCCTGCAATCTGATTGGCTCTGGGAGCGGGCGAAATTTCTCTATCTTGGCCGCCATCCCCGGGCGGAACCCGGGCGGAATCCTAGTTTGGGTGAGCTTGTGTGATGGGACGGCGCCAGGTGACTTAAAATGCCTGCATTGAAATGTTTTTAAAAGTAAACAGTGTTGCTTTACAAATTATTGTGAACAAAATCAGTCAACCGATCATTGCGGTATTGCCTCAGTGATATTTCTCTTTTGATAATAAGCATCGCAGGCCAGCCTTAAGCAATGATTCCCAGCCAGCATATCTTTTTAGGAAAAAATGGGCCGTATTCGAGACCTCGGGTACAGTTTTTCCCAATACAGACCGACCATGGCCGGTGAATGACATATCTGTCGTGATTGTGGTTAATCAATCAAATGAACTAATTTTTCACGTTTCGCTATTACACGTCAGTATTCCGTTGAGGCAATTATTTTCCCATGTCGAGAATTTTTTGTCCATTGAGCAAATTAAGCAGATTCGCGAACAGGGCTTTCATTCGATTCGCGACTGGCAAAAGTGTCAAGTCCTCTTTCTCAAAGTAAAGCCAAGGTATTTTTACCACTGAAGAGAGTTGTTTGTCCGCAGTGTTTTGTTGAAGTCGTGCAACGTCACATAATCATTAAAACACGAAAATTCTCTTGCCAATGATTTAGCTTGATTAGTTAATACCTTTGAATATCCAGATGTTGCCACAATTTCTTTTTGGAAGGAAAAGGGGTTGTTTCTTTGATTCTTCGATTTTCGCTAACATGCGTGGGAAAAATTTGACCCAGCGAGCAGAAACTCCTAGACACCTCCTTACAGGCAATCATCTTCGTTTTATTACACTACTGATGATATGTTGCTGTACGTTGGCAAACGCTATGGTGAGTAATGAAAGTCCAGAAAGACCACAGCCTCGAGAGGATATTGGCAACACCGAATCCTACGATGATGTTGGCGAAGCTAGTGAAAACCTCATGCCCTCACAGCAAAGAGAACGAAGATCAGCCAGCAATTATCGAGTTCTTCAAGAGCGTCTTCAAGCATTGGAGGAAAGGTAAATTTTCAAGCGATGCCTCAGTAATGTGAGTGTTAGTATCCTGGAAACGACATGCGACACTTTGTTGTACTTCGTGGTGAACCATTCTTATCAACATACAAATTACAGAAATCTTTACCACACAAAATTCAGCAGCAGCGCGGTATTTTTAACACTATGGGTTATAGAATTTTCGCCTCGAAAATTCGTTTGAAAATAGAAGTTGCTTACCATTCAAGCCAAGTTGATGATGTAATGTTTTCTGCACAGGCACAACAAAAGCAAGACACTGATGGAGAAGAAATTTCAAGAAATGGAAACCAGATTTATTAAACGGTACATTCAAGTTTAGTTAGTTTAACTTCCGACACAGATTTTTTTAACGTTCTGACTTAATAATCAAACTATTTTTCAAGTATTGTTTTTCTGAAATTCAAGTTCACAATGTACTGTACATGATTTTTCAATCATACAGTTTTGGATAACGCTCCTTTGATTTTTGAGTTGATTCAGTGCGATGGATGCTGCCAACTGCCTGAGGGAATCAACAAGCCCTTCCCCCTCCCCCCCCCCCCCAAAAAAAAAAAAAAAGCCAGACAATGCATTATTAAAATATGTAAATTGTGACTACTCTAGCAGAAGCTTTAATGTGAAAGTTTATTGAGGATGCGTCAGCCAGTCATCAATGCAAACAAATCCTGACTACAGCATAGGACCATTCAAATAACACGTGAAGGTTTAAAATCTTATGAGAAGGAGTGCTACGCAAGATACGAAAAAACCACCCTTAAGAAGTGGCCAAAAAATATGTCAGGGAAACGTATTTCTCATCTAATGCAGCAGTACCAGACCCTGAGAAAAGGGGACAACTAAACTGCACATACAATATAAACTTCGGCTTGAAGATCATTTTAAAAAATGAATACCCAAGGAGCCTCTCTATGGTTCCGTCAGAATATTACTTTCTGACTAATTCATTCCCAATCATTCAACCGTCAGAAATAACATTTATACATGATTTGTTGTTTGTTGCTTTCCTGCAGACTAGACGCCCTATTGAATTCACCACCTCGATCAAGTGACTCCTCTCTACTGTCCTACCTGCTTGGTCTGTATAATTATTATGTCTGCATGACAGTAAAACCATAAAAAATCAAAAGAAATATACTTACACGTAAAGACGTTAATTTAACATAACATAATATCAAATAAACATAACATAATACCACACAATTTAAACCATTTTAAACAAAATTATGATAAAGCATGCGAGCACTAAATATAACATACAGAGTATAATCCTTTTTAATATAATATATATATAGTTTTCTGCTAACTATAATGATTAAGTCAAACTACGGCTTTGAAATTCCCTAAACACAAAGGCTCAACAAAGAAATAACTCAAAGGATAAGTTTGATGTCCGAGGTGGAACGCTGATATACATTGTACATAAAGAGTATTGTATATTAATATAACATAACAGTATAATAACATAATAAAATACAACATGTCATATACAACTTCCTAAGGGAGGGTCTCATACAGCATAAAATTACGGGCACCTTAATTAGCCAATCAAAGTGTGCATATTGTCTAAGATATAATCAAGTGTACTATAACATGTATTGCAATATAGGAAATAGTATGCTTTCTAGGGGTTATTTGGGATAACTACCACTAGCGATATTTCAAAATTCATCAAAAATATTATGAGCCGCCAAGCAGTGAGTGATATTTTGGGAATCTTGAACTTCCACGAGTGGTGTTTATCTCAAATACCCCGCAGAATTCATGCTATTTTTGTTTACAGTCTACATGTAGGCTGAGAAGCTGTAATGTTTACAAGTATTTCAAATTTGGGGGAAATAATACTGGTCTTAGCCAAGCACATTTCAGAGATTTCTCAACCTGTAGTATAATATGAGGAACAGGGTGTGATGTGAAGAAACAATACGAAGTCTTGAAAATTCGGTAAAAAAGGAACCATTTTGCCCTTTGTTTGGTTTTAAAAGGTTAATGTAAAGTTGTTTTAAATTCATTCGTTGTTTTCTTTTTCAAAACCCATTTAAAGTAACAAAAGTATTAGACACAGTTACGAAAAATTCTTCAACAGATGGCCCCATGCAGCGTTTGTTTAAGCACACTGAAATGTGCTTAAATTCTCATATAAATTCTGTGAAGACAGTTGCTACTAGTTGGCTTCCTCATAACAATTTCTGGGCTTTTTCTCATTTGGTTCACTTCAGTGCGGGATGGTCGATACAACGGTGTGGGACGAATAGGCCCCCCTGGACCACCAGGAAAAGCAGGACCACAAGGTATTGTAATAGAATTCGCAAAATCCCCAACGAGTACACATAATACCAAATGCCCCTGTAAGGATGGTGCCTACTATTGTTATTGCACATACGTTCTGCGCGTCTCGAGATACTCTGGTTTCCTATCTGTGATGCTAACTGATAAAGGGATATTTTTGCACGGTTTAAACTATCCGGAGAAAGTAGATCTTAGCAAGTACTCTTGGTATACAAAAAGAAAATTGGGGGGAACCATGCATTTTTTAGAGATAGTTAAGCGTCAACTTGAGAAAGAACGCCATACACTACTTTGTATTTTAAAGTTTTTTACAAATATAAATTGTTCATGAATTATCTTGGAAAAATGCGTGGTTACCCCAATTTACTTTATGCCGGGATTTCAATGGCACTTGTTGAGATCTACATTTCCTGCATAATCATAAACCGGGGCAAAAGTACTTTGAATTAGTAGGCGCCGTCCTCCTTGCCTGGCAAAGAGCTTGCAGGTGAGCCTTCAAAACTAGCCTGATTTTTGGAATAAACAAAGGAAAGGAACTCTTAACCAGTGTTCGCATGATAGCGGTTAAGTCAGGGGGCTAATTCAATGCTATTTCTCACAATATCCCATAAAAGGGGTGTGGATGAAGCTTGAAGAAAAACTTGCTGTTGGTAAGAAAGTTAACATTCAATTGAAATTCAACATTTCTATCAGGTTCAACAGGGCCACCAGGAAAATCTGGGGTGACATACGTGCGCTGGGGAAGAACCACATGTCCAAGCGGCGCTGATTTTGTTTACAAAGGTACAAGGAAAAAAAAGGATCTCAAGTGGATTTGAGGGCCATAAAATAAGCTGGACAAGACAGGAAATAAAACTGATTTTTTTTTTTTAGAAAACTGAAGGAAGAGAAAGGAAGATTTGCAATCAAATATACTCAAATCTACCTTTCCTATCCTTTCACTCCCCCACAGCCAATTTTTGCGAAATGCCAAGTATTATTCGGAACCTCACTGTCAGTTTAGCGACTTCGACTACTTTACTAGCTGTTTGTTTTGAACCACAGTAGGCCACAACTTTCCACTGTTTTTTAGGTGTACAAGTACTCAATGTATTACTTCACCTTTTCACATTATTTTAATTAAAGTTTTTTTCATATGCCAAGGAACAATGCATTCAAATAAGATAGCAATATGACCATAAGCTTAAAACGATTTTTGACATTCGTTTTTTGTTTATTTTCTATTTTAAACATTTGTATAAGGAATAATTGGAGGTGAAGACCACAACCATCCTGGTGGAGGAGGAAACTACCTTTGTCTTCCAAACAAGCCAAAGTACGACAAATACAAAGATGGGTGGCAGAACTCTGGGTATGTTTATGGCACAGAGTATGAAGTTAACCAGTACAATGGTGATCCCTTTAAGACAAGCCTTCACAACAATGATGCAGTCTGCGCTGTGTGCTTCGCAAAGTCGCGCTCCTCAAAGCTGATGATCCGTGCAAGGAATGTCTGCCCATCTGGCTGGACTGAAGAATATCATGGGTACCTGATGACAGAATACTACAACCACAAAGGCCCCAAGAACTTCATCTGTGTTGATGGGGACCCAGAGTCCGTTGTTGGAAGCAGTGCAAACAAAAACGGTGCTTTGTTGTATCCTGTGGAAGGAGCTTGTGGTTCTTTACCCTGCAGTCCTTACGTTGCTGGTCGAGAGCTGACATGTGCTGTATGCACCAAGTGACCCAGTTATCAGTTATTAATGACCTAAAACCGTAGACAAGATTGCTTGAAAGAAATGTCACAAGTGCCAGGATACTAATAAATGCTACTCGAAAATGCATCCATGTTTTGTTGCTTTATTCATTCTTCTTCCCATGGCCCTTCATTCCATTGGCCATCCTCTTTTAAAGGTGTTCTAGTCGTTTAACTTGTGCTTGCTTTGTTCGAATTTTGAACTGTCTTCGGCAATAATTATTATCTTCATTTCTGCCCCCCACCCCCCCCCCCCCCCCGCCATTCCTCGCAATGAGCTAAATTTATGGACCAAATGCACCCATAAAACTGATTAATAATTAATATCTGGACTTACAATTATTTATAGCAATATGGCATACGACAAGCAAGCAAATTGTTATAAAATAGGCCGCAAAAAAAAGAGCTCTCATTGTCAAACCCCGCGACTATTCTGAAAAATAAACCTTCAATAAGAAAAATTAGCAAAAGTTTTACAGATTATCATTCAACTGCACTCAGCAGAGTACAAATAACACCCAAAACGAGCACAAATGTACTACAAAAGACCGGTTTGACAAGTGTTTCGACCATTAGTCTTGCGTAAGCGCCAAAAAAGGGCTGAAAATGCTAATTTTTTCCCCCCCAAAAAAGACGATGAATGTTGAAAAAAACTGGTTCCTAGAGACAAGCGATAACCTACACGACAATTAACTTTCTCTGCTTATCGATGAAAACCGAAACCAAATACGACGAAAATAGAAAAAGCTGACCTCAATGTAAGAGCACTCGCCTCCCACCAATGTGGCCCGGGTTCTATTCCAGACTCGGCATGTTTGATTCTTCTTTCCTCTGCACTGAGAGGTTTTTCTACGCCAGTACTCCGGCTTTCCCCTCTCCTTAAAAAACCCATAATTTGACTTGATTTACGTTGATTGTTCATTTCAGTTTACGGTGTCCCCAATTTGTGCTCCAGCGCTAGAACGACTAGACACTTTAATAAAGTTCCTTTTTTAAAGCAAACCGCTGCCTTTCGTTCGCTGTTTTACGTAAACACGACCCTCAGTCTCGTTAAAACGTCCTGAAATCTTGGAAAAAGATATGCACGTCTCTCGTCATCTTTCACATCATTTGGCTCCAGATATAGAACTGATTTCTCCCGTCTAACGTTTCTCCTTACGTTAACGTAACTGATCAGTGAAGATAAGATTGATTAAACGGAAAAACCCCAAGCCTAACCGCAACCTTGTTCCCAGGGTTTTCAATTGGGGTCTTTCTCGTCATCGACGAAGAGACCCTAGGAACGAGGTTGACCCTGACGCTAATACTGTTGATGGCGTTCAGTCTTAATGTAACACTTCGGGATTTGTATAAGGAATTAAGCTAGCATCTTCTTTGTTGCTGATCTGGGGAAAATGGTTGATAATCCGCTGGATATTATTGTTATTTCTTTAAGAAAACAGTAATTAATTCGGTCATTGTAAAATGCAGACTGCAGACTGGGTCTAAAATGAAGACTACGGTACAAAATAGGCCTCGGCCTTGGCCTCAGTCTGCATTTTAGATTCAGTCTGTAGTCTGCATTTTATACTGACCGGTCACTAATTTTATTTATTTACCTCAAATAAACAAATTTTACAGAACAGGGTATGGTACACTCTTGTGGAAGGGCAAGATAAAGTTACCTAATAATACGCCTAGTAATAAGTTTCTAAAATTGATTCCTCACGCAAACTACAAATATATAGGTAAAATACACACGTAATTATAATAAAGTGACAATATTGTGTTCATAGCTAGAAGTTTCAATAATGAGAAAAGTACTTCCCAACGCTAATTTCTGCTTTGCATTGTTGGACGAAACTTGAGGAAAGTCTCAACGATTTTTTTCCAGGATTGTGGAATCATGCCTTATGCCAATCCACATAACCACCCGTCTTTGCACTTTTCCTGTAGTAATGATCCAAACAAAAGGCGTCAAAGTGGATATATTGGAACGTCTGACACCCTATTCACTGTGGAATGAATATCGAAGTCGTTACACTGATAAGTACAAGAAGCCTTCAAAAGTACTAGTGCATATGAACAATTTTGAAGAGATTAACCTCAAACTACTTAGTGAATTCCGTTTTGGGGAATTCTATCAAGATTACATGGAGGTACACTGAAGATGTGTTGGAGAAAATGCTTTAACTATTTAAAACCAAGAGAAGAAAATTATGGAGGAGAATGAAATGAAATGATTAAAGAAAAGAGAGCGGAAAATAAGACAAAAGAGTGTTATAGCAAATATTTAATTTTAAAAAGCTTCCTTGCGATAAGGGGTTCGTTTCTGGAATGTTTAGAGCTTTTTTAGGTCGTAAGTCAGGGAAATAAATCTCTTTGTATCTTCAACCCAGGACGGTGTCAAGGTATGGCAATTTGCTATTACCGATATGTTGTTCTTTCGGGTCTCGTAAACTTATTGAATAACCAGATCTCTAAAATAACCAGACACTTTTTTCCCAATTGGCTTTCCTGGCACGAGAAGTTATCGGGACTTTTGCGAAACGGGTCCCTCGTCTGTAAAGCATATACGAGTTATTGCTGTTAGGTCCAAGCACCGTACACTTGAACGTGATGTTACCAGATGCATTCCCCACTGGTTAGTCCAGTAACAGTTGTTGGGTAGGAATCATACAAAAAAAGAAAGGAAAGGAATTTTATTTAAGTGTCTAGTCGTTCTAGCGCTGGAGCACTAATTGGGGACACTGTAGACTGAAATTAACAATTAACGCAAATCAAGTCAAATGTTGGTTTTTGAGGAGAGCGGAAAACCGGAGTAACTGGAGAAAAACCTATCGGTGCAGAGTAGAAAACCAATATATGACGCCGATTCTGGGAATCGAACCCGGGCCACAATTGTGGGAGGCGAGTGCTCTCACCACTGCGCCATCCCTGAACACTCCTCGGTGTGGTGGTGAAGCAATGTCAACATGGATGACTCCATTACTTTGCAGGTCAGTATTGTCTGTGACGACAACATAGCTTTCACTAATCGATTTGTCCTAAACTAAATTAAATCGAGAGTGAAAGAGTTGTTAACGAATTCCAATTGTTACTTTGGTTTGATAAACAAATGTAACTTAGGGTGCGTTCCTTTGGGATGATCCGAAAAATGATCACTGATCCAAGATCACTTGGATCAGGGTGCATCAAAGGAACTGAAAAATCCTTTCCCAGAGTGGATTCATCGGTTCCTTTGATGCACCGTGATCCAAGTGATCTTGGATCAGTGATCC
>NC_090869.1:23404803-23407303 GCF_036669935.1 Montipora foliosa | reverse complement strand
TATATAAAATGGCGAAAATACCGAGCGATCTCCATCGAGCGACAAGTGGCTTCAACATCTTTGTAAACAAATGGCAGCTGATGACAAGCCAAATGGCAATACTCTAAAAACGAAATATTTTTCCACGCCATTGGTGGACCAAGAAAACCCTAAATATTTCCAACAGTTGTCGTTAATATCCAAGTGGTGATAACCGAACTCGATATCAAAAGTAAAGAACCAAAAATTGTCTCTAAACATGAATGCGAGAGTGGGGAGGCTTTCATATTTAAATTTAAACTTGCGTACAAAAGGATTAACAGATCTACTGAGATCCAGAACCAGACGTAAGTGCAGCCACGAGCGACAGAAAGAGGATTGCAACAATATTGTCTAGAAATTACTTCTCTGACTTCTGTCGCGCATCTATTAATAACTAACTCGTTGATAGCATTGGCAGAAAATTCTGCATGATCTAAAGCACTTTTGTTGTTCTTATAAAACAAGGCGGAGGTATAATGGTAAAAGGTATAATGTAAATAGTCAATAAGACTCCAATCACAAGTGCAGATAATTGCAAATTCTCAAACCATCAATTCTTGCGAGCGTTAATACGGCCTTGAACAGACGGAACGGGCGAAGATTCAGTTACCTCAGCATTCTTTAAACCACGTAACTCTAACAAAAAATTGGTATCACCTGGCTCTTCTCGTATCCCAAAAAAAAAATCGTCAGTCCCACTGATTTCACTTAGCGGATCCTTGGCTTGGAGGCGGCATGTAGGTAGATTGCGCTGGTAATTGGACCAAGTTACGCTGCCAAGAGAGGGCATTGTTCCTGGCACTAGCGGTTGGATACTTTGATCTCCAGCAACCTCTCCAGAAATGGCCAGGCCTGTTACACAGGAAGCATGTGCTCAAAGGAGTAAAAGCAGAAGATGCATTAGTAAATCTGGTAGAAACGCGCCTAAAATCAGGACTAAGCTTATTAGCTTTCTTAGCTCTTTCGGCTTTTTTCTTCTCTCTTAGATTTCCGACTTCCTTGACTATCTTACGAATTCGCTTTTCATCTGTCTCATCTTCGGCAACCGGTATTTGTTTGTATTCTGTTACAAAATCCCAGCCATGCAAATTTGCAAGCACTATAGGTTTCATTCTAATGGCAATGGCATTCTTACCTTCCTCTAAGGCGCAGCTTCCACAAGTTTACCAGAGTGAAGCGCATCCACAGCAGAATCAATATAGCTGGCTACTTTTTCCTGATACTGGTACTGCTCTTCGTTCCCTTTATATTTAAATGTATGTCGAGCGAAATTTTCAAGACGAATTTTCTTAACTGCGAAGTTGATGGATTCGTCGTTCTGACGATCAAGCTCGTCCTTGAATGAAGCGAGCTCCGCAGAAAGAAAGTTTTTTAGCTCCGAAATAGCCGGCAAAGGCGCAGTAGGAGGCTGAGAAGGATCAGCGCTAAAACCAGAAAGCATAGCTTGTATTTCTGGACTCACCAACAAGCTAAGTTACAGTTCTTGGTGGCTGTCCAGAAGGCGAACGTCTTCCTCAATCGAATGCAACGTATTTCAGGTTTTCTAACTAATATAAAGTTAGGATACAGTTCTTGGTGGCTGTCCAGAAGGCGAGATAGTGAAAACTAGAAATTCCACTTTTTATACCAAATAATTAGCATATAATATATGCAGTTACATAACCATGAACAAAAAGTAAATACGAAACAATTGTTCAAAATATGTGAAGCCTTATTTCAGAAACAATGTGAATACCTTGAATTATAGTAATGCTACGAACCGTAACGAACACGCTTTCCAACTACTCTTTGTTCCGTTGGAAAGCATTATTCAAAATGGTCCAACTTGATGTTGTGACCGGTTTTGATGTAATAAACCAAAAACGAGTGCGAGTGTTTGACCGGGGTTTCCAGACACCGAGAAACAGCTGTTGAGTTTTAGAACGGTATGATCAGCAACAGCGGAAGTGTAAATGTTACCTGTGAGGACTCTGTAATGATCCGTTTTCCGGTCATGCAAACGACTTTTCGTTTTACCAATGTAAAGTCACTGCAATCCAAACAACAGGCTTTGTACACAATTTTGGATTACAATTTTGTACACAAGTTTGTTTATTGTTTTTGATCAAGTTAAAATGGCCGAAAAACAAGAGTATTCATTTTTGTTCAAACCATGGAAACATCAAAGGGCGTCTCATTTTCAACCGGATTGCATTGCGAGCCTAAGCGTACTGAAAGCTAAATTGAATTATATTTTTTCTGAATCAAGTTCTTCCAAACATGCCTCAAATCATGACTCTTGAAAATTTCCCAACTAATCTTATCTTAGTTCACTAGTTTAACAGAAGATATAACAAGTATATATAATTTAATTCTATTGTCTATTTTATTGTTAGTTTGTTAGCTGGACGAGAATGTGTAAATAAGTGACGGTACTTATTATTTTTTTATTGATCGTTTATTGCTTGCTAAGGCTTTTAATCTTATTCTTGAAATTTTG
>NC_090869.1:23352303-23394803 GCF_036669935.1 Montipora foliosa | reverse complement strand
CAACATGAACACTCGACTCGCCGACTTCTGTGTAAGAATGGTAAACACTGATTTCTTGTTTGGAGAAAGTTTTTATGATAACCCATAGTTAATGGAGAGGCACCAATGTAAAAAAAAGTATTACCGGTATTCATGCTTGTCTGATTGCGATTCAGTGACCGAAACAACATCTATAGGAGCAGACCACGGCAGATAGGCGATTGCAATCCTGGTTTGGAGGGATAGAGGGGGAAGCAATGAACCATACAACCAAGAAAAGACTGATACATTATGAACTTCGTGCTTGTCGACTTGCTGTTGGCCACGGTACGTTTTCTTGCTTAATTTGCTAGTTAATTATGTCCGTAATTCTCTGTTGTCTTTATCAAATCACCCCTTTCGGAATATTTTTCTTTTATTATTTTTTCTCAATGCGCGAGCGGGCAGAATTCTGCGAATCCTGCAATCTGATTGGCTCTGGGAGCGGGCGAAATTTCTCTATCTTGGCCGCCATCCCCGGGCGGAACCCGGACGGAATCCTAGTTTGGGTGAGCTTGTGTGATGGGACGGCGCCAGGTGACTTAAAATGCCTGCATTGAAATGAAACAGTGTTGCTTTACAAATTATTGTGAACAAAATCAGTCAACCGATCATTGCAGTATTGCCTCAGTGATATTTCTCTTTTGATAATAAGCATCGCAGGACAGCCTTAAGCAATGATTACCAGCCAGCATATCTTTTTAGGAAAAAATGGGCCGTATTCGAGACCTCGGGTACAGCTTTTCCCAATACGGACCGACCATGGCCGGTGAATGACATATCTGTCGTGATTGTGGTTAATCAATCAAATAAACTAATTTTTCACGTTTCGCTATTACACGTCAGTATTCCGTTGAGGTAATTATTTTCCCATGTCGAGAATTTTTTGTCCATTGAGCAAATTAAGCAGATTCGCGAACAGGGCTTTTATTCGATTAGCGACTGGCAAAAGTGCCAAGTCCTCTTTCTCAAAGTAAAGCCAAGTTATTTTTACCACTGAAGAGAGTTGTTTCTCCGCAGTGTTTTGTTCAAGTCGTGCAACGTCACGTAATTATTAAAACACGAAAATTCTCTTGCAAATGATTTAGCTTGATTAGTTAATACCTTTGAATATCCAGATGTTGCCACAATTTCTTTTTGGAAGGAAAAGGGCTTGTTTCTTTGATTCTTCGATTTTCGCCAACATGCGTGGGAAAAATTTGACCCAGCGAGCAGAAACTCCTAGACAACTCCTTACAGGCGATCACCTTCGTTTTATAACACTACTGATGATATGTTGCTGTACGTTGGCAAACGCTATGGTGAATAATGAAAGTCCAGAAAGACCACAGCCTCGAGAGGATATTGGCAACACCGAATCCTACGATGGTGTTGGCGAAGCTAGTGAAAACCTCATGCTCTCACAGCAAAGAGAACGAAGATCAGCCAGCAATTATCGAGTTCTTCAGGAGCGTCTTCAAGCATTGGAGGAAAGGTAAATTTTCAAGCGATGCCTCAGTAATGTGAGTGTTAGTATCCTGGAAAGGACATGCGACACTTTGTTGTACTTCGTGGTGAACCATTCTTATCAACATACAAATTACAGAAATCTTTACCACACAAAATTCAGCAGCAGCACGGTATTTTTAACACTATGGGTTATAGAATTTTCGCCTCGAAAATTCGTTTGAAAATAGAAGTTGCTTACCATTCAATCCAAGTTGATGCTGTAATGTTTTCTGCACAGGCACAACAAAAGCAAGACACTGATGGAGAAGAAATTTCAAGAAATGGAAACCAGATTTATTAAACGGTACGTTCAAGTTTAGTTTAACTTCCGACACAGATATTTTTAACGTTCTGGCTTAATAATCAAACTATTTTTCAAGGATTTGGATGTTTTTCTGAAATTCAAGTTCACAATGTACTGTACATGATTTTTCAATCATACAGTTTTGGATAACGCTCCTTTGATTTTTGAGTTGATTTAGTGGGTTGGATGCTGCCAACTGCATGAGGAAATCAACAAGCCCCTTCCCCTTACCCCCCCCCCCCCCCCCCCAAAAATCCTAACTACTGCATAGGACCATTCAAATAACACGCGAAGGTTTAAAATCTTATGAGAAGGAGTGCTACGCAAGATACGAAAAACCACCCTTAAGAAGTGGCCAAAAAATATGTCAGGGAAACGTATTTCTCATCTAATGTAGCAGCACCAGTCCCTGAGGAAAGAGAACAACTAAACTGCATATACAATATAAACTTCAGCTTGAAGATCACTTTAAAAAATTAATAACCAAGGAGCCTCTCTATTGTTCCGTCAGAATATTACTTTCTGACTAATTCATTCCCAATCATTCAACCGTCAGAAATAACATTTATACATGAATTGTTGTTTGTGGTTTTCCTGCAGACTAGACGCTCTATTGAATGCACCACCTCGATCAAGTGACTCCTCTCCACTGTACTACCTGCTTGGTCTGTATAATTATTATGTCTACATGACAGTAAAACCATAAAAAAATCAAAAGAAATATACTTACACGTAAAGACGTTAATTTAACATAACATAACATAACATAATATCAAATAAACATAACATAATACCACACAATTTAAACCATTTTAAACAAAATTAATATAACATAACAGTATAACTCAAAGGATAAGTTTAATGTCCGAGGTGAAACGCTGATATACATTATACATAAAGAGTATTGTATATTAATATAACATAACAGTATAATAACATAATACAATACAACATGTCATATACAACTTCCTAAGGGAGGGTCTCATACAGCATAAAATTACGAGCACCTTAATTAGCCAATCAAAGTGTGCATATCGTCTAAGATATAATCAAGTGTACTATAGCATGTATTGCAGTATAGGAAATAGCATGCTTTCTAGGGGTATTTGGGATAAATACCACTAGCGATATTTCAAAATTCATCAAAAATATCATGAGCCGCCAAGCAGTGACTGATATTTTGGGAATCTTGAACTTCCACGAGTGATGTTTATCTCAAATACCCCGCAGAATTCATGATATTTTTGTTTACAGTCTACAGGCTGAGAAGCTGTAATTTTTACAAGTATTTCAAATTTGGGGGAAATAATACTGGTCTTAGCCAAACACATTTCAGAAATTTCTCAACCTGTAGTATAATATGAGGAGCATATTAACAGGGTGTGATGTGAAGAAACAATAAGAATTCTTGAAAATTCGGTAAAAGTAAGCATTCTGCTCTTTGTTTGGTTTTAAAAGGTTAATATAAAGTTGTTTTAAATTCATTCGTTTTTTTCTTTTTCAAAACCCATTTAAAGTAACAAAAGTATTAGACACAGTTACGAAAAATTCTTCAACAGATGGCCCCATGCAGCGTTTGTTTAAGCACGCTGAAATGATAAATTCTCATATAAATTCTGTGAAGACAGTTGCTACTAGTTGGCTTCCTCATAACAATTTCTGGGCTTTTTCTCGTTTGGTTCACTTCAGTGCGGGATGGTCGATACAACGGTGTGGGACGAATAGGCCCCCCTGGACCACCAGGAAAAGCAGGACCACAAGGTATTGTAATAGAATTCGCAAAATCCCCAACGAGTACACATCATACCAAATGCCCTTTTAAAGATGGTGCCTACTATTGTTATTGCACATACGTTCTGCGCGTCTCGAGATACTCTGGTTTCCTATCGGTGATGCTAACTAATAAAGGGATATTTTTGCACGGTTTAAACTATCCGGAGAAAGTAGATCTTAGCAAGTACTCTTGGTATACAAAAAGAAAATTGGGGGGAACCATGCATTTTTTAGAGATAGTTAAGTGTCAACTTGAGAAAGAACGCCATACACTGCTTTGTATTTTAAAGTTTTTTACAAATATTGTTCATGAATTATCTTGGGAAAATGCGTGGTTACCCCTAATTTTCTTTATGGATTTCAATGGCACTTGTTAAGATCTACATTTCCTGCATAATCATAAACCGGGGCAAAAATACTTTGAATTAGTAGGCACCGTCCTCCTTGCCTGGCAAAGAGCTTGCAGGTGAGCCTTCAAAACTAGCCTGATTTTTTGAATAAACAAAGGAAAGGAACTCTTAACCAGTGTTCGCATGATAGCGGTTAAGTCAGGGGGCTAATTCAATGCTATTTCTCACAGTATCCCATAAAAGGGGTATGGACGAAGCTTGAAGAAAAACTTGCTGTAGGTAAGAAAGTTAACATTCAATTGAAATTCAACATTTCTATCAGGTTTGAAAGGAGATAACGGATCAACAGGGCCACCAGGAAAATCTGGGGTGACATACGTGCGCTGGGGAAGAACCACATGTCCAAGCGGCGCTGATTTTGTTTACAAAGGTACAAGTAACAAAAAGGATCTCAAGTGGATTTGAGGGCCATAAAATAAGCTGGACAAGACAGGGATTAAAACTGATATTTTTTTAGAAAACTGAAGGAAGAGAAAGGAAGATTTGCAATCAAATGTACTCAAATCTACCTTTCCTATCCTTTTACCCCCACATGACTCTCTCTCAATACAGCCATTTTTTGCGAAATGCCAAGTATTATTCGGAACCTCACTGTCAGTTTAGCGACTTCGACTACTTTAAGAGCTGTTTGTTTTGAACCAACAGTAGGCCACAACTTTCCACTTTTTTTTGGGTGTACAAGTACTCAATGTATTACTTCACCTTTTCACATTATTTTAATTACAGTTTTTTTCATATGCCAAGGAACAATTCATTCAAATAAGATGGCAATATGCCCATAAGCTTAAAACGATTTTTGACATTCGTGTTTTGTTTATTTTCTATTTTAAACATTTGTATAAGGAATAATTGGAGGTGAACACTACACCCATTCTGGTGGAGGAGGAAACTACCTTTGTCTTCCAAACAATCCAAAGTACGACAAATACAAAGATGGGTCGCAGAGCTCTGGGTATGTTTATGGCACAGAGTATGAAGTTGACCAGTACAATGGTGATCCCTTTAAGAGAAGCCTTCACGACAATGATGCAGTCTGCGCTGTGTGCTTCGCAAAGTCGCGCTCCTCAAAGCTGATGATCCCTGCAAGGAATGTCTGCCCATCTGGCTGGACTGAAGAATATCATGGTTACCTGATGACAGCATACTACGGCCACACAGGCTCCAAGGACTTCATCTGTGTTGATGGGGACCCAGAGTCCGTTGTTGGAAGCAGTGCAAACAAAGATGGTGCTTTGTTGTATCCTGTACAAGGAGCTTGTGGTTCTTTACCCTGCAGTCCTTACGTTGCTGGTCGAGAGCTGACATGTGCTGTATGCACCAAGTGACCCAGTTATCAGTTATTAATGACCTAAAACCGTAGACAAGAGTGATTGAAAGAAATGTCACAAGTGTCAGGATACTAATAAATGCTACTTGAAAATGCATCCATGTTTTGTTGCTTTATTCATTCTTCTTCCCATGGCCCTTCATTCCATTGGCCATCCTCTTTAAAGGTGTTCTAGTCGTTTAACTTGTGCTTGCTTTGTTCGAATTTTGAACTGTCTTCGGCAATAAATATTATCTTCATTTCTGCCCCCCCCCCCCCCCCCTTTCCCCTTCCCCGCAATGAGCTAAATTTATGGACCAAATGGACCCATAAAACTAATTAATAATTAATATCTGGACTTACAATTATTTATAGCAATATGGCATACGACATGTCAAGCAAATTGATATAAAATAGGCTTTTTATAAAAAAAAAGCTCTCATTGTCAAACCCCGCGACTATTCTGAAAAATAACCTTCAAGTTTTACAGATTATTATTCAACTGCATTCAGCAGAGTACAAATAACACCCAAAACGAGCACAAATGTACTCCAAAAGACCGGTTTGACAAGTGTTTCGACCATTAGTCTTGCGTAAGCGCCAAAAAAGGGCTGAAAATGCTAATTTCTTCCCCCCAAAGAAGACGATGAATGCTTGCCGAATTTGGAAATTTTTGAAGAAAACTGGTTCCTAGAGACAAGCGATAACCTACACGACAAATAACTTTCTCTGCTTATCGATGAAAACCGAAACAAAATACGACGAAAATAGAAAAAGCTGACCTCAATGTAAGAGCACTCGCCTCCTACCAATGTGGCCCGGGTTCGATTCCAGACTCGGCATTATATGTAGGTTGAGTTTGATTGTTCTTTTCTCTGCACTGAGAGGTTTTTCTACGCCAGTACTCCGGCTTTCCCCTCTCCTTAAAAAACCCATAATTTGACTTGATTTACGTTGATTGTTCATTTCAGTTTACGGTGTCCCCAATTTGTGCTCCAGCGCTAGAACGACTAGACACTTTAATAAAATTCCTTTTTTAAAGCAAACAGCTGCCCTTCGCTTGCTGTTTTACGTAAACACGACCCTCAGTCTCCCTAAAACGTCCCGAAATCTTGGAAAAAGATATGCACGTCTCTCGTCATCTTCCACATCATTTGGCTCCAGATATACAACTGATTTCTCCCGTCTAACGTTTCTCCTTACGTTAACGTAACTTATCAGAGAAGATAAGATTGATTAAACGGAAAAACCCCAAGCCTAACCGCAACCTCGTTCCCAGGGTTTTCAATTGGGGTCTTTCTCGTCATCGACGAAGAGACCCTGGGAACGAGGTTCACCCTGACGCTAATACTGTTGATGGCGTTCAGTCTTAATGTGACACTTCGTGATTTGTGTAAGGAATTAAGCTAGCATCTTCTTTATTGCTGATCTGGGGAAAATAGTTGATAATCCGCTGGATTACGCAAACGGTATAATTCATAATTTCAGCTTCTAGGAACTACAATAGAGAACTACAATAGAATGCGATCCACAACACATAAACCACCGACTTCTGATACGACATCCAGCAGATTAGTCCTCCTGAAACGTTGATTGCCACAGCTGAAGGTTAGCAGAAATATAAAATAACGGGTGAGCCAGAAAACTGATTAGCATTAATCCCTTGACAAAATGTCGCAGAAAGAAAGCGACCTTTACACGTGTTGTAATGTTACTAATCGCTAATGAAATGATGTCAACCAAGGAATCAATTAACAGGATGAAATCAATATCTGACTCAGTATTTCTTTAAGAAAACAGTAATTAATTCGGTCATTGTAAAATGCACACTGGGTCTAAAATGAAGACTACGGTACAAAATACCTCGGCCTAGGCCTCAGTCTGCATTTTAGATTCAGTCTGTAGTCTGCATTTTATACTGACCGGTTACTAATTTTATTTATTTACCTCAAATAAACAAATTTTACATAACAGGGTATGGTACACTCTTGTGGAAGGGCAAGATAATGTTACCTAATAATACGCTCAGCAATAAGTTTCTAAATTTGATTCCTCACGCAAACTACAAATATATAGGTAAAATACACACGTAATTATAATAAAGTGACAATATTGTGTTCATAGTTTCAATAATGAGAAAAGTTCTTCCCAACGCTAACTTCTGCTTTGCATTGTTGGACGAAACTTGAGGAAAGTCTTTCCAGGATTGTGGAATCATGCCTTATGCCAATCCACATAACCACCCGTCTTTGCACTTTTTCTGTAGTAATGATTCAAACAAAAGGCGTCAAAGTGGATATATTGGAAAGTCTGACACCATATTCACTGTGGAATGAATATCGAAGTCGTTACACTGCTATGTACAAGAAGCCTTCAAAAGTACTAGTGCATATGAACAATTTTGAAGAGATTTACCTCGAGCTACTTGGTGAATTCCGTTTTGGGGAATTCTATCAAGATTACATGGAGGTACACTGAAGATGTGTTGGAGAAAATGCTTTAACTATATTTAAAACCAACAGAAGAAAATTATGGAGGAGAATGAAATGAAATGATTAAAGAAAAGAGAGCGGAAAATAATACAAAAGATTGTTATAGCAAATATTTAATTTAAAAAAGCTTCCTTGCGATAAGGGGTTCGTTTCTGGAATGTTTAGAGCTTTTTTAGGTCGTAAGTCAGGGAAATAAATCTCTTTGTATCTTCAACCCAGGACGGTGTCAAGGTATGACAATTTGCTATTACCGATATGTTGTTCTTTCGGGTCTCGTAAACTTGTTGAAAGACCATATATCTAAAATAAGCAGATACTATTTTCACAATTGGCTTTCCTGGCACGGGAAGTTATCGGGACTTTTGCGAAACGGGTCCCTCGTCTGTAAAGCATATACGAGTTATTGCTGTTAGGTCCAAGCATCGTACACTTGAACGTGATGTTATCAGATGCTTTCCCCAATGGTTAGTCCAGTAACAGTTGTTGGGTTAGGAATCATACAAAAAAGGAAAGGAAAGGAACTTTATTTAATTGTCTAGTCGTTCTAGCGCTGGAGAACTAATTGGGGACACTGTAAACTGAAATTAACAATTAACGCAAATCAAGTCAAATGTTGCAATTGGTTTTTGAGGAGAGCGGAAAACCGGAGAAACTGGAGAAAAACCTATCGTTGCAGAGTAGAAAACCAATATATGACGCCGATTCTGGGAATCGAACCCGGGCCACAATTGTGGAAGGCGAGTGCTCTCACCACTGCGCCATCCCTGAACACCCCTCGGTGTGGTGGTGGAGCAATGTCAACATGGATGACTCCATTACTTTGCAGGTCAGTATTGTCTGTGACGACAACATAGCTTTCACTAATCGATTTGTCCTAAACTAAATTAAATCGAGAGTAAAAGAATTGTTAACGAATTCCAATTGTTACTTTGGTTTGATAAACAAATGTAACTGAGGGTGCGTTCCTTTGGGATGATCCGAAAAATGATCACTTATCCAAGATCACTTGGATCAGGGTGCATCAGAGTGGATTCATCGGTTCCTTTGATGCACCGTGATCCAAGTGATCTTGGATCAGTGATCCTTTTTCCTATTTAGGACCGGGTCTTAAATGAGAAGTTCAAGGTATTCGTTTTTGTCTTGATCAAAAACAATAAACAAACTGCGGTGTTAAACATGTTACAACGCATTTTAACTTGACGTTTCGTATGATACAAAATAGAAGAAGTCAGAAGTGACGGTTGAACAAATTTAAAAAATTATATATGAGGGTGTAGAACTTTGAAAGGGACTAGTAACTAGATTAAGAACAATGCTCTAACAAATAAATGTCATAAGCAGTGAAAACTGGCTTGTTTAATTGCTTAATAAAGCCAGAGTTTCTCACTGTCAACGTTTTCGTTTAACGTTTAAGTCCGCGTATTAGTAAGGTTTCTTTTATTTTACAATGTAAATCAGATCTTCCATTTGCCAAGACTTGGTCCAACTTGATGTTGTAACCAATGTAAAGTCACTGCAATCCCAACAACAGGCTTTGTACACAATTTTGGATTACAATTTTGTACACAAGTTGTTTATTGTTTTTGATCAAGTTAAAATGGCCGAAAAACAAGAGTATTCATTTTTGTTCAAACCATGGAAACATCAAAGGGCGTCTCATTTTCAACCAGGTTGCATTGCGAGCCTAAGTGTACTGAAAGCTAACTCTTATAAATTGAATTATATTTTTTCTGAATCAAGTTCTTCCAAACATGCCTCAAATCATGACTCTTACAAAATTCCAACTATAATCTTATCTTAGTTCACTAATTTAACAGAAGATAAAGCTCTAGCCCACGACAAAACATCATCGTTATTCCTGGGCGGGTAAAATCTTAATATTCCAACGTGAGGAAGAATCTTTTGCTTCTCTGGGTACTTTCGATCGTTGTCACAACCCCGCACAGCACAATGATCGCCACTAGGCATGTTTCCAATATTACTGGAATTGCATAGAAATAGGCAAAAGCCAGCCCATACACACGTAAATACAACTGAAAAGGCTTTATTGAGTTATTTCCTCCAGATTTAGTCCTAATTTTGTAATATTTTGAGACCATTCCACAATACATTTTACGCAAGCAAGGAAGTTAATCAGCAAATTTTGTCTCATATTTCACGGTTATTCACACACAAACTTACACTTGCGACGTGTCAACATTGACCAAATCGATTTCTGATAAAACTGTGTCGAAAAAAGCGTTGATCTCTTTCCAAAATAGTTTTTTTTTTTGGACGTCGAATAACTTTCCGCCATACGTTTTCTTACAGCAACTTGCAATGTTGGCTACCAGGCGATGCCAGAACCCTTTGCGTGTAAGGCACGGATCCATTACTGGCAACTCATTCATTATGTCGTCAAATTTCGCTTGCAGAATTTCGTTATTGCCTTTGGCTTTAACGCTTCGAATTCGAAAGCCTTTGGGGATAGTGCCATCTGCCGTATGATGCTCCAATACCTTGATTCTTTCCTGGAGGACCGCATGAGACTTTTTGCCGTCTTGACATGCATCGACTTTCTTTCTAAGAATAGATTCGATTGTAGAATCAAGTTTGGAGTGGCTGCCGGAGGTTAGCGGGGCTGGCTCATCGCTGTTCAGTCACCGACGCTTGAGTTCAGCGCTGCTATTTTCTGTGTTGTTCGCCATGTGGCTTCTTCTAGTGCGAATACAGAATTTTTAAGATTGAACTAGTGAGCAGCACGTCCCGCGAACTCTAAGAGTTGTAAAACGATTTATTTTATCCTACACTTTTCGTGCAACTAACGCACACTTCGTCTGGGATGTTTTACATTACAACACAAGGGACCTGTATATATATCTACATAAGAGAGTAAAAAATCTTTTTACGTTACGTAAAACCGCACCTACAAGAGCGGTTTGTGCAGGAAACATGCGGAAAGGAGTGCAATGAGTGACATATTTTGTGCCTTACATAATTTTGGGGCCCACAGTTTTAGCAAAAACTGTGGGGCCCAAAATTATGTAAGGCACAAGGGATGCCGCTCATAAGGAGATTGTAGAAGGCGGGTTGAGCAAATGGAAAATATTCAACAAAGCAATAACTGAAGATGACGAAAATTGCATGTTGTTGTACGACAATGGAAACGAAGCCCTGTTTATGCCAGGTCAAACACATGATTTCTACGTTCAGTCCAAGTATACGGAGGAACTTGACCTTTTCTTGAGTACGGAAAATAATTACGAGAGAAATTACGCGTGCCATGTGTTGGGCAAAGATTCAAATTATTCAAGTGATGAATTTGGAGAGGAAGAAAAAGATTCCTTGAAAGTATGGGAAAGTAATGAAAGAAACAGGGAGTCAAGAAATTTTCTCTCAAGTCATCACAATGAAAATGCTGGTCAAGAGAAAAAAAGGACAAAGGTCCTCGATGAAGAAACAGCAGCCAGTCACATGTCAGTAAAACCTGGTGTATCCCATTGTTCTACATGATGCATGGGACAAACACAAGTACCATTTGATAAACCAGGTACTTCCACTTCATCCAGACATGCACCATATGAGACAAACATGCTCGGCCGTCGATCATGTCTCTTATGGCAGCATAATCAGGATTTTGACGACTCAATTCATAAGCTATTTATTCTTCTCTTCAGTGTGCTGGTGCTCATTTCCTTCTCATGTTATTTGGAGAGGAAGTGTTTTACTTCACCATATTGAAATCCTCGAAGAAAGTAGTACCTTATCAATTGTTTTTCGCTTTCGTCTTCGATCTCCCCTACAGCTGCCATGTTACTCATACCCGTTGAGTTCCGTGAAATACGTTTTACAAAAGTTCCGGTTCCAGAGTCACGTAAGACGCCATATTGTTTAATATACCCTATCCCCGACAGTGCAGACCCAGGCCCTCACCGTAACGTTAATCAGAGAAACGTTTCGTCAAGACTTAAAAATGAGTTTTGTCATACCGTATTCCTTGAAAAAGAATTTTGTCACAGATGGAAAGAACTTTCTCATGTACAGAAAGCATTTTGCTGTGGATGGAAACAATTTTGTTACGGATAGACAAACAGTTGTCACGGATATAAATATCATGGGTAGAAAGAAAACAACAGTAATAAAAGCAAGGTGACACACGCTAACACCAACCCGGTGTGGCCGCCAACAAAGCAAGCACGCGCACAACCATTTCACCCGGTCAATTAGCAGCCATGGACAGCCGTTTCGGTTTTGGTCCTCATCATTGACCGGGTGAAATGGTTGTGCGCATGCGTGTTGTGCTGGCCACACCGGGTTGGTGTTAGCGTGTGTCACCTTGCTTTTATTATTGTAGAAAGAAAGTTGTCATGAATGGAAAAAAAATTGTCATGGGTAGAAATAAAGTTGTGATGGGTGGAAAGAAAGGTGTCGCGATACGACGAATTGTTTGGATGAAATTTAACAATGACTGTCATATTCGGCGAATCGTCGGTTACGGTGGACGAGTAGGAGAGAACCCTGGGAACGAGGTTGAGTTTGGTAAGGATTCCCTTTAAGAGGGGGACATTGGGATTTTCGGTTTTGCGGTTTTGGCTATTTTTTAGATCGGTTTTTCGGTTTTTGCGCTGAAAGAGTTCGGTTTTTCGGTTTTGGTGTTCATTGCGGTTTGCGGATTTTTCGTTTTCTAGCATCTGGATTTCGGTTTTTGTAGAAAATACGAACGGTTTTTCGGTTTTGTTATCCAATGTGCTTTTTGGGTTTTCCTATTTTATCCTATTTGGGTTCCGGTTTCTCATGTACAATGAAAAGTTTAAGACCAAGTATAGATAAAACTATGTAAACTACATTAACTATCTTACTCAATATCATACAATAAAAGCTGCTTTCCATGAATGCCGTGTTTAGAATAATGGCTTAGATAACCTCTTTAATCAGTCGTTTGAGTTGATTGAGGGGTTCTGCTTTCCTTAGTTCTAATGGCAAACTGTTTCACAAAACTGCGCCACTATACCTAAAGCTGTTTTTTGTAGTAGTTTGTGCGCGGTATCGGAACATTTACCTTATTCACAGTCTCTCAAACAAAAACCTGGATCGCGATGGACATTTCGAGCAGAGATACTGTGCTAGTCCCTGTAGGGACTTAAATACCATTGTTGCTCTTTCAATTTGCCTTTGAGAGACTCGGGATTTCCATCTTAAGAGTTCAAATAAATTGTTGACATCAGTGCCATAGTTAGGGTAGGTCAAGACACGGGCTGCTCTGTTTTGTAGTTTTTGCAGTTTTTCCTGCAAATTTACTCCACAGTTTCCTCAAACAATATTGCAGTAGTTGAAATGTGGTTGTACTAGGGCCTGATGAATAGAATGTAAGGTCCCATAGGGAACAAGATGCCTGTTTTCACTCACGTGATCAGTAACCTTGTTTTTCCTCCGAAACAAAAGAAAACGTTTGAGTGATAATAGAGCTGAATTCCCGGAGAGGTCACATGAAAACACTCTATAGCCGCGAAACGCTTTACGGAAAATGAGCCCATAAAGTCCGGGCTCGAGAGAGCGGCAGAAATAAAGTCCATGACATTCATAAATACTTTGATGAAATAAAGTGTTAGTATAGTTTGCTCTGTATGCCCCACTTGTCACCATTGTATCGGTTTTCTGACGGTTTTGTATGCGGTTTTCGGTTTTGGCCGAATTTTTTTGCGGTTTTGCGGTTTCTAATACACCCCAATGTCCCCCTCAATTTTGTCATGAATATTTATTAGTCATGATCAAGATCCGTAGCCATATTCTTTTAAAACTACACCGTTGAAAAGTGAAGTAAAGGCTAGTTTGTTTCGCTTTCAAAAAGCAAAATAAAGCATCGCTCACACACTTCGTAACTAATGAAGAACTTTAGAATGAGTTCTGATTGGCTTAGAGTTTCTTTGTTGCTAAGTGAAATTTCACGCTCTATTGGCTCGTTCAGCAAACAAGCTACACTACGTCACGAATGTTTATACTAAAACTTGAAAATGAAACTCCAAGGCAACAATTGAAAAAATACACAGAAGAAAGTGTAGAATTTTTAGATAATGAGGCCAGTATGCCCTCCATACCACTTTCAGTGTATCAGCAGCTTAAGGAGTCTAATGAAGATGAAATTGTCAAGTTGACTGAGGAACTAGAGGAAGTTAAGATTACAAATGAATCACTCCAACGGGCCATTTCTGAAAAACAGACATGCCCTCAGTGCAATGTAGATAAGAACAGTCTGTCAAATTCACAAAACAACAAGCAAGTTCGTTTGATTTCAGAATTAAAACAACTCAGACATGAATTTGAGGGGGCTCAGACTGAGCGCCAAAGAACCTTGAATGTGTACAGACTTCATCTTCTTAATGCACATCAACAAGAATTGGATCCTCAGGTACAAGAAGCTATTCAGATGATAATTGAATTACGCAGCAGTGAACAGTTCTGTTGACAGTATTTTTATTACCAATGCTAAATGTGTCCAAAAAAAAAAAAGCCGATTTTGACACAATGCATATTTGAAGAAGATGCAGCTATAAATTTCCTGCGTTATAAGCCAACAAAAACAGTTGAAAAATCATTCCAGAAACTACGCTTCATTTAAGCTTCATTGAGGCTTCTGTTGCCTGCCACTTTTATCAAAGTTATTGGCAAGGAATACTTTGTCTTGACAAATACCTTTATGTTAGAGGAGCAAAGATGTGTTTTGCATCGCTAAGATCTTCAGTCAGCAACTGTTACAAGCAACAGAGGCTCTGAGAATACTTGCAATTAGTTGTAGATATCAAAGAGAGGGTGTCAAGAGCCAGGGCCGCCCTCCTTATTTGTGGACCACACCCAGTGGCATTTGTGTCATGGTGTGCCAAGAATGTGTGGTTTTGGAAAGTGACACTGATGCCCACAGCACACCTTCAGAGGCATTGCTCTGCCATTGGCGACCTTAAAGATTGAGTATGAGCGTGAGCTTCTCATTCTAAGCTCGAGCACTTAAAAAAAATACATGTGCTTAGAATTACGAAAACTTGTACTCCCAATCCAGTTTGGTATTGGTTATTGTTAGTAATGAATAGTCAGAAAAGACAACAAAAGAACAGAAAACATGACTTTAAAGACGGGTGCATTTATTTAACACATCTTAGTAGCGTGAATTATCGCTCAAAGAAAGCCGTCCACAGTACAACATGCACGTGAATCATTATCACTCATGGCATAAAACTTAAAATACAGTTCACAAATATTACATTCATTTTTCGCCCTAATGCGTTTATCTGCTTGTGCATTTGTTTTGGGTCCCTAATTGCTTACATAGACTTTTTTCACATCATTCAGAAATACAGCAAACAAATCCTCGTTTCTATACATATATTGCCACAAAATTCTGCCAAATATGTAGAAAAAAGATGTTTTCTAACTCCACATTTAGGAAGTTTGCATTTCGCTTGTCTCCAGTGACCTTCGATTTTGCTCGTGTTGTCACCATTTTCGTTTACAAATTCTTTGGAGTGGTTAACTGTTCTAATCAGTCTGAGCAATCGTCCTTGTTTTGATGTCGGTCGTACGAAACTTTTTGATATGTTAATTGCAAACTTCGAGAGTAGGGTATATTTCAGAACTCGCAAGTTTGTTTCTCTGGCTGACTTTCATATCAAAAGATCCCTATACACACCTAACATTTATAGCGACTATTTACGCTAGCAATGCTCGCGCTTTACATTTCTCCTTCTCAGTATTCAATAGTCCCATCTGGAGTCATGCTATTTTTTCAGACAGTAGTGTAGCAGCTCTCGAAACCTGCTATCGTTTGGTATTGTAAGCAGCTTCTGTGGTTATTCTATTGTTTTTAAGTCGAAGTCATTGTTTCAGTTATGTTTAATCTTTTGGTTTTGGCTAAGGTAGCCAGCCAATCACATCATACGTTACGAGAGCTGCTACATCATCCCTTTCAGACAGCGCGTGTTTTGGAAACTTTCCAAATTTCGCTATTTATAACCAATGACATGTCCTGAAGTCCCTCAATAAAGTTTCCTGAGCTGATAACTGCTTACTGAGAAACAATCATTTAACCGTTTGCTCTTCATTTGGAGTGATGTCTATGATCGGCTTGTATCCTTGCACAAACATCTCAGCCCCGACCGAGTTGAGCATCACCTCAGGCACATTTTGTTCAATTCTCGCAGTCGCAACGGTGATTGGAAATGTCCTTGTTCTTCTCGCCATCATTATCGACCCATATCGTCAACTGCGATCGCCATTTAATTTCCTCGTGGCCAATCTGGCGGCAGCGGATTTGATAGTCGGTTGTTTGGCGCTGCCCATGTCAGTGGAATTCTACGTTCGAGAGGCAATGAGCGAACGACTCGTACTTCTTCCCAGAGATGTCGCTAGACGAATCAGTTTTTTCATATCTTGCACAGCATCGCTTCTGAGTATCGCTGCAATCACGGTTGATAGATTTATTGCCATTTCATTCCCTATGAAATACAGATTGATGCTGGATTCTCGACGAACTGTTGTCATCTCGTGTGCCCTTTGGATTTTCTCAATTGGTTTCCCGTTCCTTTACTTCAAAGTTGGATATCTGAAATATCATTTCTTTTTCGCCAATACAGCGGTTGTGGCCACATTTGCAGTGCTCTGTGTTACTTACGCAAAAGTCTTCCGAACTTTTAAACATAAGGTGAAACATCGGGATACAATTCGCAATTGCCCTGGGCAGCACAATATCAAAATAAAAACGCTGAAATGGGAGAAAAAGGTTACCAAAACATTTCTGGTAATGTTATCGCTTTTCATTGCCTGTTTTCTTCCTGCACTTGTTTTTAACTATGTTATTAGCTTCTGCGCATACTGCAATTGTGTTTTTATTCACTGGGCAAGAGATATTAATTACATTCTGATCATGGCAAATTCAAGTATGAACCCATTCGTTTTCGCGTGGAGCCTGAAACCGTTCCGCAAAGCCTTCATTAAAATCCTGACTTGTAGAGCTTTGATGCGAAAAATACGCTCTATGGGGGTATCAACATCGAGCGCTGGTCCTCCTATGCCCTCTTCAAGAACCACCGAGGATGAAGCAGGCACCTTGTAAATTTTTTTTTATTTTAATAATTTTTAACTCAGAATTGAAATCCTAAAGCGGAAGTAATGGTCAAGGAAGTTATTCTTCAATTTCAAGACAAGCAGAAGTTAGCCTTAAGTCATAAGAAAACTGAATATTTTTAAACCTTTTATTCAAACATTCGGAGAATTTAGCCGAAAAGATTTATATATTTGGGAGCAATATAAGTTTTTTAGTGCCTATATCCTTTCCTGGCGCAAATTGTTCTATTTTTTCGTCCGTGTAAATAAAAACAAGATCTGCCTACAGGCAGATCGCGGGGGATACGAATGTTTATATTCTTGTCTGACAAATAGCAAATCTTTTTGTTTCAGTTTGAAATCGAGCACTCACATTAGTAACAAAACTATCATTTAGCGATCTTGACCTCGTGTTTTTTACACCTGTTCTTGAAGCACTTTTTCTGCGGCAAAAACCACGGTTTGAGGGGCTTTTGATCATTGCAGTTTTGATTGTAACATCCGGATTGTTGTTAGATGAACAAAAGTGCAATAAATTAATTATGAATTGAAACTTGAATCAAAATAATTTCTCTTTTGACCGATCCCCTTCATTGGTAAACAAGCTTTATTTGGGTGGCAGTTTCAATATGATACGAGTTCGAACGATTTGAGGAAAGTTAGCTTGCAGACTAAACTGAACGCAGGGTTGTCGGAACAACAACAAGAAGATTTATTCCAAAGTGAACGTAGTTTCCACGAAGTAAAATTCTTAACAACACGAGCTTGACAAACTTACACGGCCTCCGCCAACTTGAATAAACACAGCTTCTGTCACACTTGACTAAACACGGCTAACGCCAACTCTCTTGGCTTGTGAAAAACTAGTTAGAAAAACACTCCGCTTGGACTCGTCTACTTATATACTCTGACAATAAACTTCTAGAACTTTCTAAAATAGTAATCACTCTAATTATAGAAAGATTACAAAACACACCGATTTAGAAACGCTTACGCATGAACCTAAAAATAAACAAACTACAAACTCTCGCGAAGCTTCTAGAAAGTCACGCTAGTCACGCAATGCTATTTTTCGTAACATAACCCCCTCTTGAGAAGAAATTTCCTAAATTTCTACTAACAACGAAAAATTAGTTAGATAGTACCAACTGAGGAGGCAGTCCAGTGTCTCTTAAGTTATTCCTCTACTCTGCTTAGATAATCGGGTAAAATACTTGTCACCATTCAACTTCTGGAACAAATGCTCAGCAGTTGGCATAGGCTCAGGGTCAATCACGGTTAACTTGTTCAGTTTATGATAGTCCACGCATACACGATTTGAGTTGTCCTTTTTCTTAACAACTACAACAGGTGAAGCATAGGGCGAACTTGATTCTCTTATGACTCCCATCTTCATCATGTCTGTAATATCCTTCTTCAGCGATTCTCTTAAGCTATACGGTACTGGGTATGGTCTTGATCTAACTGGTTGGTCGGATGTAAGCTTGATATGATGCTGAGCCAAACTTGTTGTGCCTGGCGCTTCTGTGAACAGGCTTTGAAACCCATTTGCAAGATCCATAAACTCTGCTCTTTGCTCATGAGAAAGGTTATCTCCTATGGCCACATCATTGACTGACTCTTTCGCGACATAACCACCAATCTCCAGAAAATCAATACTATCCACAGGGTCAACTTCTTCTACTTCACTCTCAACATGTTCGTTCTTACAAATGTTAGCGTTCGTTTCAACAACAACTGCTCCAACGGAAACAGGATCCTCTCGCTCAAAATACTTCTTCAGTAGATTAGCATTGTAAACTCTCTCTTTTCCTTTGACTCTCACTCTATAATCATTGAGACCAACTACGGCACTGACCTCAAATGGACCTTTCCACTGCATTAGGAGCTTGTTGTGGTCGGTCGGTAGCAGCATTAACACTTTATCTCCAGGTACAAACTTCCTGACTTTAGTCTTTCGGTCGTTATAATGCTTGCCTTTGTTCTGGGCTTTCTGAAGCTCGGTGTGCGCCAGCTTGAGGGTATCTTCAAGCTTCTCGCGTAGCTCAAACACATACTGATAGCTGTTCTTTACTTCAGGCTCCTCCATCTCTTTCGTCCAAAGCTCTTTGAGGATAAACATCGGTCCTCTGACAGCTCTTCCATACAGCAACTCAAACGGCGAAAACCAGTAGACTCCTGAGGAACTTCACGATATGCAAACAGCAACGGGTTAATATAGCGATGCCACTGTCTTGGCTGTTCACTGCACAATCTCTTTAACATGCTCTTCATTGTTCCATTAAACTTTTCCGTCAGACCATTACACATAGGATGATAAGGAGTCGTGGTGAGCTGTTTAATGCTCAAAAGCCGCGTCACTTCCTTCATACACTCAGAGACGAACTGCGTACCAAGGTCACTTAAGATCTCTTCAGGCACTCCCAAACGACTAAAGATATCCACCAACGCTTCTGCCACAGTTTCAGTATCAATGTTCTTCAGCGGAACAGCTTCAGGATAAACGAGTTGCAAAATCGACCAATGTCAATATATATCTATGACTGTCCTCACTCGGGGGAACAATAGGTCCAACCAGGTCGATTGCTACTCTCTTAAACGGCTTGTCAATTAATGGCATCTTCTCTAGGGGAACCTTCGGTACGGAACCCTTGTTAACTGTCTTCTGACATACATCGCAGGACTTGCAATAACGAGTCACGTCCCTTGAATGCCTGGCCAATAGAACGCGCTTTGAATCTTATCAGTCGTTTCTTTATTCCCATGTGACCTCCCATGATCGATCCGTGCGCTAGTTCCATTATTCGACTTCTCAGCTGCACAGGAACCATAACCTGCTTCAGGGGTTTTACACCTCCGTTCACATAAGGGTGCTGGTGTAGACGCGGTACAGAACTCCAAAAAACCCTCCCCTTTCACTTCAAAATGAAGTCATCAGCCGGGCCCTCTACACACAACTACGAACGTCAAATCTTTCTCACACAAAATTTTCTGTAGGCGCTCTCGTCATCAGCCGCTGGCATTTTTTTGCTTGAGCTTTCCTCTATCAACTACAGGACTTTCTTTGGTATCCGGTACCTTCAACGGAATATGTTCCCCAGCTTTTCTTTAGCTTAGACTTCTGGTGGGTTACAGCAACAGCGTCTTGTATACAGGAACTTGCCAGCTTGGGTCTGGATCGTCACAGCGGCTCTTGCGCCTTGGTACTATTACCAATAATTAATCATAAACAGCATCGGGGAATACACTGCGTCTTCCACTTGGGCCCTTAAGTTTAGGAAAAAAAAATGGGCCGTATTCGAGACCTCGGGTACAGTTTTTCCCAATACGGACCGACCATGGCCGGTGAATGACATATCTGTCGTGATTGTGGTTAATCAATCAAATAAACTAATTTTTCACGTTTCGCTATTACACGTCAGTATTCCGTTGAGGCAATTATTTTCCCATGTCGAGAA
Source organism: Montipora foliosa (assembly GCF_036669935.1). Classification (NCBI taxonomy): domain Eukaryota; kingdom Metazoa; phylum Cnidaria; class Anthozoa; order Scleractinia; family Acroporidae; genus Montipora; species Montipora foliosa. The sequence goes on along the minus strand of NC_090869.1, from coordinate 23,374,485 downwards.
TTTTTTGTCCATTGAGCAAATTAAGCAGATTCGCGAACAGGGCTTTTATTCGATTCGCGACTGGCAAAAGTGCCAAGTCCTCTTTCTCAAAGTAAAGCCAAGTTATTTTTACCACTGAAGAGAGTTGTTTGTCCGCAGTGTTTTGTTCAAGTCGTGCAACGTCACATAATCATTAAAACACGAAAATTCTCTTGCAAATGATTTAGCTTGATTAGTTAATACCTTTGAATATCCAGATGTTGCCACAATTTCTTTTTGGAAGGAAAAGGGGTTGTTTCTTTGATTCTTCGATTTTCGCTAACATGCGTGGGAAAAATTTGACCCAGCGAGCAGAAACTCCTAGACACCTCCTCCTTACAGGCAATCATCTTCGTTTTATAACACTACTGATGATATGTTGTTGCTGTACGTTGGCAAACGCTATGGTGATAATGAAAGTCCAGAAAGACCACCACAGCCTCGAGAGGATATTGGCAACACCGAACCGAATCCTACGATGATGTTGGCGAAGCTAGTGAAAACCTCATGCCCTCACAGCAAAGAGAACGAAGATCAGCCAGCAATTATCGAGTTCTTCAGGAGCGTCTTCAAGCATTGGAGGAAAGGTAAATTTTCAAGCGATGCCTCAGTAATGTGAGTGTTAGTATCCTGGAAAGGACATGCGACACTTTGTTGTACTTCGTGGTGAACCATTCTTATCAACATACAAATTACAGAAATCTTTACCACACAAAATTCAGCAGCAGCGCGGTATTTTTAACACTATGGGTTATAGAATTTTCGCCTCGAAAATTCGTTTGAAAATAGAAGTTGCTTACCATTCAATCCAAGTTGATGCTGTAATGTTTTCTGCACAGGCACAACAAAAGCAAGACACTGATGGAGAAGAAATTTCAAGAAATGGAAACCAGATTTATTAAACGGTACGTTCAAGTTTAGTTATAGTTTTAACTTCCGACACAGAGATTTTTTTAACGTTCTGGCTTAATAATCAAACTATTTTTCAAGGATTTGGATGTTTTTCTGAAATTCAAGTTCACAATGTACTGTACATGATTTTTCAAATCATACAGTTTTGGATAACGCTCCTTTGATTTTTGAGTTGATTTAGTGCGATGGATGCTGCCAACTGCATGAGGGAATCAACAAGCCCCTCCCCCCCCCCCCCCCCCAAAAAAAAAAAAAACAAAAAAAAAAAAAAAAACAGACAATTATTATTAAATATGTAAATTCTGACTACTCTAGCAGAAGCTTTAATGTGAAAGTTTATGAGGATGCGTCAGCCAGTCATCAAATGCAAACAAATCCTGACTACAGCATAGGACCATTCAAATAACACGTGAAGGTTTAAAAAAATCTTATGAGAAAGTGCTACGCAAGATACGAAAAAAAACCCTTAAGAAGTGGCCAAAAAATATGTCAGGGAAACGTATTTCTCATCTAATGTAGCAGCAGCAGCACCAGACCCTGAGAAAAGGGAACAACTAAACTGCATATACAATATAAACTTCGGCTTGAAGATCATTTAAAAAATTAATAACCAAGGAGCCTCTCTATTGTTCCGTCAGAATATTACTTTCTGACTAATTCATTCCCAATCATTCAACCGTCAGAAATAACATTTATACATGATTTTGTTGTTTTGGTTTTCCTGCAGACTAGACGCCCTATTGAATGCACCACCTCGATCAAGTGACTCCTCTCTACTGTCCTACCTGCTTGGTCTGTATAATTATTATGTCTGCATGACAGTAAAACCATAAAAAAATCAAAAGAAAAATACTTACACGTAAAGACGTTAATTTAACATAACATAATATCAAATAAACATAACATAATACCACACAATTTAAACCATTTTAAACAAAATTATGATAAAGCATGCGAGCACTAAATATAACATACAGAGTATAGTCCTTTTTAATATAATATATATAGTTTTCTGCTAACTATAATGATTAAGTCAAACTACGGCTTTGAAATTCCCTAAACACAAAGACTCAACAAAGAAATAACTCAAAGGATAAGTTTGATGTCCGAGGTGGAACGCTGATATACATTGTACATAAAGAGTATTGTATATTAATATATAACATAACAGTATAATAACATAATACAATACAACATGTCATATACAACTTCCTAAGGGAGGGTCTCATACAGCATAAAATTACGGGCACCTTAATTAGCCAATCAAAGTGTGCATATTGTCTAAGATATAATCAAGTGTACTATACATGTATTGCAGTATAGGAAATAGCATGCTTTCTAGGGGTATTTGGGATAAATACCACTAGCGATATTTCAAAATTCATCAAAAATATCATGAGCCGCCAAGCAGTGAGTGATATTTTGGGAATCTTGAACTTCCACGAGTGGTGTTTATCTCAAATACCCCGCAGAATTCATGCTATTTTTGTTTACAGTCTACAGGCTGAGAAGCTGTAATTTTTACAAGTATTTCAAATTTGGGGGAAATAATACTGGTGGTTAGCCAAACACATTTCAGAAATTTCTCAACCTGTAGTATAATATGAGGAGCATATTAACAGGGTGTGATGTGAAGAAACAATAAGAATTCTTGAAAATTCGGTAAAAAGTAAGCATTCTGCTCTTTTTTTGGTTTTAAAAGGTTAATGTAAAGTTGTTTTAAATTCATTCGTTCTTTTCTTTTTCAAAACCCATTTAAATTAACAAAAGTATTAGACACAGTTACGAAAAATTCTTCAACAGATGGGCCCCATGCAGCGTTTGTTTAAGCACACTGAAATGTTAGTTTTGGTTAAATTCTCATATAAATTCTGTGAAGACAGTTGCTACTAGTTGGCTTCCTCATAACAATTTCTGGGCTTTTTCTCATTTGGTTCACTTCAGTGCGGGATGGTCGATACAACGGTGTGTGGGACGAATAGGCCCCCCTGGACCACCAGGAAAAAAAGCAGGACCACAAGGTATTGTAATAGAATTCGCAAAATCCCCAACGAGTACACATAATACCAAATGCCCTTTTAAGGATGGTGCCTACTATTGTTATTGCACATACGTTCTGCGCGTCTCGAGATACTCTGGTTTCCTATCGGTGATGCTAACTAATAAAGGGATATTTTTTGCACGGTTTAAACTATCCGGAGAAAGTAGATCTTAGCAAGTACTCTTGGTATACAAAAAGAAAATTGGGGGGAACCATGCATTTTTTAGAGATAATTAAGCGTCAACTTGAGAAAGAACGCCATACACTGCTTTGTATTTTAAAGTTTTTTACAAATATTGTTCATGAATTATCTTGGAAAAAAATGCGTGGTTACCCCAATTTTCTTTATGGATTTCAATGGCACTTGTTAAGATCTACATTTCCTGCATAATCATAAACCCGGGGCAAAAATACTTTGAATTAGTAGGCACCGTCCTCCTTGCCTGGCAAAGAGCTTGCAGGTGAGCCTTCAAAACTAGCCTGATTTTTTTTGAATAAACAAAGGAAAGGAACTCTTAACCAGTGTTCGCATGATAGCGGTTAAGTCAGGGGGCTAATTCAATGCTATTTCTCACAATATATCCCATAAAAGGGGTATGGATGAAGCTTGAAGAAAAACTTGGTGTTGGTAAGAAAGTTAACATTCAATTGAAATTCAACATTTCTATCAGGTTTGAAAGGAGATAACGGATCAACAGGGCCACCAGGAAAATCTGGGGTGACATACGTGCGCTGGGGAAGAACCACATGTCCAAGCGGCGCTGATTTTGTTTACAAAGGTACAAGGAAAAAAAAGGATCTCAAGTGGATTTGAGGGCCATAAAATAAGCTGGACAAGACAGGAATTAAAACTGATTTTTTTTTTTAGAAAACTGAAGGAAAGAAAGGAAGATTTGCAATCAAATATACTCAAATCTACCTTCCTATCCTTTCACTCCCACATGACTCTCTCTCAATACAGCCAATTTTTGCGAAATGCCAAGTATTATTCGGAACCTCACTGTCAGTTTAGCGACTTCGACTACTTTAAGAGCTGTTTGTTTTTGAACCAACAGTAGGCCACAACTTTCCACTTTTTTTTAGGTGTACAAGTACTCAATGTATTACTTCACCTTTTCACATTATTTTAATTAAGTTTTTTTTTTTCATATGCCAAGGAACAATGCATTCAAATAAGATAGCAATATGCCCATAAGCTTAAAACGATTTTTGACATTCGTTTTTTGTTTATTTTCTATTTTAAACATTTGTATAAGGAATAATTGGAGGTGAACACTACACCCATTCTGGTGGAGGAGGAAACTACCTTTGTCTTCCAAACAATCCAAAGTACGACAAATACAAAGATGGGTGGCAGAACTCTGGGTATGTTTATGGCACAGAGTATGAAGTTAACCAGTACAATGGTGATCCCTTTAAGAGAAGCCTTCACGACAATGATGCAGTCTGCGCTGTGTGCTTCGCAAAGTCGCGCTCCTCAAAGCTGATGATCCCTGCAAGGAATGTCTGCCCATCTGGCTGGACTGAAGAATATCATGGGTACCTGATGACAGAATACTACAACCACAAAGGCCCCAAGGACTTCATCTGTGTTGATGGGGACCCAGATCCGTTGTTGGAAGCAGTGCAAACAAAAATGGTGCTTTGTTGTATCCTGTGCAAGGAGCTTGTGGTTCTTTACCCTGCAGTCCTTACGTTGCTGGTCGAGAGCTGACATGTGCTGTATGCACCAAGTGACCCAGTTATCAGTTATTAATGACCTAAAACCGTAGACAAGAGTGATGAAAGAAATGTCACAAGTGTCAGGATACTACTAATAAATGCTACTTGAAAATGCATCCATGTTTTGTTGCTTTATTCATTCTTCTTCCCATGGCCCTTCATTCCATTTGGCCATCCTCTTTAAAGGTGTTCTAGTCGTTTAATTTGTGCTTGCTTTGTTCGAATTTTGAACTGTCTTCGGCAATAATTATTATCTTCATTTCTGCCCCCCCCCCCCCCCCCCCCCCCCCCTTCCCCGCAATGAGCTAAATTTATGGACCAAATGGACCCATAAAACTAATTAATAATTAATATCTGGACTTACAATATTTATAGCAATATGGCATACGACATGTCAAGCAAATTGTTATAAAATAGGCTTTTTATAAAAAAAAAGCTCTCATTGTCAAACCCCGCGACTATTCTGAAAAAATAACCTTCAATAAGAAAAATTAGCAAAAGTTTTACAGATTATTATTCAACTGCATTCAGCAGAGTACAAATAACACCCAAAACGAGCACAAATGTACTCCAAAAGACCGGTTTGACAAGTGTTTCGACCCATTTAGTCTTGCGTAAGCGCCAAAAAAGGGCTGAAAATGCTAATTTTTCCCCAAAAAGAACGATGAATGCTTGCCAAATTTGGAAAATTTTTGAAGAAAAAAAACTGGTTCCTAGAGACAAGCGATAACTACACGACAATTAACTTTCTCTGCTTATCGATGAAAACCGAAAACAAAAATACGACGAAAATAGAAAAAGCTGACCTCAATGTAAGAGCACTCGCCTCCCCACCAATGTGGCCGGGTTCGATTCCAGACTCGGCATTATATGTAGGTTGAGTTTGATATTGTTTCTTTTCTCTGCACTGAGAGGTTTTTCTACGCCAGTACTCCGGCTTTCCCCTCTCCTTAAAAAACCCATAATTTGACTTGATTTACGTTGATTGTTCATTTCAGTTTACGGTGTCCCCAATTTGTGCTCCAGCGCTAGAACGACTAGACACTTTAATAAAGTTCTTTTTTTTAAAGCAAACAGCTGCCCTTCGCTTGCTGTTTTACGTAAACACGACCCTCAGTCTCCTAAAACGTCCCGAAATCTTGGAAAAAAGATATGCACGTCTCTCGTCATCTTCCACATCATTTGGCTCCAGATATACAACTGATTTCTCCCGTCTAACGTTTCTCCTTACGTTAACGTAACTGATCAGTGAAGATAAGATTGATTAAACGGAAAAACCCCAAGCCTAACCGCAACCTCGTTCCCAGGGTTTTCAATTGGGGTCTTTCTCGTCATCGACGAAGAGACCCTGGGAACGAGGTTGACCCTGACGCTAATACTGTGATGGCGTTCAGTCTTAATGTGACACTTCGTGATTTGTGTATAGGAATTAAGCTAGCATCTTCTTTATTGCTGATCTGGGGAAAATAGTTGATAATCCGCTGGATTACGCAAACGGTATAATTCATAATTTCAGCTTCTAGGAACTACAATAGAGAACTACAATAGAATGCGATCCACAACACATAAACCACCGACTTCTGATACGACATCCAGCAGATTAGTCCTCCTGAAACGTTGATTGCCACAGCTGAAGGTTAGCAGAAATATAAAATAACGGGTGAGCCAGAAAACTGATTAGCATTAATCCCTTGACAAAATGTCGCAGAAAGAAAGCGACCTTTACACGTGTTGTAATGTTACTAATCGCTAATGAATGATGTCAACCAAGGAATCAATTAACAGGATGAAATCAATATCTGACTCAGTATTTCTTTAAGAAAACAGTAATTAATTCGGTCATTGTAAAATGCACACTGGTGCACACTGGTGTCTAAAATGAAGACTACGGTACAAAAATACCTCGGCCTAGGCCTCAGTCTGCATTTTAGATTCAGTCTGTAGTCTGCATTTTATACTGACCGGTTACTAATTTTATTTATTTACCTCAAATAAACAAATTTTACATAACAGGGTATGGTACACTCTTGTGGAAGGGCAAGATAATGTTACCTAATAATACGCTCAGCAATAGTTTCTAAAATTGATTCCTCACGCAAACTACAAATATATAGGTAAAATACACACGTAATTATAATAAAGTGACAATATTGTGTTCATAGTTTCAATAATGAGAAAAGTACTTCCCAACGCTAACTTCTGCTTTGCATTGTTGGACGAAACTTGAGGAAAGTCAACGATTTTTTTCCAGGATTGTGGAATCATGCCTTATGCCAATCCACATAACCACCCGTCTTTGCACTTTTTCTGTAGTAATGATCCAAACAAAAGGCGTCAAAGTGGATATATTGGAAAGTCTGACACCATATTCACTGTGGAATGAATATCGAAGTCGTTACACTGATATGTACAAGAAGCCTTCAAAAGTACTAGTGCATATGAAACATTTTGAAGAGATTTACCTCGAGCTACTTAGTGAATTCCGTTTTGGGGAATTCTATCAAGATTACATGGAGGTACACTGAAGATGATGTTGGAGAAAATGCTTTAACTATATTTAAAACCAAGAGAAGAAAATTATGGAGGAGATGAAATGAAATGATTAAAGGAAAAGAGAGCGGAAAATAATACAAAAGATTGTTATAGCAAATATTTAATTTAAAAAAGCTTCCTTGCGATAAGGGGGTTCGTTTTTGGAATGTTTAGAGCTTTTTTTAGGTCGTAAGTCAGGGAAAATAAATCTCTTTGTATCTTCAACCCAGGACGGTGTCAAGGTATGACAATTTGCTATTACCGATATGTTGTTCTTTCGGGTCTCGTAAACTTGTTGAAAGACCATATATCTAAAATAAGCAGATACTATTTTCACAATTGGCTTTCCTGGCACGGGAAGTTATCGGGACTTTTGCGAAACGGGTCCCTCGTCTGTAAAGCATATACGAGTTATTGCTGTTAGGTCCAAGCATCGTACACTTGAACGTGATGTTATCAGATGCTTTCCCCAATGGTTAGTCCAGTAACAGTTGTTGGGTTAGGAATCATACAAAAAGGAAAGGAAAGGAACTTTATTTAATTGTCTAGTCGTTCTAGCGCTGGAGAACTAATTGGGGACACTGTAAACTGAAATTAACAATTAACGCAAATCAAGTCAAATGTTGCAATTGGTTTTTGAGAGAGAGCGGAAAACCGGAGAAACTGGAGAAAAACCTATCGTTGCAGAGTAGAAACCAATATATGACGCCGATTCTGGGAATCGAACCCGGGCCACAATTGTGGAAGGCGAGTGCTCTCACCACTGCGCCATCCCTGAACACCCCTCGGTGTGGTGGTGGAGCAATGTCAACATGGATGACTCCATTACTTTGCAGGTCAGTATTGTCTGTGACGACAACATAGCTTTCACTAATCGATTTGTCCTAAACTAAATTAAATCGAGAGTAAAAGAATTGTTAACGAATTCCAATTGTTACTTTGGTTTGATAAACAAATGTAACTGAGGGTGCGTTCCTTTGGGATGATCCGAAAAATGATCACTTATCCAAGATCACTTGGATCAGGGTGCATCAGAGTGGATTCATCGGTTCCTTTGATGCACCGTGATCCAAGTGATCTTGGATCAGTGATCCTTTTTCCTATTTAGGACCGGGTCTTAAATGAGAAGTTCAAGGTATTCGTTTTTGTCTTGATCAAAAACAATAAACAAACTGCGGTGTTAAACATGTTACAACGCATTTTAACTTGACGTTTCGTATGATACAAAATAGAAGAAGTCAGAAGTGACGGTTGAACAAATTTAAAAAATTATATATGAGGGTGTAGAACTTTGAAAGGGACTAGTAACTAGATTAAGAACAATGCTCTAACAAATAAATGTCATAAGCAGTGAAAACTGGCTTGTTTAATTGCTTAATAAAGCCAGAGTTTCTCACTGTCAACGTTTTCGTTTAACGTTTAAGTCCGCGTATTAGTAAGGTTTCTTTTATTTTACAATGTAAATCAGATCTTCCATTTGCCAAGACTTGGTCCAACTTGATGTTGTAACCAATGTAAAGTCACTGCAATCCCAACAACAGGCTTTGTACACAATTTTGGATTACAATTTTGTACACAAGTTGTTTATTGTTTTTGATCAAGTTAAAATGGCCGAAAAACAAGAGTATTCATTTTTGTTCAAACCATGGAAACATCAAAGGGCGTCTCATTTTCAACCAGGTTGCATTGCGAGCCTAAGTGTACTGAAAGCTAACTCTTATAAATTGAATTATATTTTTTCTGAATCAAGTTCTTCCAAACATGCCTCAAATCATGACTCTTGCAAAATTCCCAACTATAATCTTATCTTAGTTCACTAATTTAACAGAAGATAAAGCTCTAGCCCACGACAAAACATCATCGTTATTCCTGGGCGGGTAAAATCTTAATATTCCAACGTGAGGAAGAATCTTTTGCTTCTCTGGGTACTTTCGATCGTTGTCACAACCCCGCACAGCACAATGATCGCCACTAGGCATGTTTCCAATATTACTGGAATTGCATAGAAATAGGCAAAAGCCAGCCCATACACACGTAAATACAACTGAAAAGGCTTTATTGAGTTATTTCCTCCAGATTTAGTCCTAATTTTGTAATATTTTGAGACCATTCCACAATACATTTTACGCAAGCAAGGAAGTTAATCAGCAAATTTTGTCTCATATTTCACGGTTATTCACACACAAACTTACACTTGCGACGTGTCAACATTGACCAAATCGATTTCTGATAAAACTGTGTCGAAAAAAGCGTTGATCTCTTTCCAAAATAGTTTTTTTTTTGGACGTCGAATAACTTTCCGCCATACGTTTTCTTACAGCAACTTGCAATGTTGGCTACCAGGCGATGCCAGAACCCTTTGCGTGTAAGGCACGGATCCATTACTGGCAACTCATTCATTATGTCGTCAAATTTCGCTTGCAGAATTTCGTTATTGCCTTTGGCTTTAACGCTTCGAATTCGAAAGCCTTTGGGGATAGTGCCATCTGCCGTATGATGCTCCAATACCTTGATTCTTTCCTGGAGGACCGCATGAGACTTTTTGCCGTCTTGACATGCATCGACTTTCTTTCTAAGAATAGATTCGATTGTAGAATCAAGTTTGGAGTGGCTGCCGGAGGTTAGCGGGGCTGGCTCATCGCTGTTCAGTCACCGACGCTTGAGTTCAGCGCTGCTATTTTCTGTGTTGTTCGCCATGTGGCTTCTTCTAGTGCGAATACAGAATTTTTAAGATTGAACTAGTGAGCAGCACGTCCCGCGAACTCTAAGAGTTGTAAAACGATTTATTTTATCCTACACTTTTCGTGCAACTAACGCACACTTCGTCTGGGATGTTTTACATTACAACACAAGGGACCTGTATATATATCTACATAAGAGAGTAAAAAATCTTTTTACGTTACGTAAAACCGCACCTACAAGAGCGGTTTGTGCAGGAAACATGCGGAAAGGAGTGCAATGAGTGACATATTTTGTGCCTTACATAATTTTGGGGCCCACAGTTTTAGCAAAAACTGTGGGGCCCAAAATTATGTAAGGCACAAGGGATGCCGCTCATAAGGAGATTGTAGAAGGCGGGTTGAGCAAATGGAAAATATTCAACAAAGCAATAACTGAAGATGACGAAAATTGCATGTTGTTGTACGACAATGGAAACGAAGCCCTGTTTATGCCAGGTCAAACACATGATTTCTACGTTCAGTCCAAGTATACGGAGGAACTTGACCTTTTCTTGAGTACGGAAAATAATTACGAGAGAAATTACGCGTGCCATGTGTTGGGCAAAGATTCAAATTATTCAAGTGATGAATTTGGAGAGGAAGAAAAAGATTCCTTGAAAGTATGGGAAAGTAATGAAAGAAACAGGGAGTCAAGAAATTTTCTCTCAAGTCATCACAATGAAAATGCTGGTCAAGAGAAAAAAAGGACAAAGGTCCTCGATGAAGAAACAGCAGCCAGTCACATGTCAGTAAAACCTGGTGTATCCCATTGTTCTACATGATGCATGGGACAAACACAAGTACCATTTGATAAACCAGGTACTTCCACTTCATCCAGACATGCACCATATGAGACAAACATGCTCGGCCGTCGATCATGTCTCTTATGGCAGCATAATCAGGATTTTGACGACTCAATTCATAAGCTATTTATTCTTCTCTTCAGTGTGCTGGTGCTCATTTCCTTCTCATGTTATTTGGAGAGGAAGTGTTTTACTTCACCATATTGAAATCCTCGAAGAAAGTAGTACCTTATCAATTGTTTTTCGCTTTCGTCTTCGATCTCCCCTACAGCTGCCATGTTACTCATACCCGTTGAGTTCCGTGAAATACGTTTTACAAAAGTTCCGGTTCCAGAGTCACGTAAGACGCCATATTGTTTAATATACCCTATCCCCGACAGTGCAGACCCAGGCCCTCACCGTAACGTTAATCAGAGAAACGTTTCGTCAAGACTTAAAAATGAGTTTTGTCATACCGTATTCCTTGAAAAAGAATTTTGTCACAGATGGAAAGAACTTTCTCATGTACAGAAAGCATTTTGCTGTGGATGGAAACAATTTTGTTACGGATAGACAAACAGTTGTCACGGATATAAATATCATGGGTAGAAAGAAAACAACAGTAATAAAAGCAAGGTGACACACGCTAACACCAACCCGGTGTGGCCGCCAACAAAGCAAGCACGCGCACAACCATTTCACCCGGTCAATTAGCAGCCATGGACAGCCGTTTCGGTGTTTTGGTCCTCATCATTGACCGGGTGAAATGGTTGTGCGCATGCGTGTTGTGCTGGCCACACCGGGTTGGTGTTAGCGTGTGTCACCTTGCTTTTATTATTGTAGAAAGAAAGTTGTCATGGATGGAAAAAAAATTGTCATGGGTAGAAATAAAGTTGTGATTGGTGGAAAGAAAGGTGTCGCGATACGACGAATTGTTTGGATGAAATTTAACAATGACTGTCATATTCGGCGAATCGTCGGTTACGGTGGACGAGTAGGAGAGAACCCTGGGAACGAGGTTGAGTTTGGTAAGGATTCCCTTTAAGAGGGGGACATTGGGATTTTCGGTTTTGCGGTTTTGGCTATTTTTTAGATCGGTTTTTCGGTTTTTGCGCTGAAAGAGTTCGGTTTTTCGGTTTTGGTGTTCATTGCGGTTTGCGGATTTTTCGTTTTCTAGCATCTGGATTTCGGTTTTTGTAGAAAATACGAACGGTTTTTCGGTTTTGTTATCCAATGTGCTTTTTGGGTTTTCCTATTTTATCCTATTTGGGTTCCGGTTTCTCATGTACAATGAAAAGTTTAAGACCAAGTATAGATAAAACTATGTAAACTACATTAACTATCTTACTCAATATCATACAATAAAAGCTGCTTTCCATGAATGCCGTGTTTAGAATAATGGCTTAGATAACCTCTTTAATCAGTCGTTTGAGTTGATTGAGGGGTTCTGCTTTCCTTAGTTCTAATGGCAAACTGTTTCACAAAACTGCGCCACTATACCTAAAGCTGTTTTTTGTAGTAGTTTGTGCGCGGTATCGGAACATTTACCTTATTCACAGTCTCTCAAACAAAAACCTGGATCGCGATGGACATTTCGAGCAGAGATACTGTGCTAGTCCCTGTAGGGACTTAAATACCATTGTTGCTCTTTCAATTTGCCTTTGAGAGACTCGGGATTTCCATCTTAAGAGTTCAAATAAATTGTTGACATCAGTGCCATAGTTAGGGTAGGTCAAGACACGGGCTGCTCTGTTTTGTAGTTTTTGCAGTTTTTCCTGCAAATTTACTCCACAGTTTCCTCAAACAATATTGCAGTAGTTGAAATGTGGTTGTACTAGGGCCTGATGAATAGAATGTAAGGTCCCATAGGGAACAAGATGCCTGTTTTCACTCACGTGATCAGTAACCTTGTTTTTCCTCCGAAACAAAAGAAAACGTTTGAGTGATAATAGAGCTGAATTCCCGGAGAGGTCACATGAAAACACTCTATAGCCGCGAAACGCTTTACGGAAAATGAGCCCATAAAGTCCGGGCTCGAGAGAGCGGCAGAAATAAAGTCCATGACATTCATAAATACTTTGATGAAATAAAGTGTTAGTATAGTTTGCTCTGTATGCCCCACTTGTCACCATTGTATCGGTTTTCTGACGGTTTTGTATGCGGTTTTCGGTTTTGGCCGAATTTTTTTGCGGTTTTGCGGTTTCTAATACACCCCAATGTCCCCCTCAATTTTGTCATGAATATTTATTAGTCATGATCAAGATCCGTAGCCATATTCTTTTAAAACTACACCGTTGAAAAGTGAAGTAAAGGCTAGTTTGTTTCGCTTTCAAAAAGCAAAATAAAGCATCGCTCACACACTTCGTAACTAATGAAGAACTTTAGAATGAGTTCTGATTGGCTTAGAGTTTCTTTGTTGCTAAGTGAAATTTCACGCTCTATTGGCTCGTTCAGCAAACAAGCTACACTACGTCACGAATGTTTATACTAAAACTTGAAAATGAAACTCCAAGGCAACAATTGAAAAAATACACAGAAGAAAGTGTAGAATTTTTAGATAATGAGGCCAGTATGCCCTCCATACCACTTTCAGTGTATCAGCAGCTTAAGGAGTCTAATGAAGATGAAATTGTCAAGTTGACTGAGGAACTAGAGGAAGTTAAGATTACAAATGAATCACTCCAACGGGCCATTTCTGAAAAACAGACATGCCCTCAGTGCAATGTAGATAAGAACAGTCTGTCAAATTCACAAAACAACAAGCAAGTTCGTTTGATTTCAGAATTAAAACAACTCAGACATGAATTTGAGGGGGCTCAGACTGAGCGCCAAAGAACCTTGAATGTGTACAGACTTCATCTTCTTAATGCACATCAACAAGAATTGGATCCTCAGGTACAAGAAGCTATTCAGATGATAATTGAATTACGCAGCAGTGAACAGTTCTGTTGACAGTATTTTTATTACCAATGCTAAATGTGTCCAAAAAAAAAAAGCCGATTTTGACACAATGCATATTTGAAAAAGATGCAGCTATAAATTTCCTGCGTTATAAGCCAACAAAAACAGTTGAAAAATCATTCCAGAAACTACGCTTCATTTAAGCTTCATTGAGGCTTCTGTTGCCTGCCACTTTTATCAAAGTTATTGGCAAGGAATACTTTGTCTTGACAAATACCTTTATGTTAGAGGAGCAAAGATGTGTTTTGCATCGCTAAGATCTTCAGTCAGCAACTGTTACAAGCAACAGAGGCTCTGAGAATACTTGCAATTAGTTGTAGATATCAAAGAGAGGGTGTCAAGAGCCAGGGCCGCCCTCCTTATTTGTGGACCACACCCAGTGGCATTTGTGTCATGGTGTGCCAAGAATGTGTGGTTTTGGAAAGTGACACTGATGCCCACAGCACACCTTCAGAGGCATTGCTCTGCCATTGGCGACCTTAAAGATTGAGTATGAGCGTGAGCTTCTCATTCTAAGCTCGAGCACTTAAAAAAAATACATGTGCTTAGAATTACGAAAACTTGTACTCCCAATCCAGTTTGGTATTGGTTATTGTTAGTAATGAATAGTCAGAAAAGACAACAAAAGAACAGAAAACATGACTTTAAAGACGGGTGCATTTATTTAACACATCTTAGTAGCGTGAATTATCGCTCAAAGAAAGCCGTCCACAGTACAACATGCACGTGAATCATTATCACTCATGGCATAAAACTTAAAATACAGTTCACAAATATTACCATTCATTTTTCGCCCTAATGCGTTTATCTGCTTGTGCATTTGTTTTGGGTCCCTAATTGCTTACATAGACTTTTTTCACATCATTCAGAAATACAGCAAACAAATCCTCGTTTCTATACATATATTGCCACAAAAATTCTGCCAAATATGTAGAAAAAAGATGTTTTCTAACTCCACATTTAGGAAGTTTGCATTTCGCTTGTCTCCAGTGACCTTCGATTTTGCTCGTGTTGTCACCATTTTCGTTTACAAATTCTTTGGAGTGGTTAACTGTTCTAATCAGTCTGAGCAATCGTCCTTGTTTTGATGTCGGTCGTACGAAACTTTTTGATATGTTAATTGCAAACTTCGAGAGTAGGGTATATTTCAGAACTCGCAAGTTTGTTTCTCTGGCTGACTTTCATATCAAAAGATCCCTATACACACCTAACATTTATAGCGACTATTTACGCTAGCAATGCTCGCGCTTTACATTTCTCCTTCTCAGTATTCAATAGTCCCATCTGGAGTCATGCTATTTTTTCAGACAGTAGTGTAGCAGCTCTCGAAACCTGCTATCGTTTGGTATTGTAAGCAGCTTCTGTGGTTATTCTATTGTTTTTAAGTCGAAGTCATTGTTTCAGTTATGTTTAATCTTTTGGTTTTGGCTAAGGTAGCCAGCCAATCACATCATACGTTACGAGAGCTGCTACATCATCCCTTTCAGACAGCGCGTGTTTTGGAAACTTTCCAAATTTCGCTATTTATAACCAATGACATGTCCTGAAGTCCCTCAATAAAGTTTCCTGAGCTGATAACTGCTTACTGAGAAACAATCATTTAACCGTTTGCTCTTCATTTGGAGTGATGTCTATGATCGGCTTGTATCCTTGCACAAACATCTCAGCCCCGACCGAGTTGAGCATCACCTCAGGCACATTTTGTTCAATTCTCGCAGTCGCAACGGTGATTGGAAATGTCCTTGTTCTTCTCGCCATCATTATCGACCCATATCGTCAACTGCGATCGCCATTTAATTTCCTCGTGGCCAATCTGGCGGCAGCGGATTTGATAGTCGGTTGTTTGGCGCTGCCCATGTCAGTGGAATTCTACGTTCGAGAGGCAATGAGCGAACGACTCGTACTTCTTCCCAGAGATGTCGCTAGACGAATCAGTTTTTTCATATCTTGCACAGCATCGCTTCTGAGTATCGCTGCAATCACGGTTGATAGATTTATTGCCATTTCATTCCCTATGAAATACAGATTGATGCTGGATTCTCGACGAACTGTTGTCATCTCGTGTGCCCTTTGGATTTTCTCAATTGGTTTCCCGTTCCTTTACTTCAAAGTTGGATATCTGAAATATCATTTCTTTTTCGCCAATACAGCGGTTGTGGCCACATTTGCAGTGCTCTGTGTTACTTACGCAAAAGTCTTCCGAACTTTTAAACATAAGGTGAAACATCGGGATACAATTCGCAATTGCCCTGGGCAGCACAATATCAAAATAAAAACGCTGAAATGGGAGAAAAAGGTTACCAAAACATTTCTGGTAATGTTATCGCTTTTCATTGCCTGTTTTCTTCCTGCACTTGTTTTTAACTATGTTATTAGCTTCTGCGCATACTGCAATTGTGTTTTTATTCACTGGGCAAGAGATATTAATTACATTCTGATCATGGCAAATTCAAGTATGAACCCATTCGTTTTCGCGTGGAGCCTGAAACCGTTCCGCAAAGCCTTCATTAAAATCCTGACTTGTAGAGCTTTGATGCGAAAAATACGCTCTATGGGGGTATCAACATCGAGCGCTGGTCCTCCTATGCCCTCTTCAAGAACCACCGAGGATGAAGCAGGCACCTTGTAAATTTTTTTTTATTTTAATAATTTTTAACTCAGAATTGAAATCCTAAAGCGGAAGTAATGGTCAAGGAAGTTATTCTTCAATTTCAAGACAAGCAGAAGTTAGCCTTAAGTCATAAGAAAACTGAATATTTTTAAACCTTTTATTCAAACATTCGGAGAATTTAGCCGAAAAGATTTATATATTTGGGAGCAATATAAGTTTTTTAGTGCCTATATCCTTTCCTGGCGCAAATTGTTCTATTTTTTCGTCCGTGTAAAT
Source organism: Montipora foliosa (assembly GCF_036669935.1). NCBI lineage: Eukaryota > Metazoa > Cnidaria > Anthozoa > Scleractinia > Acroporidae > Montipora > Montipora foliosa. The sequence continues at coordinate 23,357,910 of NC_090869.1, read as the reverse complement.
AAAAACAAGATCTGCCTACAGGCAGATCGCGGGGGATACGAATGTTTATATTCTTGTCTGACAAATAGCAAATCTTTTTGTTTCAGTTTGAAATCGAGCACTCACATTAGTAACAAAACTATCATTTAGCGATCTTGACCTCGTGTTTTTTACACCTGTTCTTGAAGCACTTTTTCTGCGGCAAAAACCACGGTTTGAGGGGCTTTTGATCATTGCAGTTTTGATTGTAACATCCGGATTGTTGTTAGATGAACAAAAGTGCAATAAATTAATTATGAATTGAAACTTGAATCAAAATAATTTCTCTTTTGACCGATCCCCTTCATTGGTAAACAAGCTTTATTTGGGTGGCAGTTTCAATATGATACGAGTTCGAACGATTTGAGGAAAGTTAGCTTGCAGACTAAACTGAACGCAGGGTTGTCGGAACAACAACAAGAAGATTTATTCCAAAGTGAACGTAGTTTCCACGAAGTAAAATTCTTAACAACACGAGCTTGACAAACTTACACGGCCTCCGCCAACTTGAATAAACACAGCTTCTGTCACACTTGACTAAACACGGCTAACGCCAACTCTCTTGGCTTGTGAAAAACTAGTTAGAAAAACACTCCGCTTGGACTCGTCTACTTATATACTCTGACAATAAACTTCTAGAACTTTCTAAAATAGTAATCACTCTAATTATAGAAAGATTACAAAACACACCGATTTAGAAACGCTTACGCATGAACCTAAAAATAAACAAACTACAAACTCTCGCGAAGCTTCTAGAAAGTCACGCAAGTCACGCAATGCTATTTTTCGTAACATAACCCCCTCTTGAGAAGAAATTTCCTAAATTTCTACTAACAACGAAAAATTAGTTAGATAGTACCAACTGAGGAGGCAGTCCAGTGTCTCTTAAGTTATTCCTCTACTCTGCTTAGATAATCGGGTAAAATACTTGTCACCATTCAACTTCTGGAACAAATGCTCAGCAGTTGGCATAGGCTCAGGGTCAATCACGGTTAACTTGTTCAGTTTATGATAGTCCACGCATACACGATTTGAGTTGTCCTTTTTCTTAACAACTACAACAGGTGAAGCATAGGGCGAACTTGATTCTCTTATGACTCCCATCTTCATCATGTCTGTAATATCCTTCTTCAGCGATTCTCTTAAGCTATACGGTACTGGGTATGGTCTTGATCTAACTGGTTGGTCGGATGTAAGCTTGATATGATGCTGAGCCAAACTTGTTGTGCCTGGCGCTTCTGTGAACAGGCTTTGAAACCCATTTGCAAGATCCATAAACTCTGCTCTTTGCTCATGAGAAAGGTTATCTCCTATGGCCACATCATTGACTGACTCTTTCGCGACATAACCACCAATCTCCAGAAAATCAATACTATCCACAGGGTCAACTTCTTCTACTTCACTCTCAACATGTTCGTTCTTACAAATGTTAGCGTTCGTTTCAACAACAACTGCTCCAACGGAAACAGGATCCTCTCGCTCAAAATACTTCTTCAGTAGATTAGCATTGTAAACTCTCTCTTTTCCTTTGACTCTCACTCTATAATCATTGAGACCAACTACGGCACTGACCTCAAATGGACCTTTCCACTGCATTAGGAGCTTGTTGTGGTCGGTCGGTAGCAGCATTAACACTTTATCTCCAGGTACAAACTTCCTGACTTTAGTCTTTCGGTCGTTATAATGCTTGCCTTTGTTCTGGGCTTTCTGAAGCTCGGTGTGCGCCAGCTTGAGGGTATCTTCAAGCTTCTCGCGTAGCTCAAACACATACTGATAGCTGTTCTTTACTTCAGGCTCCTCCATCTCTTTCGTCCAAAGCTCTTTGAGGATAAACATCGGTCCTCTGACAGCTCTTCCATACAGCAACTCAAACGGCGAAAAACCAGTAGACTCCTGAGGAACTTCACGATATGCAAACAGCAACGGGTTAATATAGCGATGCCACTGTCTTGGCTGTTCACTGCACAATCTCTTTAACATGCTCTTCATTGTTCCATTAAACTTTTCCGTCAGACCATTACACATAGGATGATAAGGAGTCGTGGTGAGCTGTTTAATGCTCAAAAGCCGCGTCACTTCCTTCATACACTCAGAGACGAACTGCGTACCAAGGTCACTTAAGATCTCTTCAGGCACTCCCAAACGACTAAAGATATCCACCAACGCTTCTGCCACAGTTTCAGTATCAATGTTCTTCAGCGGAACAGCTTCAGGATAACGAGTTGCAAAATCGACCAATGTCAATATATATCTATGACTGTCCTCACTCGGGGGAACAATAGGTCCAACCAGGTCGATTGCTACTCTCTTAAACGGCTTGTCAATTAATGGCATCTTCTCTAGGGGAACCTTCGGTACGGAACCCTTGTTAACTGTCTTCTGACATACATCGCAGGACTTGCAATAACGAGTCACGTCCCCTTGAATGCCTGGCCAATAGAACGCGCTTTGAATCTTATCAGTCGTTTTCTTTATTCCCATGTGACCTCCCATGATCGATCCGTGCGCTAGTTCCATTATTCGACTTCTCAGCTGCACAGGAACCATAACCTGCTTCAGGGGTTTACCTCCGTTCACATAAGGGTGCTTGTAGACGCGGTACAGAACTCCACCTTTCACTTCAAATGAAGTCTCAGCCTGGCCTCTCACAACTACGTCATCTTTCTCCCAAAATTTCTGTAGGCTCTCGTCATCACGCTGCATTTGCTTGAGCTTTCCTCTATCAACTACAGGACTTTCTTTGGTATCCGGTACCTTCAACGGAATATGTTCCCCAGCTTTTTTAGCTTGACTTCTGGTGGTTACAGCACAAGCGTCTTGTACAGGAACTTGCCAGCTTGGGTCTGGATCGTCAGCGGCTCTTGCGCCTGGTACATTACCAATAATTAAATCATAAACAGCATCGGGAATACACTGCGCTTCCACTTGGCCCTTAAGATAAGGTGTATCAACATCAATCTTTGCGATGGGAACTTTCCTTGCCGTATTGTCAATGAGCAGCGTAACATTAAATTCGCCAGTAAACTGATCCTCAGGCACAAGGTCCCTCTTTACTACAATTCCATTACAACCAGTATCTCTCAGGACGTCAACAGGCTTCTCTCCAACTCTACCTTTCACGACAGGCATTTTACTTCTCACTCCAGTCAACGGTTCAACACAAGCACTACTCAACGATGGAATCTTCTTACCACAGGCTAACAGCAGCTTATCATCTTTAATACAGGCCTTAACTTCTTCATCAGTAGGTTTATCCTCAGGTGGTTGAACTAAACAACTGGCACTCACTTGACCACGCTGCACAGGGTTACCATCCTTACTTTGTCCTCCTGATCTGCGTCCACCTGTTCGACAGTTTCTAGCTTCATGTCCTTGCTTGCCACATAGGAAACACTTTCTTGTTAGGGTTGGGCAGTTGACGGCTTTATGACCTCGGGTGTTGCACTTAAAGCAATACAGAGCGGGTGGATTAATCTGCATGTTCTTGGCTTCGTCCCTCTCAGGCTGCACTGTTGGCTTTCTGCTCGCTGAGCTGAACAAATGTTTACCATGAGCCTCCAAGTATTGGTCAGCGATCTTCGCAATCTTCGCTAGGGTCTCAGGTGCCCTTTCTCGCAGGTGAATTGCCAAATCCTTAGGGCAAGAGTCAATAAATTGTTCTTTCACGATCAAGTCCTTAAGACCATCAAAGGTGCGCGCAGTATTCGAAAGCTCTAGCCACCGTAACAGGTATCTGTCCAGTCGCACAATAAACTGCTCCGGACTTTCGTCAACTTCTGGTTTGGATGCTCTAAATTTTCGACGATAGCCGTCTTCGGTAAGGTCATATCTCTTCATTAACGCAATCTTTACGCTGTCATAATCCTTAGCTGCGTCCTCCGATAGACGTGAATACACTTCTAGTGACCGTCCAGACAACAGAGCACTGAGCTTCGATGCCCATCCATCTTTTTTCCACTTAGCTGTCTCGGCAAATCTCTCGAACCTCTGCAAATACGCGTCCAAATCGTCTTTACCATCAACAAACGAGGGGAGTTTAGGTGCCTTAGCCCGATCCTCTCTCACTTCAGGACGTCCGTCAGCATTCTCCACAGCCAAACGTGCAATCTCCAGCTCATGTTCTCTTTTTGTCGCTTCAATAGCCTCTTTCTGTTTCAACAGCTCGGCATCCATCTCCAATTTTCTTAGTTCGCGTTCTTGTCGCCTGGTTTCTCTCTCTTCGTCTTCTCTTCTGCGCCTTTCCTCTTTCTCTTCCTCTTCGTTTCTTTTATCCTCCTCAAGCATTCGACGTCTCTCTTCTCTTTCTTCTTGTAATTGCCTCTTTTTTTCTTCTCTTTTTTCCTGTTCCCTTCTTCGTTCTTCTTCAAATTGTCTGCGTTTCTCTTCTTTTTCCTCCTCTTCCCTTCTTCTTTCCTGTTCTAGTTGTCTGCGTTTTTCTTCTTTTTCCTCCTGTTCCCTTCTTTCTTGTTCTAACTTTTGTTGCTTCTCTACAAACTCGAGCAGCTTTTCTCCCTCCAATCCGAACTTTTCTCCTATCTGCAAAAGCTTTTCCATTTCCATAGCAGTATTTCACAGCAAAAACACAGTATACTCTCTCGTACAGTTCTTCTTACTTTTTCTGTAACTTCTTCTTGAATTGTCCTTTCCTGGTTTCTGTAGACAGCAAACAAATGAATTCCTCTCCCGGACAGGCCCCCAATGTTACGAGTTCGAACGATTTGAGGAAAGTTAGCTTGCAGACCAAACTGAACGCAGGGTTGTCGGAACAACAACAAGAAGATTTATTCCAAAGTGAACGTAGTTTCCACGAAGTAAAATTCTTAACAACACGAACTTGACAAACTTACACGGCCTCCGCCAACTTGAATAAACACAGCTTCTGTCACACTTGACGAAACACGGCTAACGCCAACTCTCTTCGCTTGTGAAAAACTAGTTAGAACGAGATGCTTCCGTGAAGCATACACTGGGTTGCCTGTGGTACGTGCTACAGAAAATCAGAAGGCACTGAATTGTGTGGTATTGAAATACAGCATTCCAGTCTCTGAAGAATAACAAATAAAAGAGAATCGAGAAACATTGGCTTCGGGGCTGACATGTTGATAATTTTCAAGTTCCCTCACAACTTCTTTTTACCACAAGTGTGCCCTCTGAGCATCTGACAGCTTTGTAATACTAAAGTTTACTGAAGTTAAGCCTGCCGGGCGGGGTTAGTGTTAGGATGGGAGACCAAAACAATAAACCCCTCATAAAAACAGAAGCATCTGACCGAAAATACTATTAACGCTAACAAATGCGAACTTAGCAAGGTACAGATTCTGTTAGCTTGCTTTATGCAAAACAAATATTGATGAAACAGCAAATACCTATTGAAAGACAGTTTTTAGAAAGAGCAGAAGGAAGTTTCCGGGACGGTCGATCGAGAATAAAATATTTACGACATGAAAACAACATTAATATTGAACCGTGAATATAGAATATAAAAAGTTACGATCAGCGACAAACATTTTGGGAGATTTTTGCTACGTTCAAGTAAATTGCAAAATCGAAAGTGACATGGCCGGAATTCAGCGGGCGTCGTGATTAAGT
>NC_090869.1:23344803-23347303 GCF_036669935.1 Montipora foliosa | reverse complement strand
CACTGGTTGGTTTCCCAGTCAGCTGAGTAAAGATGCAGAACAGTCAACTAATTTAGCTACAGTATATCTCTCCAGATCTAACTGAAAAGTAAAAAAAAAAAAGAAAAATTCCCTTGATTTGCTGAATATGACAGTCATTATTAAATTTCATCCAAACAATTCTAGAATACTGAGATGGATGGATAACAATATCATATCATTATTATCGATAACAAAATTTATACAGGCCATATAGGTCTAGCAGTTAAAGTGCCCCTGTGACCAAAAAATCAATTCATATTTTTCTTTGGATTTCAAAACTATGTTAACTAAACACTAAGTGACCCACATTTTAAGCCTTGATTTCAAAAAGACACCTCTCTATTTTAACTGTAATTTTCCTATTTAAGCCATTACTAACATTATGTTCTTGAGAGAGCTGGATTGAGGAGAAAATGACGTCAAAGGCTCACTAGTTTAAGAATGCAATACATGTGTGCGCCGCAGAATTAATATGCAGCACAGGGCGGGTTTTGCGCTTTCAGACTTTTCAACTCACGCTTTGCATATATAATAAGCTGCGTTCACACGCTGCAATTTTAAGCTAGTGAGCATCTGACGTCACTTTTCCCTGGATCCAACCGTCTGAGTTTTGAACGCGAGTAATGGCGGACCGTGAAATCCAAAACTTACACTCAAAGTAAACGGCCTTTTGATAAAAATCAAAGCTCAAAATTTTGCCAGTCAGGTGTTAAGCAAACACACTTTCAAAATCTGAAGGAAAAAAGGAAGTGGTTTTTTTGATCACAGGGGCACTTTAAATGGTTCCAAATGAATGGACTTTCACCATGCCACAAATTATTTTAATAAAATTTAAATGTTACCATGGCTGAACAAACTGTTGAGCATCTTCCACCCAATGACATGGATGTGCGCCCATTCACATAAAGGGAGAATCTTAACAGACAACTGAATAGAGGGCCACATAGAAAACAAAGTTCTCACTGCAGACAATGAATGGCCTAACTCAACCTGATGAAGACAGAGTGTCTTAAGAATGAACAAACAATGAATGCCCATCGTCACAAGTTAAGCCTACCTCACTTTTGTTTTGTACACAGACAGAGTGTAACTAAAGATAATTTGTGATTGTTGAAAAGGAGTAGTAAACAATTTGCCAAGTAAAAAAGAATCAGTGCTGTTAGTCACAATAACAATAGGCCATTTTACAGTTGTTTGCTCAGTGACCTAGCCTATGAATGGCTGCGAGGCAGCCGGTGACCGTGTATTGATACAAACCTCACTGCTTTTCTCATGTAAATTGTGTTGTTGTAATTCTAATTAGCCTACATTAACATTAGAAAAGCTCAAAGGTTTGTATCAAAGCAGGGTCACCGGTAGCCTCGCTTCCATTCTTAGGCCAGGTAACTTAGCTACAACTGTAAAATGGTCTATTTTCTTGTGACTGTATGTGTTGATCAGCAATTATTGCTGACGCATACATGAACATTGTATGAACAATGGCAAGGGCGTAGCTAGGGGGGGTCCTGGGGTGCCCGTGACCCCCCATTTGCAAGCCTTTTTTATGCAAACAACCTACAATATTCAGGTTGCAAAAATGTGAGTACCCTCTGTTTGACACAGTGTGACCCCCCCTTTGAAAAATCCTGGCTACACCCATGAATGGTATAAAATGTCTTAATTAAGAATCCAACCCAACACAAAACAAAACTACTGATCATCAGATGCAGACTGACCAGTAAAGCCACACTCTGGCCAGAACCAACATTTTTTCTTAATCAGAGAAAAAAAAACTAGAGTAAAAACCTGCATGTACGAACTTATATTTTAAAACACGTGTCTTGACAGCCACAGAAACTTTGTAATAGGCAGACTTTCAAAATAAATACATCATTTTGGCAAGTTGACAAATGCTAATGTAGGAGGCTGTGCCACTGTGTCTTTCCTCAAAATGGTAAAAACAATGCAGGAATTGCTCTCTAAAGTTATGGAACAGTTTTTAACAGCTTAAAACTAATAAAAGAACCGAGAAAGAAATTTCTTGAAACATTTTGGTATGTCAACGAAATGTGTCCAACTTTATAAATTTTTTTAGTTCAGCCTAACAAATTTTGAAACTTCATATTTTACCTATTTGCATCCAGGCCATCTTTTGCCATTCTCACATGCAAATGGCTTTCGTATCATTTGACAATGTCTAATTCTTCAAACTTAAGAGCTTAATTTTGGGGTTTCCTTATTTTTGGCTGAAAAGTTTTATAGCTCACGGAAATCATACTAAAAGCGTGACACAGATCTTATTATTTTTTTTAGTGCATGTTTGTTATCTGCCTTCTGGTTACAAAAGCTGCTTTCTATGTTAACACAAAAACAGAGGCTTTGCTGGGGTCGTCGATAAAAATAAGTCGGCTTTGTAACGAAATAAATTACATTAAAATAAGTACAAATTTTTCTTGATTCTTACCTTACACCGCGGCTGCCCACACCACGTGAACGTAAA
>NC_090869.1:23282303-23332303 GCF_036669935.1 Montipora foliosa | reverse complement strand
GCGTTGTTTGTTTTTTCTCCAGGAAAAGTCGGTGGATTTGTTTTGAGGAAACATCAAAAATTGGAACCAAATTATTACTTATCAGAATAGCTGGTGAATCCGGAAGTGGATCGATTACCGGTGCAGTAGTTGCCCTTTTAATTGCCAAGCGCCAGCTGGCAGGCATAGAGTTAATGATACCCATAATGAAGAAATCTTGCACTGGGTTAAGAACTTTTTCAGTTGAGAATAAGTCACAATTTTTTTAAAAACCTAGCTCTGCAACATCTGTGCGATACACACATTTCTTGTCAATGCAGAGAATCTTATTATTCCAAATGACTTCACTTGCAATTTCGGGTAGCGAGCTGGGCATTTTTCCGTTTACTTCGGACCATGCATCGAAACATTGCTTGCAGAAACTAGGTAGGTAAATGCTTAATTTAGAAGTATCAAAGTTACAATGCAATATGAGCTTCCCACCGACAGGGACAAGAAGCTCATTTAAAAACGCTTTCCACGGACTTTCATATTCCTCCAAATATTTTTTTAGGCATATTACTCGTCTTGTGCGAACCATAGAATCAATATCAAGCATAATTAAGCCACCCTTCTCAACTTCCGATGTCATCACATTTCGTTTTACTTAGTCTTTTCCATTCCAAATAAAATAGTAAAACAGAGAGTCAGCTTCTTTAACAAGGTCTTTAGAGATTGGCAACACCGACGCTCTAAACATAAGCTTGGGGATGGCAAAGGTTTTTATAATTTGTATTTTACCAAAGAGAGAAAGACCGCGCCATTTCCACAAATTAATCGTCTCCTTAATTGATTTCAAAGTATTCCTAAAATTCAATTCACCTCTTTGTTTAGCGTCATAGCCAAAATAAACGCCTAGAATTTTATTGGGGTTACAAAGATTTGGCAAATCAGAATGGCCCTCCCAAAGTGTTCTACTATTTCCTAAACCTAAGGCTTCGGTTTTTTTCATTACTTATTTTTAAGCCAGAACTCTCACCAAAAGTCTTCAGCGTAACAAATAGGTTTGTATAAGAACTGCTGTCTTTAAAAAAGCAGGTCATATCATCAGCTAAGAGGGAAAGCTTAACAGATTCGTCTCGTATCGTAATGCCGTCAATGCTATCATCTTCTTTTATCTTAATAGCTAAGGTCTCCAGAGCTATTATAAAAAGGTAGGGAGAGAGAGGATCTCCTTGTCTTACTCCCCTACTTAGCGCAAAAGGTCCTGTAGTGAAACCGTTATTAATTACACAGCTAGAGGCGTTGTTGTATAAGACACGTATCCACTGAATGAAAGGACCAAAATTAAATGCATGTAGTACTCTTAAAAGAAAATTAAAATTCAGAGAATCGCAAGCTTTTTCAAAGTCTATAGCTACTAAAATCCCAGGAATATCTTTGTACTTAGCGTAATCAATCACATCATCGATCGTTCTAACGGCATCAAAAATTGTCCTCCCCTTGACAAACGCATTTTGATTAAAATGAATTACTTCCGGAAGCACCTTTTCCAAGCGCTTTGCCAAAGTTTTAGACGCCAATTTAGCATCAACATTTATAAGAGATATTGGACGCCAATTCTTCACCAACCTTTTGTCCTTTCCTTTCTTTTCTTTTTCATTTAACATTACTGACAATATTATCATTCGAATTATGCGCAATTTAGCTTGGTAGATATCTTTTCCTATATTTCGGCGGAAAAGAAAAAAATAATCAAAGCTTCCATGAGCGACAAAAGTAGTTGAGACACTGTACTGGAAAGATCACAATTACGAAACTGAAATCGATCTTTGAGTTTCCACTTGCATTTTCCCCTCACCATTCAATGTTGGCGAGGGAAAAAGTGTTTATCTTAAAAAAACAACATCGTGGGAGGGGAGGGGGTTAGATGAATAGATTAAGGGGGGAGGGGGGAATTTATTCAACATTCCCAAAAAGGGGCTCGATTTGTGAATTTGCTGATACGGCAGGTATTGCATTGCTCACTTCTCCGTAAAAAAAATAAAAAACACGAGCCAGGAAGAAAGCCTCAAAAGAACATTTTCGTCGCAGAGCTGATTTTAGTCCCGAAATTTACATCGTGTGGCTTCCAAATTAAACCGAGCCGCAAGCAAAGTTCCGTCCAAAATACCAAGAAAGACGTATGTCAAGCTCAATTTCTGCCTACTGACCAGATGTTGCAGATCACACAAAAATGTGTTTAGATCAAAGCAAAATCTCATTTCGCAAATGGACTTATGCGATCTTCATGTTGGTAATAATTATGAAATAAGTCAGAAGGCAACATTTTATCGCAAGCTATCAAATCCCTCGGAAAGTACTCATTTATAGCTCAAAACCTGTTCTCGATAAATATCTCTTACATAATCCGAGTCCATTTTGCTTATATTAATGTACACCAAAAAAAAAACCCCTAAATTTTAAAGAAAAAAGTGGACACCTGGGCCCGGTTGTTCGAAAGACGATTAACTTAATCCAGGGTTATCGTAAACTTTTGTTTCATGCTTTCACCTTTTTGGTGAAAGTTTCTTTTGCCTATTTTTGTTTTTCAAGTTTGACTTCTTCTAATGTAAAGTTCCGCCGAATATCAGCGTTGAACAGCATGTGTGAGAAGAGAAATAAAATCCTTGGTTATTTTTTAATCTGGGATTAGCGCTAATCGGCTTTTGAACAACCGGGCCCTGTAAAAGACAGTCTATTCTTATCGTAAAACAAAGGTGTGTGTATGCATAAAGGCCTGTGCGGAAATCCTGTCAAATGCTGTTGTGTAGCAAGTCAATGACGAAGCAATCTCGAATCCGTTTGTATGAAGTTTGGTCGTGTCTTAGTCTAGTGTTATTTATCTTTGTTTGGAGACAGTTGAGTTCTCAGTTTAAGATTATGCTTTTCTTCTCTCCTTTGTTTTTTTTTTGAAATTTGAGCCTGAAAACGTTCTTAATAAGTTTGACCAAAAACTGAGTTGTCCTTCAGTGTATCAAATGCAATGAGAAAACCACATTGTCAATGTTAAAGAAACGTCGCTAACTGTAAGTGTTTGAGTTAATTAAAAATAAATTCAAAACACAAATGAGCAACTGACTCTCAGGTTGGGAATGTTCTTAGTAGGTTATTAGAATTTTGCTTCAGCCTGAACGTTCTTATAAAAATAAGTGAATGTATATTAGATAACATATTATTAACTTCCAAGTATTCCATGGTAGGGGGAAATGCATCTTTATTATTACTGACTCTAAGCTAGATAATCATCGCAGTTGACAAGGCCTTCTTACTCGGCAGTTCAATATGTGAATAATATTTCATTTATTCAACAAACACAAAGGTATTTTTCTGCTCTGTATTTCTGGTGAGTGAGCAATGACGATTTTTGTTTTAATTAATGACTGCTTGTTTCAGATTCTTTTGGGCCAGCTGACTTTATCGACGATATTCGAGAACTCTACAAAACTCGAGAAGGATGGCTTGCGCCATTCCCGTGGTGCGAAGAGTTCCGATTCCATCTTGATAACATTTTCTCCAGGCTTAAAATGGTTAACAGAAAAAAAGAACGCGGGACAAAAACTGGCTGTATTGTCAACACCTCAGAAATCTTCAAACCACACCAGGAATGTTTTCAACCCAGAAAGGTTTTGATTGAAGGGCAGCCAGGAATGGGAAAGACAACCTATTGTAACAAGGTTGCTTACGATTGGGCTAAGAACTGCAAAGCCGAAAATTCGTTTCCTGATTTCCAAGTGTTGCTATTGTTGAAATGTAGAAACATTGACTCTGACTTATGGGACGCTATTGATGACCAGCTTTTACCGAAAGATATGAAGAAAGAAGAAAGAGAGAAGTTCTTCACCTCCGTTCGGAACAATCAGTCAAAGGTTTTGCTAATACTTGACGGATTGGATGAGTTGCCAAACCATAAATTACCTGACTACAAAGAAATCATTCAAGGCAGAATACTTCCAAAATGTTACTTAGTGGTTACTGCACGACACGAAGCTGCAATAAAAGTACGAGAATGCTGCGACACCTTATTAGAGGTCGAAGGATTTACCGAAAACGACGCGGAAGATTTCATCCGGAGATATTTCAAAACCGAAGAGCATTTTGCGAAAAAGCTCTTGGACAAGCTGCACACAGACACAAGCCTTAAGGAACTAACTGCAAATCCATTAAATACAGCACTTCTTTACCTCCTTTGTGAAGACTTCCAAGGAGTTTTGCCAAAAGCTTGAACTCTTCTTTTCCTCGAAATAGTGCAACGTGTGCTGAGAAGGTATAGGAGGAAGAAAGAACTACCAGAAACGGACCAAGACCTAACTCAATTATACCACGCTGAATTAAAGCACCTAGGTGGTATTGCGTTGAATGGCTTGCTCAACGATGAGATGTATTTCGAGCAGGGCGCATTCCAAAATTGTACCAGCAATTTAACACCTGAATTCGGATTTCTGTCAGTTCAGCTTGGACGCAGCAAACGAAGACCAAGTCTATGGTACGGGTTTCTTCACAAGAGCTTTCAGGAGTTCTTCGCTTCATTTTATCTTTGTTGCCAGCTTGTCGATGAAGAAATTAGTCCTGATAGCTTAGCTGCTGACACTAGATATTTTAATGAGTTTGAAGAGGTACTTATTTTTACTTGTGGTTTACTGGCTCGACGCTGCGAGGCAAAAGCCCTGGCACTTATGGGAAGTATAACAAGTCAAATTAACCATTTGCATTTAGTTAACCCAGGAAAAAGCGATTACTTTTTCTGGGTTGCTTTTGATTGTATCAATGAATGTGAGAAAACTCAGGATACCTTCGCCAAAGAATTGGCGCACTCTCTTGGTTCGCTTCTTCAAATTCATCGTCTTTGTTGCCCTCAGCGGATATGTGACAGTGGCGCTGCAGTATTGGCTGACACATTGGAAACAAATTCAACGCTAACCCATTTATATTTAGTGAAAAGTGCGATTGGTGAGTCGGGTGCTGTTGCACTAGCTAAAGCAATGGAAAAAAATTCAACGCTGACAGAGCTGGATTTGTCTTTCAATGAAATCGGTGACTCAGGTGGTGCTGCACTTGCTAAAGCAATGGAACAAAATTCAACGCTGACCCACTTGGCTTTGTTGAACAATAAAATAGGTGTCCCAGGTGCTACTTCACTGGCTCAAGCAGTGGAAAAAAATTCAACGCTGACAAAGTTGTATTTGTCGAACAATAAAATCGGTGACTCGGGTGCCGCTGCACTGGCTAAAGCAGTGGAAAGAAATTCAACATTGACAGAGTTAGTTTTGTCTTACAACACAATCAGTGACTCGGGTGCTGTTGCAGTGGCTAAAGCAATGGAAACAAATTCCACTCTGAAGAAGGTGGTTCTATCCAACAATAAAATCAGTGTCCCGGGTGCTGCTGCACTGGCTAAAGCAGTGGAAACTAATTCAACATTGACCAAGTTGGATTTGTCTTTCAATGGAATCGGTGACTCAGGTGATGCTGCACTGGCTAAGGCAATGGAAAGAAACTCAACACTGAAACAGTTGGTTTTGTCGAACAATAAAATCGGTGTCCCTGGTGCTACTTCAATAGCTAAAGCAGTGGAACTGAACTCAACGCTGATAAAGTTGTCTTTGTCTAACAATGAAATCGGTGACTCAGGAGCTACTGCACTGGCCAAAGCAGTGAAAATGAATTCAACGCTGGCAGAGTTGGTTTTGTCTCATAATAAAATCAGTGACTCTGGTGCTGCTGCACTAGCGAAAGCAACGGAAATAAACTCAACGCTAAGAAAGTTGTATTTGTCTTACAATGCAATCGGTGACTTGGGTGCTGCTGCACTGGCTAAAACAGTGAAAGTAAATTCAACGCTGACAAAGTTGGATTTGTCTTACAACAAAATCAGTGATTCAGGTGCTGCAGCCCTGACTAAAGCAGGGGAAAAAACTCCATACTGACACAGTGTTCTCGTGCAGTTTTAAGAATTGTATACTAATCGTATAAACCGGTTTCGAAACGTTTTCAAACTATTGTAGCGAGTTTTACATTGAAGTAAATCGTTGGCCTTTTTTTTTTTTTTTTGGAAATAGGAAGCGATTTTGAGAACCTAAGGCCAGAGCCCTAAGGAAGCCCATCAAGCGTTTTGTTGCAATGCATAACGATTCCCGGGAATTCTTTGAGCGAGAATCATGGGCCTTATTCACGCGGCGGCCATATTGGCCATAGACAATAGATTTCGTACCCCGAGCCTCGAGTTGAAATGTTTGGGAACGAGTTTCGGTGGGGACTCATCACGGCCGCCGTGTGATTAAGGTCCATTCTTTTTTACGCGAAACACAATTTTTTTAAAAAAGCTGTTGAAAAGGGCATTTCTCAACATTCCAAAAATGTAGTTTTCTGAGAACCAAAATTGTTGAGTCTGCCGCTTGCAGTAAATTGGAGAGCCCGTCGCATTTTTTTAAATTGATCACGACAGTGATAAACGAAGTACAGTACATACAACATTGCGAAGAGTTGTCAATAAACGTCTGTAAATATTAACGACGGCAATAATTTGATTGAAAAGAGATATTACTTTAGTCATTATAGAATAAACCAAACCTCGTCCCCAGGGTCTCTCTTCTCTGTCTCCGTCGTTGAGAAAAAGAAAGAAAATATTTTTCTCAACGACAATGGAGGCAGAGAAGAGATACCCTGGGAACGAGGTTAAAATAAACCTTGTGTCATTCAATTTGTTGGCTTTGACGATGTATTTGAGGTTCAAAGAAAAAGAAAATACTTCACGCGTTTTTGTGTTGAAGCAGTCTTAAGTGAATACGAGGTGAGGCTCGCAGGTTTTTCCACAGGCAACAGTGAATTCAAACTGAAAACGTTTAGGCAAGGTTTATAACACTGTGGGTCCTTTCAGTAGGGTAACGTTTTGATGTTTGACTAATGCTATTGTCAGGTCTTTTGTTCAGGGTGTCTCGAGTCAAACTGTTGCCATGGCAACTGAACAACACTGATCAAATGTCCCTCTCAAATCAGGTTTTTTAAACTATCTTCAAAACTAAATCGGTGGTGACCTGAATGTTTTCAAATATCGAAAAGCCGCAGGTGCCTAATACGCAGTATGAGAAAAAAATTATCAAGCCGTTCGATGATGAAAAAAAAAAGTTCTACTAGCCTAGTGTTTCTAGATGGAAGATGAAGTGCTGCGAGGAGAAGGCTCAAAATCGGCTTGAGAAATACCGGAAGCTCACGGTGTAAAAATGAAACAAACACGTGTAGGGTTACTTTAGCGCAAGAGGGAGTGAATTTTTTTGGGAAAACAAAATGACAAAAACAAAAGAAAAATGAAAGCTTGTTTTCATTGTTCGCTATCGAGTGATGTGAACGCACTAATGTACGGAAAAGCAGACCGCGGAACCTCGAGAAATGACTGCCTTTTTTGAAACCCCGTGATAAAAACGATGAGATTTACATTAATATTTGTTAAATATTGAGTTACCTGCCGATTATCGCGTTCCAGGTACCATTTCTAGCTGTGATCTGCGTATTTGCACCATCTGATTCAAGTTAGTCGATTAACTGATGAATTGCGTGACAAGTAACATTAACAATGAACATCTGCTCAATTCCCTGCTTCCGATAATTTGTTGTTGTTGTTATTACGAAGGACTTACTACGAACGATAGAAGGAACGTATCGTTTCTTCAGCTAAATGTTTTTCCCTCTGTGGAAAAGTTGATATTTTGAAAATTTCACTTTATTTTATTCTTCTCGGCGGTAAATAAATGTTGCCTACATGCTCACGATTCAAGTGTATTTATGTGCAAGGCCTAGGCCAAGATCAGGGAAATCATCCCACCACAAACGTACCACGCACCAAATTCTCCTTGTAATCAAAAGCGATAGATCAAACAAGTGGTAGTTATAGCTGGCAATCAGTTGTTCTGAAGTCAAACTGACGACGTAAATCCAAAGAAAATAATACAAACGTAAAAGGCAAATGAGGCGATGACCGGCCGAGGCCAATCTCACCAATAAATTCGAAATACCCTTAAAGAGACTCAAGTAATGACACGCAGAGATTAGGAAAACTAGAAATATACAAGACTACCCTTTCCCACTGCCTTAAGAACTGCGGAAAGAAACTAAAACAGGCGCTAAAACGAAAACTATAAAACCAAAATGACAACTGACAGGCAGGAAATAGCATCACGTGTCCTGCATGTTGCGAAAAGAATTAAAAATCCTCAAACCAAGCGGGATCGTTCCCGTCTTTTGACTTGGTAGTTGGTAGAGTGTGACTTGTCACGCAATCCACTAGTTAATCGGCTAAATTGATTTAACAGCTAGAATTGGCACCTGGAACGCGTTAAACGGCGGGGAAAGTCGATGTTTAACAAATATTAACGTAAATGTCACCGTTTTTATCATGGCGTTTCGATAAAAACAGTCATTTCTCAAGTTTTCGCAGGTTCCGCTGTCGGCAGTTTTGGAAATTTTATAGTCTTGCCCGAAGCAGTCGACCCCGGGTTTTGAAACAGCCGGGTTACCCGGTCAGAAGAGATGACCCGCAGGTCAGATGTAAAACCCTAAGGTGTACAGTGGGCACGTTTTCCTTGACAAGTGGACTTGTCAAGGAAAACTTGCAAGTGTAAACGAGGCTTTAGCTCAACCTGGTTCGTTGAGTCATTTGGTTTGCGGTTCGTTCTTTGTCTCTCCTTTGGCATGGTTTTCAGTCAAGAACGCTTTGAAAAAAGATTGAGCAACTCCTTTCGTTATAATGTAGCAAAGCAATAGGAATTACACTCACCAAATACATGCAACCTCCACCATCTTGTACTTCCATTCACTCAATCGAGCACACAGCGCGTCGCTGACGAAGGACTGAAAAGCACGTGTTCGGGCCAGCTTTGAAATGGTCAGCTGTGACGTTGAAAAGCGCTAAGGCGAGGCAGAGTGAAAGCGAGGCAAAATTTTCTACCGATAAGAGGTCGAGTGCAGGACTGCCGCTCGCAAAAAATAGCTGTATATTTTTCTTTAAGATTTCGAGAAAACGAATCTTACTCATGTTAAAAATCAGAGCAGGTCACTGTGCTGTTTGGAGATATTGCTCCAACACTTCTAACACAACTTATTGGCGTTTTTCACTATTTTAGGTCACATTTTTATTTTGATTCATGAGCTTTCGGACTGCGTGTGTGGCTTAAAGAAGGCTCGAAAGGGTTTTTCAGCTGAGCGCGCGCGCGCTAGCCACACACGAAGTTCCAAAAGCTGCTCGTGTCGGCTCACGATTCAAAGTGGGTCACCAGAAATAAACAAATATCGCTAATTGCGCTCACCTTTCTTCTAATTCCTATACATAAGGAATGTAAACAGACATCTATTCACGATAACTACGAAAATTGTACACAAACGGTTTAATGGTCTTTAATGGTCACTTAAATCCGTTCGTGTTGGCCTGTAGCTTCACTTGCGCGTGTCCTCGAACGAGCGGGTGACGCATGCGTAAATGCCGATCTTCTAACCCCCTCGTTTTTCCTGATTTTTCCTCGCTTATATGTCTGCTTCTGGACGGTGAATTTTTTTTTCAGTTTTTGCATGTTATCTTAGATTGATTTAAAAAGTTTGTCTGTCAAATTTAATAAAATTCTGTAGGTGAAAAAAGAAATTAGCGACACATTTCAAAAAACGTCTTTTTCTCAAAAACTGACCAACAGATTTCGTTAAATTTTAAATATTTTAGAGATTTATTTCTGGTAACGCTGAATGGGAAGATTTCAAAAAAGACAATACATCTTGATTTTAAGGCTCAAAGAAATGCCTATTACTATTGCCATGGTAACATTATTTTGGAGGAAAATCTATGGTGGGTACTTAATACCCTGGCCAAATTTTGTGTCGATATGATTACGCTAACTGTATCTAAAACAGAGTATGTTTATTTGTTTGAAAAAGGAGAAACTATTTCGGGCCTCCTTAAGATGATTCCCCAGAAATAGAACTTCTCATAGATTTCCGATAAAACTTGGCACACGGTAGTATTCATCAGCGTCGTACCATGGAAACGAGCCCGGTGACCCTCTTTTTATTACATTTTTATCATCTCCTTGACATGTTACAACAGCGTACGCCACTTTGACAAATGCCGCGCATCCCCAATGTTGGACAAATTTAGCTCGATTTTTATAAATGTAATCCCTGATAGAACGCAGAGGCTGGTGTCATTCTTCGGTTAATTCACGTACGTAAACGAAACACGTATTTGAATGCCTTGTCAATACTTCACACTCCAAAAGAGATTTAACTTGAGTGTGGTGACTACTCTGCACAAAGAGGTTTTTCTCCGGGTACTCCGGTTTTCCCCTCTCCTCAAAAACCAACATTTCACTTGATTTGCATTGATTTATTAATTTCAATTTACAGTGTCCCCAATTAGTGCTCCGGCGCTGGAAGATTAGACACTCAAATAAAATTCCTTTCCTTCCCTTTCCTTTCCCCTCAGACAACGTTGAGGGATATCTCGGTTCTTTCCGCTTCCTTATAAACCGCATTGTTTTGGATGGCGAATGGGGAAGGGGTAATGCGAAGTCTCAACGAATTTTGTGCGGGATTGTATCTACACGTGTAGAAATCCCACGAAATCCATCTATGTGAACATCGATCAGCCCTACTCGTGGAAACACAAGGAAAGAGAAAAATTTCTGACTTTGGTGAGAATTTAGCCAGCGAACGCAGACGTATTTCCAGCCGTCGTTTCTCTCACAGACCGTCAGAAATTCGTATGCGTTCACAGGCTAGTGAGAATTGACCCCACAAAAAGTAGGCAAGGACTTTGATGTCATTTCTGGGCAACGATCGTGAATCAGCTCCCATTTCAGCATTGCCAAGCTTTAATAATCTCGCCCTTTATGACTGTCTAGCTTACTACAGCCCCCGTGTGAGGTAAAAGCCAAGTCCAAGTGTGCAATTTTTCTTTCGTAATTATCACAAAGTAGCCTGTCTTCACATAGCAGGTGATGGCATAAAAAGAAAATTAGTGGAGTGAGTTTTTTTTTTTTTTTTTTTTTTTTTTTTGGGGGGGGGGGGGGGGGGGGTAGATGAACATAGAAAAAAATCTTACATGCCACCCCAGTAACCTACACTCTCTTTCACCAGTGAAGTACTTGGGCATGAATAATTATTTAAATGCTGAGATGGGAGGGCGAATTCTGCCAAAAACTTTCGGGTGGACCTTTCCTGCCCTCTTTTGAATACCTGCCAGGCAGACAAACACCCTAATGAGCAGAGAGCCTGCAAGAGGCCATATCTGCACTTACTTGATCTCTCGACAACAAAACCCAAAGTCATGTTTGGAAGAGGGAACAAACAAAAACAATGTAGGGCTCGAGAAAACCCCTGTCCCGTCATCCCGGACAAGTAGATTTCTGACCACTTGCTCCCCGGGCAAGCTCATTCACGTAAAGAAAAACGACAGCTATCAAGATTCTAAACACTAAAAAGATGTAAAAAATGCTTCGGGCAAGTGGGTCATGAAGTTTGCTTGTCTGATGGACAAGTTGGAACTTTAACTTTTCTGCAGCCTTGCAATGGCGAAAAATATTTCACAAACTAATACCGACAGTGATGGATGGTATCGCGTTTAGGAATTGAGCATAATTCTTGTACTGGCAACAAGGAGGAAGGAACTTAAACACGAAGAGTGTTGGCATTAACTTTTTGATTCCACAGGGGTTCCCCATTCCGTGAATAATATCATCTGCATTGAGACAGTAAAATCTGCAAGTGGCACTATTAGAAGAAACTGGAACATCATCTGCTGACTTATTAGCATGCATTTCAAACTTCAATTTCAGTCAAAATTAAACCACAGTACATGATAACAGCGCTGTGCTGAGGCCAATTTGGTGACCCTAAGTAAGTTTAAAATTAATTTCGAGGGAGGGGGGGGGGGGGCACAATATGAGCTGACCTTGTGTTTGCCAAATACTTTGTCCCACGGACTTTCCTACAACTGCAAAAACCAACAGGCATGCGATTCAAGTTTGGAAACACTCGTGCCATTGATGGGCTTCCCTTAACCTATTTTGGATTATGGTAAGTTCCTAGGAATTCCTATGTAGTCCGAATCCTTTGTGGGGGGTAATGGCTACTTTGACAAATCACTTCAAATTATAATTCTTGCCATTTGACCCCACAAAGGACTGGAACTACCCAGGAATCCCAAGGGACTTACAATTAGCAAAATAGGCTATTAATGAATTTACATTGCTCTTACATTGCTCTTGAATTTACATTGCAAGTTTTCCAATTGGATACTCTTGCTGCACAGTGTGCATGTACATTCTGTCAACTGTTTCACAACTCCTGTAACCCAATTCTTGATCCATCCTCTCTTAACTTGATTCCTCTTCACATTTCAATACCCATAACAGTTTGAATTCACACCAGCAGATGTCCACGCCTTCTGTTCATGGAAATATTGAGAAATCCAACTCAGACACGTGAACAAACTCATTGTCTTGGGCATCCCCCACAGATGCATCCTCCTCCTCTGAGTCACTTGAGTCTGAATAACTTTCATCCACCAGCCTACCCCTCTTAGGTTCACTTTTGTCCTCTTGGATTTTTCTGGTTTCACTTTGTCGCACCCAACACCCTGCATCAAAATAACCCTATGGTGAAAAACATCAGATATATGTAAGTGAACAAAACTAATCAAATAAGTCTCTGCACAAAAATAGAACAAGAAAACTGCAGCAGACCAAATGAACAATATTCAAGCAAAGTGCATGCTATCATTGTCATGGTGTTCCTATAAATGTTCTCTTTCAAGGGACAAATCAGGGAAATGGAAAAATAAAGAAACCTATCTCAACCCTTTTACCCCTAAATCAGCCCCCACTGATTGGCCACTATCAAAAATACATGTACCATCATACTTTTTGTTTGTCCCTCCAAAATTTTGCATAACCATTGTTTCCAGTTTCTCTTGGGACCATTGTAGGTCCCAAAATAAAATATAAACAATGCTTATGCAAAATTTTGGAGGGACAGACAAAGAGTATTATGGTATTTTTGATAGTGGCTAATAAGTAAATCATTTGGCATTGGACAAAGCAAAATCTGTGAGTGTCACTTTTAGGAGTGAAATGGCAAAAATGGAACATTTTTTACAATTATTGTTCTTTGAGTAGACCTAGATGTTGTTAACTCCTTCACTCCTGAACTGGGCCCCATTGATGAGTGCAAAAATTCTTGTGTGGTATGTAAGACAGAGTAAGATAATGTATGTGTCACTCATAAGAGGCAAAGGGTTTGGGGGTGGGGGGGGGGGGGAGGGGTGTTAACATTTACTGGGTCAAATTCTTTGTTGGCATACAGTGTAGGTAGACAATTTCCTCCCTTCAACCAAAAAACTTACTGCTTTTGACCATTGCAACATCAAGCTGGTCTCATAAGGGCCATAGACCTGAAAACAAGTGAGATATATCACTAAATTTCACCTGTCATCAAGTACATTACGTCACATGGTAATACAAAAAACAAAAAACTTGAATCACTCCCTATTAGCAATTTCCCCAATACATGGAATATTGCAAATTTTGTTAATGTTAACTGCTATCAAAGTGACACTCATAACAAAACAACCAGTACATGTACAGTACATCCACACTTCATATTAAAGTGTGTGGCCTAATTCCCACTAATAGCAAATCCTTAAATTCATTTTTCCCTCCCTGTCAATTGACCATGTGATTACATGCACAGTACAACAATACCACAGGGAAACTGGATGGGCTTTTTGCAGCAACAGTTTTAAATCTTGCTTTCCACTTCCTCTGAACCATTTTGAAAGGTGTGACACAACTTGGGACTCTTCCCTTCCCTCTTTCCTCCTTGGCATCACAAGGAAACAAAGGAGTGAGAGCATGGAAATGAGTGATATGTATTATCCTTACCAGTAAACATATAGTTCCTGATTTTTTCCCTTACCAGGAAATAATTTCATAAAAATTATTTTTTGCAAAGTGCTAGTTTTTTTTATAATTACGTGGCAGTTTTATAATCCATTAAAAAAAAGATCCAAATTCTCAATTTCTGTAGTGAAAACAAAACTTTACTTCTCAATATCTTGAACTGAAGGTGCCTTACAATTTCCTTTACTTGTTGCTCCCATTATCTTATCATTTAACCGTACAAGGTCTTAAGACCATGAGAAAAGTTCAAAGATAATGGAGTGTCCCTGTTTGACTGGTTCACAAAGAGCGAATAACGACTATATAGCTTGCTCTAATCTCATTTTGATGCACTGTTTTTGGATTCTTAAAACGAAGCAATGATAACAAACTTAGCAAGGCAAGAGTTTATATCCAAGGCAAACAGAAAAAAAAAACAAACAAAAATTTAACTGGCATTAAGAGTGATGTCATCCTTACATTCCACTGTTGATGATACAGGGAGTATTATTTTCAACAATGTTCTGACATGAGCCAACCTGACATAACACTATCTAGAATAAGATTTTCTTTAAATTATTTTATTGTAATAAGGTGGTTTGCATATCAACAATGTACATGAATATCCTCAGTACTATGTTACTGCACCAAAAATAAATTATATTCATTAGCTCCTTTTGATTCTTTACCACCATTGACACATTTTAAAAGTTCAGAGTTGTGATGTGACCCAAGAGATTGGTCGCAAATTAAAAGCATGCATCTAATACACTTGCAGGCATTTTTCTTAGCCTATAGAAAATAAGATGTAATTTCATGCCTACGATATCACACCAATTTAAAAATAGGATGAATGGCGCATCTTAAAAGTCACCATGTAAATCTGACAAAATGAAAAAGTTCATGTAACTTGAGGGGCAGTGCTCAATGTGAATGAATGCAAATAAGATTTTATTATTCATGCAAGCTGTTACAAGCTGACTACATGTATATCATGCATGACAGAAATAAACATTAATTTTGAACAATGCATTTCACTTCGGAGCTTCAGACATTATTTTGATTGAAATCTTGTACATGTATGTAGGTCTTTTTTCTCCCTAAAATCTAGCTGAAAGTGCACATACCTAAGATACAATCAAATAGACTGTTTCTCCTTTTTGAAAGCTGCATTGACTAATAATATAAAACAGAAAATTTCATGCACAATAGACCATTTTCAAATTCTCACCGCTGGAGTGGATCTAGCATGGAATGGAGGCTAATGTGGGCAAATCTTTTCACATGCAAATTAATTTGCCCGCATTAGCCTCCATTTCATGCTAGATCCAGTCCAACCATTAGAATACGAAACTGGCCTATTATTATTGTATCTCTGCATAAAATTTTCTGTTTTCCATGTAATATATCAAAAATGAACAGTGTTCTTTTTTACACTGTTATCAGGATTCATTGACTTTAAACTCCTTCAATACCTCTGCTTCAGAATCTTCAGTCCATTTATACTCCCAATACAGTGTTGGACCATTTTCATCAACACCTTTTCTCTTCTTAGCTTCCTCTGTTTTCTGAAAAGACAGTCATTAGGAAACCAATGTAACAAAATTATTCCAATTATTAAAAAAGTGTCTATAAATCCCCTCTAAGAAGAGAAGAAATTTTTTTAAAAAAGTGCAAAAAGACACACATACAATGCACATGTGTATCCTGGTGCCCCTCAGCCATAAAGGACAGCACCCTCATCTTGCAGGGGACTAATACATCACCATCATAATCATCATCATTATTGTTGTTGTTGTTGTCACTATTATTATTATTATTATTATTATTATTATTATTATTATTATTATTATCAATTACATGTACCGGTATCAGACAGTTATTTTGGAAATGTTTCTATTGCATTCAACTTGAATGTTTACCTGTCGGCGCTCCGCTGCTCTCACTGTTACATTCCGATCATCTATTTTCTAGTAAAAAGAAAAAGAAATTGACTACTAACAGGTCTTCACAACATAGTAATTTACCTAAGCTAGTAGACAACCTTACATAGTCAAATCTATTTTCATTCACATTGTTGATGGTCATGATCAATGGTATTGTGTAACTACCGGTATGTAGCCTCATGCAGATGTCCTCTTTTGGACCAAGAATTCAGACATAAATACTTGTTATATAACTGAGTTTTTTCCCCCAACAGCGCACCAGCAGCGCGCACTCTCACTGGTTACTTCAAGGTCACATGACATCTAACAATAAAACTGTTTCCTGCCAAAGGTCTCTGAGCAGGCAACAGTGCAAAATCTATGACATCAGAGGGTAACAGTGTACTGTTACCCGCGAATGTTGACTGACAACTGCTGTTGTTTTTGCAATTGCACGTCTTTCTTTTTGTGCTATATCATAAATCGCTTAATGACTGGTCCCTCGGGAAACAGTTCATTTTGTTGAGATTCTTGGGAAACAAAATGAACTGTTTCCCTCGGGACCAGTCATTACGTGTTTAATGTAAGATTTCAAAGGCACAGAAATAGAATAGTGTATTCATTGCTTTTTCTACTTATTTCATGTTCCTTCCATCATGTGGGAAACTGGTATCAGCCACTTAAAGGGAATCTCCACCCCAGCAAAAAGATGACTGTCTTCAACAAGAAAACCATGTTTACAATCAAAACCGTTTGTATCTGAAATAATAATATTGAATTTTAGAATTGCACATTAAATAAACTAATTATTTTCAAAAAAATCCCCTGCACTGCCATTATTGTTGTGATGTGTTCAGTGGTGTCAATAAGTATGGAATCCAATAAAAAGCGTTGGCTACACCTCACTCAGAGAAGTCAGCAATTTTATTTATTTAAAGACAGAATGATTCTTTGAAACCCAAAATTTAACAACTGAACCGAGCTGTGTGGACAGTGGGTGCCCAGGAAGTCCAAGGAGCTCTACTCTGATCAGCCAGCCCCTAGACAGTAAAACGCTCCCATGTCTAGCAATCCCTGCAACCCAGCCATCATAGCCACTACACACAGACATCCAGGCACCCATCACACTGTGCTAACAAAGGAAAAATGGGGAGTAGAGGGAGGGCGGGAGGCAGAAAAAATAGGAACCGCTAAAGACAGAGAAAAAATGCTAAAAGAAGACTGCAAAACACTCTACCAATGTAGCTCAAAATGGCCGCTACACTGAGACCGCATGGCCTACATGAGTCTATGCACATCGGAATCAACCTCTGGCCGCTATAAGCTAACCGTTCCAGGCACAGAAAACCAGCATCTTTTTGCTGTTAACCATTGTTAACTAGGTTAAATCATATTAAATTCATTTTCATAAATGAGAACAGTCAGGTACTCTACCCATACCAGCCACCAAAGTCAAATTCTATTGCAACCTCTGCATGTTGATTATGGTTGCCCTCTGGTTTTGATACAAAAGCTCTTTGTGTTAGAACAATAAATTATTGGGCAAAGAAAGCACGTCACAAATATTCAAGATGATGGTGCCCATAAAATAGAGTCCTCTTCATTTGGCCAGACTGGCCCTGTTTCTGAAATCTCCGAAAGCCTGGTTGCCAGAGGAAAACACAACGGACAATCCAGTCAGTCAAAAGTAGAAAATGAATTATCAGTAATCAATAATCATATAAGCAGCAGTAACACTGCATACTTGTTGGTTTTTAATAGTGGTGTGAAAATAATACCAATAAATAATTAGCTGCAGCTGAGCATTTCCCCACGTTTTGAATAAATGTACCTTTTACAGAATGTTATCAGATAGGAAAATGCCAAAACTTATGCAATGGAGATCGAAGACTCCATTTTGAAAATATACCAAAACTTGAAACCACACTTCTACGAAAAACCGCAGGCACACAACAATCAAGATCGCTCGCCATGTGATTGCAACAAGACATGAAAAATGAAGGTAGAAAAGTTTTGTCCTCACATTCTTTACAGCCACTATTTCGACTTTAATTTTTTTGTCTTCAATATTATAATTAACAATACAGAATACAAGTTATCTTTTTCACAGAGTTAAAATGTAGTGTTTTTTAATTGGAGTTCAGTGTCCACCACAGAAACTAGAAGAAAGAGAAAGCAAATTAAAGATAACATTTCTGGACAACCGAAAAGGCAAAAGCAGAATATTGTTTGTATAGTGACTAGTACAAGCGCATTATTTTAATCATACATACATACGTACGTACGTACGTACGTACGTACGTACGTACATACATACATACATACTTTATTGTTACCTCCCCAATGGGGCTTTTCAGGAACAATAATTTAAATTACCAATTAAAAGTTAATAATAACTATACAATTACAACTAATCAAATTTAACAAACATTCACAACATTGTCTAAAATTTGCAATCAATAAAAATACTACAAATAAATGAAGTTCAAGAAGTATTTACAAAATTGTCTAAAAGCTTATTTTAAGATACGTTTAAAAACTTGAACCGAACGAATCATACGTAGGAGGTTTCCTAATGGGCAACCAAGGATTTATCATGCGTTTGGTTGCCGATTATTTTTTTTATTTCGAGACCTGAGAAACCAATTTCATCCCGGTAACAGAGACAGCCTGGTCAGCTGGGATCATGTGAAGAGGCCTTTAAAAGGAAAAATGAAAGATTCTACAATTTTTTCCAAAATTTGTAAACAAATTTGATTCTGGACACTACAGAGCTTAAACAAGCATGACGACGATGGCTAGGAAAACACCACAAAACAATCAATTAATTTTAATGAGCAAGAACAAAAAAAACTCTGCATGCCCGGCAAGTGTGTTTTACATTTGCGTACATTTATGAGCCATCCTCGCCCTGACAATGACGTGAAATTACAAAATTTAAGGTTTTTTGGAGGACATGCGCACCTGACATTAACTTTCAATTTTCTCTCTAAATACCCACACTGTTCTTACCAATTTTATTTCTGGAATGCTGATACACTTAACCTGCAAGGCGACTTACAATAACTGGAAATAATATTTGTAGACAACGTTCTCGTAGCCATTCTCAATGTCCTTGCTTAAAGATCCCTATTATTCCCTCCACTCTCTAAGTAGGAGTGGATGCCACAAATAAACAACTTTGATTGAATTTCCATTACGAAATAAAAATTTCAAGGACTCACTCCTTAACTGTTTATTGCAAACTTGACAGCATGTGTACCACAAATACATTTGGATTAAGAATTTAACCTACCAGCTGATTGTAGGCACACCACGATTTACACTTTGCAGCTGCAGATTAAGAAAATACAAGTCAATTATGCACCACAAGAAACATTAAGTTTGATCGAAATACACCCATGTAATTCCTGGAGAAAAAAAGGCTGCACAATGTTACACCCATCAGGAAATCCCTGGAGAAAAAAAAGACTGCACAATGTAGGTGTACATCTAGGAACCTACATCCGAACTACATTGCATTTTCTAAAGTTGTGTGTGCTGTACTTTGTGTCCTTTCTTTCCATCCTTAAGAAGCTGTAAGACATAATCATAAAACCCTGGACATGCTCATTAGCTACACTGTACTCCACTGCTTTTTTAGCACACAATAAGATGGCAGTAGGACTTGAGGTACTGAACCCAGAAGTGGCAACCAACACAGTCTAACCACCACGACCAGAATAACATCAGAAAATCTGGAATGGCTCTTACAAGTTTTTATCAGGCCTAAAAGAGTTGCATTGTTCAGGATAATTTAACCTAAGTTAAACAAAGTTAATTTGTTCTTTCAGTTCAGTTCTTACCAGAATCAGCATCAGTAAATGTTATAAAAGCAAATCCTCTTGAGGTACCAGTTTCATGGTCCTTGACAAGCTGCAACCGATCAAAAAGGTTTCTCATAAAGCAATAAGAAATACTGGTAACAAAATACTGTTATACATTTGAACATCTGAGACAGTATACCGACTATCATTGGTAAATTTACAGTAGCCGCCTGAACGCTACAGTATGACCCAGTTGAGGTTCAAAGTGTATTTTTTTGCACAAATTGTTTATCAAAAGATAATATCTAACCTCATTTTCTACAGCCTGTGCTCTAAGTACAGAGCCTTGTCTTTTCTACTATGAAACCACCAAATTATCTGCAGATTGAGCCCAAATTATTGCGTGACTGCTCCGCCCACTTCAGTTAAACATTTTGATGAAATTCCTTTCCCACGGTATGAGCAGTAGTCAGCTTTCGCCAACAATGGAAAGATACATTTTCATAGGGGGGAATGGAGGAAATTTCTCTTGTTCAGAGGTTGCAAGTGCAACCATGGACTTTTTGTTACATGTACTTCGAGTGCAAGAATGGTTCCTTGGTCTGAATAGTAGAGTCGAACACAACGTCTCTCAAGAATTTGAACTATTTACAAGCGAAAGTGGGTGGGGCAGTGACTCAGTAATTCGAGCCCATTCCACAGATCGGTGGTTTTCATAATAGTTCAATTTTATAATCCTATAAAGGTCCAACTTCATACTCACTTCAAAAATACACAACAACAAAAAGAGGCACTGCATATTAAACTATTTTTAATTATCTCTAAGAAAGTATGCTCACTATGATTGGCTAATTTAGCGGGTTGTTACCCTGTGAGCAGAGACCCTTTGATCTTCCTGGATAAGTCGGGAAGAGGAAGGGACTCTGCCACCTGCTTCAACTTTCTTTGTTGAACATGGGTTAAAAATTCAAATGTATTCAGGTGTCAGTCACGCATGCCTTACATGTATACAAACAGTTGGGATGTTTTCGAACAACTCTGGCAAACACACAACAACCAAGGAATAATTTCCTTGGAAACTCAAGATACAGCTGTGGTTCATACTAGTCTTTTAATATTATAAAGTGCCATTTCATTTTTTACTGAAAAAGAAAAAAAGCATCAGACAGAGTAATAAGTGCCACTCCAAGGCCTCAGGGAATACCTTAAAATGAAATAATCATAAATTAATGTGATTTTCTTTTTTAGTGGCAACATGATGTTACAGAAACATAATCTTTACCTTCACAGCTTCAATTTCTCCGAAAGTGGAAAAATACTCTGCAATTGTTACTACAAATATAAAAACAAAGGATAGAGCAGTGAGCATGAAGTACTTAATACAAAAAAATACATTGTAGCTTCAAAACAAAATGAGTTTTTCACTAAATTGATGTGAAAAGTAATGTAAATTTCAATACTGCTACCTTCTTTTGTTTTCCAGTCAAGGTTTCCAACAAATATCTTGGCTCTTGGATCATCTTTGTTTACAGTATGTAAGGAAAAATAATATTATTAATATACATGTGGATGACCACTACAGTAGGTTGCAGAATGGATGTTGGAATTGCCATTGTTGGCAGTAAGCAAGCTCTACATGAAAATACTGTATTCAGGAAAGCTATCAAATGTTGTTAACACAGCCATGAGCTGCCATGTAGAAGTGGAAGAAGGTCTACAGGGACCCATCACACTGATAAGATCAGTGGAATGAGAGAGGAAGAAATGTGGAAATTAATCAAGAAAGGACATCATTAAGAAAACTGCCCAATACATGTGCCAAATAAAATGTTGTAGTTCAATTTTGACTGCTGGTACAATTTGTTTTTGAACTGGTACAAAATAGTTTGAACTAGTACAATTTTTAAATGTACCGGTTTATTTTTATCAACTGTCTAAAAAAGGGATTTTCCTTTTTTGGGAGTGTAGTTAAAAAACAGGGGCTTGGTTTTTTGGAGGGGTCTCAAAAAGAATGCAATATTCCTTTCTTCCGTTCTTCTTCTCCTACCCCTCCCTGATCTTCCCCATTACCTCTATCCTAACCCACCTTTCTTTCACAGTTCTATCCCACCTTACCTTCCAGGTACCTCCTCCTTGCATACCCTTATCCCCATTCCCTAGAGCTACAACACCCCTCCCAGACTTTTCACACTAATCTCAAGAAGTTTCTTTTTACTCACCCGAACTTGAACTTACCTACTCTCTTATCCACTTGACCACACAAGCAGATCATGCAAAATTCCCCATAATAATTTACAATAAAATATGATATTTTTCATCCACAGGAAAAAATAACAGATCCCATTTTTGGCTATTTTAGGGTATTTAAAGAATACCAACAAAAATCCCAAATTTGGAAGTGTGAGACAAGTCCCAATCAGGAAACTTGGTTGGGAATTCCCTGGTTGGGACTTGTCTCAATTTGCCAAATTTGCGATTTTTATTGGTATTCTTTAAATACCCTAAAATATCCAAAAATGGGAATCTGTTATTTTTTCCTGTGATCCCAGGCCACTCTCAGTCCAAACTTTAATTTATTCACATTTAAACACTAGAGCCACTTGTGGTAAATTTTACATATATCAGTGATAAAAAGGCAGACTCACACCAATGCAATAGCGTAAATGAAATAGACTTCTATAGAGAAATAGAGGAATTAAAAAGACTCACAAATAAATTGTGGCTTCAAGAAATTATGCACAAATCAGCCAGAAAGTTGTTAACGCACTCGTCAAAATGTGCTTATTCCATGCACAGAAAATGCTCACCAATCAATGGCAGCTCCAACATTTCTCTCTATGATAGAGATCGACTTAATGGTAAAAGGTAACGGATTGTGCCCCAACAGTACTTGCTTTTAAGAAAAATAACTGATATTGAAAAACCATTCTGCTCGAGCAGTGACCAAATTTAGAAAAATCCGATCACTTTATCTCCTCCAAGATTAGATCCGTGCAGTGCCACTAAAGTCTAATGTTACTTTCGATTATTTCAAAGGAATTTCCTTTGCATCAGCTTGTAAACAAGCCATTTTGCAAAATGAGAAATTTCATTTCAAGATAAATTGAAATTTTAACATTGTAACAGTACAAAATAATAATAACGTAACATTATTGTAATGTGATAATACTTTCTGATAGTTGTATCAACTGCTCTTGTTACTTGTTCAGCCCCAAAATGTCAGCTTTAAAATTTCTTTACAATGGTCAGTTTACCATATCAACTCACTTGTTAAACCCTTTTCTTTATTTTACTTTCCCACCAACACAGCACCACAGCTTCTTTACAACCTAACCCCTTTACCCTATAAGTGAAAGAATGCTCTACTTCCAATTAACCACGAACCAACATTCTTAACCCAATGACCATTGGCAATTTCCAGGCTGTTTTAGACTAAACACTTCAAATAAGTTACTCTTATCACTACAATGCATGCCAATCCTTTACCTAGAATGCAGTGTCTGACACTTGCAGACTGTAGACCGATCCTAACTCACAGTTATTGAAAGCTAGCCATAAACAAATGCGCTAATCAAATGGGTGCTTATACTGTTTATCAGTGCTATTTGTATTAAGCAGTCTGCAGTATGTCACCTGAGGTTGTCATGCACCTCCTGGAATCCTAACTGATAATAAGACAGTGCATAACCCTAATCACTAAAAATTAATTGAAAGCTTAACCCTAATTCCTAAAATTTGGGAAGTTGTAAACCCTAATTTTACAGGAAAGCTAACCATTCTAGAACAAATCGTGTCAAAATAAAGATTATGTAAACAGCTGTTATCAATGAAGCGTGTTCTTTGTGCTCAACAAACAAAATTTTCACTGTTTTTGCAACAGTTCAAACACTAATTTGTACCTGTCCAGTTCAAAAACAAATTGTTCCAACGTCAAAATTGAACTACAACATACACTGTAAACAAGAAATAACAGATTGCAACACAATACAAAATTTGTACAATGTATGTACATGCACATGGGATATTGCCATGCATGCCTACATGAAATTGCTACACATTGGCCACAATAGACAGACAGCTGCAACTCCTAAATTGCTGATACGTCAGTTAAAGTAGACTTACACACATCAGTGCATTATTAAAATATTAAATTAATTGCAGGCAAACATATTAACTTTGTTTCATCCATTTTTGACCTTGGCAAAAATACCGTGTGTAGCATTCGCTTTAAGGAGGCTCCCTAGAGTTTCAGGGCAACGTGCAAGCTCACTCAGTGGGCACTAGTATGGCTAATACAGGGCTTGACACTAACAGTAGCCAACTAGCCACAGACAAGTGAAATTTCAATTTTGGCTAGTAGATTTTGAGCTTCCACTAGCCACTGGGGCTAGTAAATATTGTGAAGCAGTGGAGTTCTGGACAAAACAAAAATTCAAATTATTTGTTATGGATAAGGCAAAAGGAGAGAATAGAAACAAACAACAGAAACTGTGAGCGGATTCTATGGAATTTACTGCCTTAGAAAAAGATAAGTTGAAAAAAAACAACAACAACAACAAACGGGGATTACAGTTTCCCCACGCTACCTTATGAACGATTAATCACGTGTGAAATCATGCAGAACTTCTCAATCTGCTGTCTCCACATGTGTGTGACTTCGTCGCAAACAACCGCAAGCACTTTCTGAGAGCTTGATCACAAATAGTTTGCGGAAACGGAAACACCTTTTACGTTCATCCCCGACCAATCGCAGATGATCGCAAACAAGACGCTAGAGATAGGAAATTTTCTATCGTTACGTCTTGTTGGCGACGAGGAGCAATGCAAAAGTGAAGAAACAACGACATAGATTGTTTGCGATCAGTCTACAATATTTTTGTGGACGTGATACATTTTGGCAAATTAGAGGCAAGTATAAGTAATGAAACTGGTGTCCGAGTACGACTAAAGCAATGAGGATACTTGTCAAAACAGTGTGAATTTAATGAATATCCTAAGGGAATACCCCACCAAATATTCCTGTAGTAAAGTCCTTGATCACAAAGAGCCGCAGTTCCTACAGTATATAATTTTGCTTTTATTTTTGCGCCCTTTTTTTACGATGTCACAAGATCAAGTTGCATAAAGCAATCACTCATAATTATGGAAAACAGGATTGCAAACAATATAAATGCAAAAAGTGACAGTGTTTGCAATCGAGCCAACGAAAACTGTTTGCGACGTTGTTATGTGTATATGGAAAGAGGTCACATACTTGTTTAGAAATTGAATCCAAATATAATTTACTTCAAATTAAAAAAAAGAAAGATATAATATGGAGCGACTTATCTCGCCGGTTTACTAGGAATGGTGAATTTCACATAAAAAGTGCAAAAATTT
Source organism: Montipora foliosa (assembly GCF_036669935.1). Lineage (NCBI taxonomy): Eukaryota > Metazoa > Cnidaria > Anthozoa > Scleractinia > Acroporidae > Montipora > Montipora foliosa. The sequence goes on along the minus strand of NC_090869.1, from coordinate 23,307,280 downwards.
GCTCGCGAGCACTGTGACCTTCGACTAGTAATTGACTCCGAAAACCATTCAAGCATAAAATGCACGGATTGCTGTTTGAAACTATCAAAAAGAAAAACTTCTATGTGGGCAAGGATGCCTTTCAAATTTCTTTTATATCTAATTTAAGTTATTATATTCCCACATTCCGCTGCTTTTGTGCTTCATGCCCAGCATGGTGCTTCCAGGTTAACACTGTTTCAATCGCAAATAGATCTAATCAAAGGAACAGCCTTTCCACAGACTTCTAAACGAACAGTTTAGTTAAATGTGACGGTTTATTTCTTAATCATAGTTACTTCATTTCCGCGTTTTCCATACTCCAGTGCATTTGTGAGTTGCAAAGTTTTGGCAACGGTTCTGTGAGAATTGGCCTCAAAGCCACGAAACTTTGCCTTCATCAGAAAAATACAGGAAGCCGTACACTCCATCATATTTGCGCCACTGTTGCAAGGATGGATATGAAAATATGAGAATAATTACTAAAAGTGCGAGTCTTGTTTGCAAATGTGGATTTTTTTGCATGATGGTTTTTACAAATGAATGAAACTGTGCATGACGAGACTGGCTAGTCAGGCCTTCTGATATTACGCGATGGTGCGATTTCGCACAATCGACCTCAAATCGCATCCGATCGCACAATTCACGAAAAATCGCATAATTCACAAAAGGATGCACACAATTCATAAAATGAAACATAAATCAACACGTTTCTTAGAAATTCCTGCATAAATACGCCATTTTTAAGATGATTTATCTTGGAAAAAGGCTAAGAAACCTTTGTCACCTTCGATTTCGTAAACATTCGAAGTTCAAGGCTTTATTTTTCATGTCGGGGACCTGGTACGAGTCTCCTTCTATTGGTGCAACACAAACACGCACTTATATACACACCACTGAAATAATGCCTTCTCTTAGAGAAGAGATTTGTGAAAAATAAGCGAAGTTGTAAGTTTTTCGGCAAAATGTAGTTTCTTTCGTTGAAAACTGATAAAAACTTACTCATGGATAAGTTTGTTGTGAAAACGCTCGCTTTTTCTTCGATGAAGAAGGAAGTTCCCACCTTCCGCCCAATCTGACAGCTGACGATCGAGCAAGAAAGTACCTCACAGGTACGCTCCACGTGGACGATGGACTGATGTTTTTCTGGTCATTAAATATTAGGGCCTTTTATACCAGAGAAAATAAGCCGCGGCTTACTCTGGCCACGGTGTACAAAATACGCCAAAGGAACTATTTATACAATATATATTCCCAGGTCAACCATTTATACGGGTTGAACATTCGAGTCTTCTGTAAGCCGCGGCCAGAGAAAGCCGCGGCTTATTTTCTCTCGTATAAATGGGGGCATGGCCCTATTGTGATTGACCATCTTCGAAAGTTCGTGGTTGACAAGCACCTTGATCATTCATTTGGCATGTTAGCTGTGTCCTTTCAACTTTTAACGTGGTGCACCGGTAGTGCAGAAGACCTTTTTTTTTTTATCCCAACTAATGTCGATCGAGATACATAATTACTGTTCCTTTGTGTTCAAAATGTCTTTAGGGTAGCAAAAAAGTGTTTTTCTCAACCTGAAACCTTATAAAATAAGCTTAAAATTGCTGAGAAAAAAATCGCACAATTTACGTTATTTATCGCATAATTGACCTCTCTAATCGCACAATCTGCCCTGAAAAAATCGCATAATTTGCATTTTTTAATCGCACCCTATCAGAAGGCCTGGCTAGTGCAAATTTAGATTTGGCTAGTAAAATCAGACCTGATACTAGCCATTAGGCTAGTGAGCTAAAAAGTTAGTCTCAAGCCATGCTAATAAAGCCTGAATAACGCGTGTTTTTCTGATTGTTGTGTCGTCAAATCTGTAAAATTAACAGCTAATTTTCTCGCGTTCCCTTCCATAGAATTTTTTGAAAATTGGCTCAGTTTTAACTAAATACAGTTCCTATCAAATACCTAAAATTTGTTAAAATTTGTCAGAGCTAATCGAATATACTTAGAAAAATGCCAAATGACAGAATATTGGCAAAACCGTCTGAACCACCTTTATTTTTTACCACTTCAGGCAATATCATTTTCATAACGTGGCAAAGAATGAAAAAAAATCACTCAAGAAAAGTATAAATATTAAGAAATTTAGGTCAAAAATAAGAATACACCTGTCTGTCATGTTGCCATGGTAACGGCCATAATGCAAAAATTGACACCAAAAAATAAGCCTTATTATTTCGGTACCCACACTGGTAAATGTCTACAGGGAAAACTTTAAGAGAAATCAACTAGGTTTCCTTTTGTAACTCGTGCCCTGTTGTGTAAGGGTACATATTCACAAATACTCTAGGGAGCCACCTCTAACCAATCTTCCACACTCCTTAAAGTTCACTACCGAGTTCTCCAATCTCCTTCGTCACCACAAAGTTACCAAATAAATTACTCCACCTGCATAACCCATACATAAAAATACACAATCCTGTAAATACGTGTCCCCATTTGGATTCCACATTCAGATTCTCTAACTTGTCATGAAGTGGGGTAAACACAAAAAAGGTGGCAGAATCACAGTGCTTTTTTTTAAATAAGGACCCTTTTAGACCACACACTTTTAGAAGCCTTCCTTACTTCAATCTCAGCTAAAAACTATCTCTAAAAAAAGAGGTTGCATTAGAGAATTTTAAGTGCAGTAAACTCTTAAATGACTAAATTTAGGCAGCTGATGTCAATCCTTCAAGTAGAATACATAACATTTTTTAGTAGAATCATTAGTCTTACAGTGTAACTGTCCAAATTGGAGACCTAAGAAAATTTGTTGCACAATGGCAGAAAAGTTGAAATATTTTAAAACTTCTTTTGTACTGATTTGTGTCACTTTTTTGCTGACAGGAAGAAAATCAAGAAAGGAAGAGATAAATGGTAAAGAAAAATAGGGACCACAAAGCATCCAAGAGAATTTAAATTGCTGCTAAGTTCTCACAGCGTTTGAACATCTATTTGAACTATCATGTCGACGTCCTTGTGTGACACTTCTGACTTCTCACTTTTCGCTTGCTGTTGATATTAATTTTCAGGAGCCTTTTTGAAACAGACAATTTGAGATTTTAGAGATACCCTACTCTGCATCAAAATGAGGAAACTTTGATTGAAAATCCCCTGGCAGTTTGAATAACAACAATATCACATGATTCGAATTAATACATTGTGGAAAGGTTCTCTTGGTCAGTCTCAAGAACTAGTTATTTCAAGATTTCTTTACAGTTTAAAGACCCACATGTACATTGTACACCGTATAGGTATTTCAAACATTTTGATTCTGAGAGTGAAACTATTTCCCTTTACTACAGCAAGGACAATGTCATGATAAACAAACATTTGGTCTGTCCAGATAGCAAATGAATAACATTGGTGCACACTTGACAAGTCAAGTACACTGTACTCCATTGGGGTGCAGGGATGGCCCAGTGGTGAGAGCACTTGCCTCCCACCCTGGCCCTGGTTCAATTCTCAGACTTGGCATTACATGTATGTGTGGGTTTATTTTGTTGGTTTTCTACTCTGCAACAAGAGGTTTTCTCCGGCTACTATGGTTTCCCCTCTTCTCAAAAACCAACAATTGATTTGATTTGCATTAATCGGATGATTTCAGTTTACAGCGTTCCCTGGAAGTGAGGGGGGTGGGGGGAAGGGTGCCTTCGCCCAGAATGTTTTGGATCCCAAAAAGAGACCATATTTAAAACACATATTTCTTTGCATGAAACCCTAATTGAGACCTTCATGGCTACATAACGCCCTAAGTAAGACCAAAATCTGAAATTTACACCCCTAAGCGAGACAGCTAGCATCCCCACCCCTTTCATATGCAAGTCCCCCCCCCCCCCCCCCCCCCCCCCCTTCCCTCGGCAATGTCCCTAATTCCTTGATTGCACTCAGGATAAGACGGCCATGTTGCATAACAATAGAGTCAAATTCCCAAAAGACTTTTTGGATGTTGTTCTTTCACGGTGACGTCAGGTGCAATCAAAGAATTAGTGCTCCAGCAGGCTAGATTGCAGAATACCCGGCCCACTAATTTACATGTCATTGAATAAGAATAAACTTTATTGTTTTCTGACTCGTTCTTACAATAGGCCATAACAATTGGGCCGTGTATTCTGCAATTGCTCCCAGTTTTGCAAACTTACATTTCTTTTTCCTCTGCGGAGTGCCAGCGTTCAAAGTTTCAGCCGTGTGTGATTGTGGATGAAGAGGTTTTGTGGTGGAATCTGATCGGTTCTTCTGCCATTCCTCGGTTTTCCGCGATTGTTCACAGGGCCTTTTACTTCCAGTTGCATTTGACTTATAACTCCAGCCAAATGTGGCCATCACAGGCCCAAACAAAGACTTGAGTTCTCAAAAAGCACAGTCATGATTGCATTTCACTGACTTGACCGATATGGTCCCGCCATGATCGATACGCTTCACCGAAACCGAATTGCGGCGAACAATAGCTTAACAATAGCGGCGACAGCGGCCTTTTCGATCCAAAGCATGCGCATTGCGCATAACACAAAAGCACAATATCGGCCATTATTTTTTCAAGCGAATAAACAAACGTCGAATTCGACTTGTACGAACTGATCCGTCTCACCAAGAATCGACTTGGAAGCAACCTCAAGAAATTTACGACCTCAGCAGTTTCGAGTAACACAACAAGAAGCAACAGAAAGCATACACCTCGCCGCAGGATAATTGAAAACCCTCGTTGGTAAATGGAGTGACATCGTACGCTTGTACATGTATTTCGTACAATGATCCTTTTATGATTCGATTTTCAAATCCATTGACGGTTTTTCGTCCATTAATGAAATGGCTTCAAATACGTGAAGGAATGTCATATCATCTATCTTCATCCAAGAACAGGACGGTCACAGCATCACTAATTTCTAACGTTATTCAAGCTTGTATATACCTGTTTCGAAACTGATTTGATGTTAGCTTTCTAATATTCAGTGACAAAGTTGCATTCTCAAGGACGGACGTGATTTACGTGGATTTGTACCAACGTGATGGCAAATTTGGATAACCTAATGTCCTTTTCATCCGACGAAGAAGACAATGCCCCAACGCATTCACGTTTTTCTTGGCTCACGGTTTTGTCGTCAGAACAAAGAGATCATCCTGTCGTTGAAGGCTCTCGCTCGCCATCGTTTAACGTCTTCTCTCCTAACAGTCATAAGTCAAGCAACGGTCTTATTGATCGTAAATGTTCTGATGACCTTACACAAGCTGTTAAAATGGAAACACGATCTCAACAATCAAGTCTTTCCGTTGATGCAGAAAATTCAAAGTGGGTTGACTTTTCAAACGAATTTATCACAGGTCAGAATCAACGGTTGGAATTAAGAGCGTCTCGTTCCTGGGATGACTTATCGCCACCTGGCAACCCTGTGAAAATAGGGAATAAAATACCCCAATTTCCCCAAGGAGGATTTGACAATTTTCATGAAGCTTTTAAGCCCCCATCAGTGTTTCTAGACTCAGACAGAAGCCCTCATAACGTGGGGTCAGAAGGCTGGAAAAAGCCTGAAAGATCAGCATCATTCACCTCGAGTCTTTTTGAGACATTAACCAATCAACATAGTGACCCATGTAGTCAAATTACTAACCAATCCATTGCAAGCAATACGTCATCAAATTCCAGTACTGAGCACCCTTATGGTGCCATATCTCTCAAACTGAAAGGCGAGTTAACATTAAGAGGAAGCAAGGAGGAAATGTTGTCCCCTGACAAGTCCTCAAGAGATGATGTATTCCCAGTAGGAATGACAGAGAGTACAGAGGTGCTTAGAGTAAGAGATGCATGGCCTTTGAAAGTACAGCTTCCTGATGATAAAAGTTGCAAATATGCTGTCAGTAACAACAATTATTGTCAAGGAAAGTCTTTTACTCGTAGAAAGTCTGTTCCTCCCCCTCGTCCACCCAGTCCAGAAAAGTCCAACTGCCCTCTTTCGTCAATGTCTCCTGACAAGAAATCATCAGGTGGCTTAGTGGCAAATTCCAGTTCCAAGTTTCTTTTCTTTGGAGATGGACTTTTTGATGTTGCCAAAGAGAGAGATGAGGAAGCCGCAGCCTTCAGCGCAATGATGACTAAACTTAGATCAAATTTTCGCTGGGATGATTCGACAAATCCTGGTCATGTGATAAGTCCCACAGTACCTTACGATTATGAGACTTTTCCGTTTTACACAGACGCAAGAATGGCCATTTACACTGAGGAAAGGCAGGATACTTTAAAGTTCACTTTCAGTGCACATAGCCGGATAAACAAAATTATTGAACTTGCATTGAGTTGTTTATCAGACGACGAAGGGAGTATTGACTGGAGCCGATCCTCGGCATACGTTCTCAAGGTGTGTGGGCGTTCTGAGTACCTCCAGGCTAATGACGTTCTCATTCAGTATGGTTATGTCCAGCAATGCGTTAAATTTGGTCATGAAGTTGAACTTGTACTACTTCAGAGTTGGCAGATCTCAAGGCAGCTGGCTAGAACTGAAGAGGATGACCTAGATGAGAGTTCTCCGCGGAACTACAAGGACTTCTTTGACTGCCCCGTCAGCACTGCTGTCTCTGAATATGGGCTTAAAGTTCTCTTGGAAGCCTTTAATGTTGAACTTGTTAAGTTAGTGGAAGGAACAACCAATGAAAGCGTTCCTCGATTTGAGCCGAGTCCAGTAATCCAAGCTGTGAAGGCGATCTGTGCAACGCTTGCATCCTTAGAAACCGTAGACGTTATCAACTCGGTTCAAATGTTGAAGACTCTTCAGAGCTCTATTGCACCTGAAAGAATAGTTCCTGACCAATCACTGGTATACGGTGCACTTTCAAAGTTGCAAGAGGCCGTGTTGCTTTTGACAGAGATGTACTGTGACGCCTTTGCCACTTCATTTGTACCCACGAGGGTAGACAGACCAAAGCTGGCCGGATCAATCGATGCTACTGCCATGACTGACAACCTACGCATCCACATTGCTTTTGCCAACAGGCTGCCCTTGCTCTGGAATCAGGACTTTGATCGCTTTGAAGTACAGTGCGGGATTTACTACGGAGGACGATTGTCCTGCCCCGCGGAAGTAACACAGCAGCGCAAGATTACCAGGAATTTCTTCGACCACCTGCGGTGGAATGAGTGGCTGCAGTTTCAGATACAGGTGCGTCAGCTACCACGTGAATCACGGCTCTGCTTAACCCTTTATGGTATTGCACCGACCGTTAAGGGAAACTCATTGAACACTGCTAGGGTTCCACTTGGCTGGGTAGCAGTTCCATTGTTCGACTTCAAAGGCGTGTTAGTTTCTGGAACGCAACTTCTTGGATTATGGCCAGATGATGTAGCAAATCCCGTTGGTACCTGTACATCAAACCTTTTGCATCCTTCTAGTGTCATTATGCAAGTTGAGTTTGAGCGGTATTTAGCCGACATTGTCTTTCCAGATTTTGAAAGCAACGGGTGGTCAGTCTATGATGAAACTGATCGATGTGAGCCTCGTGCCTCAACTACCGAAGTGTATAAGCAAATTCTCGAAAGAGACCTTTTCAATGAACTGAAGCCGGAAGAAAGAGAACTTTTGTGGGAGCATCGCTATTACTGTAGGTCAAATCCTAAAGCTTTACCACTTATCTTGTCTGTAGCACCTTCTTGGGAATACCAGTACCTTCCTGTTATCTACAGCTTGTTATCTTCTTGGGCGCCTTTGAAACCCGTAGATGCCATGGAATTGCTCAAGATCAGCTTTCCAGACATTCGTGTAAGAGCTACAGCGGTGGAATGGTTGGAAGCTCTTGTGGATGACGAGTTGTGTGATTATCTCCCTCAGCTTGTCCAGGCTTTGAAATATGAAATCTACCACGACTCTCCCTTGATCCGTTTCCTCGTGTGCCGCGCCCTCGGCAGCGTTCGTGTCATGCATTATCTTTTCTGGTATTTGAAGGATACCATCAGTGATCCCCAGTTTGGCCAGCGCTTTCAGATCATTCTCGGTGGTCTCCTTGGCATATGTGGAAATGCTCAAAGGTGCGAGTTCACCAGACAAGATGAGGTCCTCGCTGATCTCACTCACGTGGCTGTTCAAGTCAAGAACGCCAAAGATTCCTCCAGAACCAATGTTCTTCAACAAGAGCTTGCAGTGGCTGCTGCCAACATGTTTACAAGTGTAAGGCTACCTGTAGATCCGAGCTACGAGGTAAAAGGTGTGGACTTACCTACCTGTGGTTACTTTAACTCGAACTCTGCACCTCTAAAACTCATCTTTAAGAATGCCGACCAGTTTGGAGAAGACGTGCATGCCATGCTAAAAATTGGTGATGATATGAGGCAAGACAAGCTGATTATGCAACTCGTGGGCATCATCAACAAAATTTGGCTGCGAGATGGAATTGACTTGAAAATGATCACTTACCAGTGCATGGCCACAGGTGTGGGCATGGGGATAGTAGAAATCGTAAAGGAATCGGTAACGCTACGGGAAATTCACACTGAGCTCGGCCTGACCGGATCGTTCAAGGATGAACCAATTGCAAGGTGGATCCAAAAGTACAACCCGGGTGAAGAGAGTTACCACCAAGCAGTCGATAATTTTACAGCTTCCTGTGCAGGCTATTGTGTGGCGACCTACGTTTTGGGGATCGGTGATCGCCACAACGACAACATCATGATCAAAAAGAGTGGCCACCTGTTTCACATCGACTTTGCCAAGATCCTCGGCAACTCTCAGATGTTTGGATCATTCCGCCGTGATCGAGCTCCCTTTGTTCTGACTCCAGACATGGCGTTTGTCATTAACGGGGGTTATGAACCGAGCAGTCGTTTTCAGGACTTTGTAGATCTCTGTTGCAAGGCTTTCAATGTCATTAGGAGCCACTCCAACTTGCTTCTCAATCTCCTGTCCTTGATGCTCAATTCTGGAATTACCTGTTTGAGCAAAATTGCTGATTTGAAGTACATCCGTGACTCGTTGCTTCCAGACGCCTCTGAAGGAGAAGCCACGGCTAAATTCACTCGACTCATAGAAATTAGTCTCTCTTCCTTGTTTACTCAAGTCAACTTCTTTATCCATAACGTGGCGCAAATCCGAGACCCAAGCCAGCTGAGACGGTCTCCCGCTACCACAGACAACTCAAGCTCTGTACTTTCGTTCATTCGAGGGACGTACTCTGTAGATACGGACGGTTTGGTTGAATCTGCTCGCGTTGTAGACTTCCAGAAGCGCTATAATCCCGAGAAATATTACATCTACGTAGTCAATATTTGCCGTGTTGATGTTCAAGAGCCTTCGTTTGTGTTTCGGCGATTCCGCCAATTTCACGAGCTCCACTTAAAGCTAATGGAAGCGTTTCCGGAAAAGAACCTGCCAAGGCTTCCCAGTAAGATCTACATCGGTCGGTCGCAGATCCGAGCGGTTGCCGAGCGGAGGCGAAACGAGCTAGACAATTACATCCGACACCTGGTAATGATGCCCACGGAAATTTCCGAATCCGAACTTCTTTACAGCTTTCTTCATGAACAGCAGAAAGACAAGCAAGAAGCGAGCTCATTCTCGGTTCGTCTGCTACCAGAAGAGAAGCGAAATCGCGAGCGGGCCATTGGAGGGAAAGTGAAATTGTTGATTCGCCATGAACGTGAAGCTCTTCGCGTAATGGTGATGCACGCGAAAGAGTTATCGCCGAGAAATCAAACAAGTCTGGCAGATCCATACGTGAAATTGTACCTGCTTCCAGATCCTATTAAGGCCACAAAACTCAAGACAAGAGTTGTACGTAGGACACTCAATCCTACATTTAACGAAACATTGGTGTATAGTAGCATGTCAGAGCGGGAGGTTCTTGAGCGTCACCTGCAAGTCACAGTGCTGGATCACGATTATGTCGGTGAAAACGAGTTTCTTGGTGGTGTACTGATTGATCTGTCTCACTTTGATCTCAAGACGTCCGAAGCTTCGTGGTACACACTAACGGACATTACAAAACCACGTTGAAAAGAAATTCTTGCAATTTGCATGGTCGAATCTTGACGAACTTACCGACCCAGCTAATAATGTGATCAGCTCAAGATCTCTTGCGGGAGAATGTGTATAAAACGAATGCTCGTTCTTGGCGGGTTTTCCAGTTGCTGGTTGGAGCAGAGAAGTGTGAAAAATGCAGCTCTTCTCTTAGAATTTTCGTGAAAGGCAAAACACAAGGCGTTTCTCTCAGATGTAAAAGCAAACCATGTAAAATAACTTCATCGTGAAGAACTTTTTAAATTTCGCGCGAAAAACTAAGTTTAGCGATGTCTGTTATCCAAAACGGAAACAATTTTTTGTTCAATTTGCAATATCGTTCAGATGATAGAAGGTACACTAAAGTGGAGGACAGTCGATTTGCATCGTGCCGGGTCAATTGTGGAGGACCAAACTGGTCAAAAGGCTAAGTTCGAAAATCTTAGCTGCCTTCTTAACGTCCACTGGCACTTTCTGAACTTTCTCGAGAAATACGCGTTACTATCCAAGAAAGTGTTGGAACATGAGACGCTGCTAAAGGACAAAGATTGTAAAAACTGTTTGTAAATAGAGACTTTCGAGGTTATCATTTTAGTATTTATTTTAAAATTGAGAACAAGTTCGGAGAATTGGATTTCCAAGAAAATTTTTAATTTGTAACTGAACAGATTTAGCGCTTTGGGACTCAGTGACTCTTTATGGGACTCTTGTAGTTATAGTTTTAAACCAGCCGTTTTCAAGCACCGACAATCACTGAAAGAGCCAATACATGCACCAGGCACAATGCGCGGAAGTGAAAACGCACCTCTGAATTAATCAGAAGTAATCGCGAAATTAATTGAAAACTGCTTCATTTTGTAATATAACAGAACTGTGACATTCGCATCCACTGAAGTAATAAACCAATTCCAGTTCATCACTTTTGGTCAGTTTTGCGGGCTACAGTTTCAGTGGTCGCTCTTGGAGAGAGGAGCAGGCGTGCGTTCCTCAGTCAAAAGAGCCGAAAAAGCAATTCGTGAACCTATGATCTGCTGCTTCTAAAAAATTAATCTTTGAACATGTTTTCGAGACCAGTGAAAACCAGGAGAGAAAACTAAACAATTGCAAAGTTTCATGAATAGAAACGTTTTCCTTTTGAAGGTACAAAGCGTTTAATGTCACCCGAAATACGCCCGAAAAGGTTCAGGACTTTCGAGAAACCTTAAGTTCGGCTGAGAATTTAACCCACCCCTACAAGCCCATGCCACATTAACAGGGGAACGACAAATAATAATAAAATAATAATAATACTTTGTTTACCCTCGGATTTCAGAGTAGGTAATATCTCCGAGCATTTAACATATACAATTGTTAAGAATCCCAACTTACGGGAGGCAAACCAGTTGGCTATGAACCAGGGATTACCTGAAACAAATTCAGTGAGTGGTCAGAACGCGGTCTTGAACCCAGGATCTCTGGATCTCAAGGCACAAGTGCGTTCTCTTAGAGGTACTCCTCGATAGGGGAATTTCTATACCTGGAGAAAAGAGCATGCCTTCCTTACGAAATAGAGGTATTAATTGCAGCCAGCTCCATGTGAAAAAAAAAAAAAGGACTAGTGCGCGCGCACTCGGTGAGCTCAATTTTCTGGCCACGGTTGTTCCCAAGGTGGATAACGCTATCTACTGGATAAATATCACTATCCAGCGGATAAACAGTAGCAAAACCAATTGAGTTATCTACTGGATAGTGATTTATCCAGTGGATAGTGTTATCCACCCTTCGAACAAATGGGCCACGGATAGCAACCGGAAGTGATTTGGTTTCTTGTTTAACTTGTCTTCACATTAGTTTGAGTCTGGGAGAGACCGCTGTCCTGGCATGCGATATGTTCACTTCCGGTTTCAGTCTACGGCTTAAAAACAAGTTCTCTCGTCTCCAGGGGCGCTTTCCATTTAACAAAAATCACAGGTTCAAATTTTCAGAATTTTCGCTGGTCGAATGGAACGCGTCCGACCGCTTCCCAGAATTCGAGGTCACTTACTCTCCAACACAGGGCATGCATGGTGACTGTTTGTTGTGTATGAAAATGGCGGACTTTTTGAACATTTTCGCGGCTTTAGAGCAGGATGGCTGTGAAACAAGAAGTTGTCCCAAGCAGTCTGAAGAATAAATTTAATAAATATGATTCGTGAAGTTCTGCTAACTTGATTTAACAAAATGGCAAAACGGCGAGAACAGAACTACGACGAGCGAAAGTCGAAGTTAGCGTAACATACCGTTGCTGGTTAAAAGACTGAAATCATTCGACACAAAGCCACACACTGAGCATTGATACTCTGCTACGCCTGCCATTATTGCTTTTTCAAGTGTCCACGTGAGCTCACGCTCGGTAGGGAGACTAAACCCGACATCTCTTGCGTTTCGATAATTCCGGAAATTCCATCAGAGTGTGCACTCAAAACGTATTCCTAAATTTTCGAAAACTTTTCCCGGAATTTTTACCGTTCCATTCAGTTTCGGACCGGAAATTTCGAAATTTTTGTTCGAATGCAAAGCGCCCCAAAGCTCCTCTTTTCAGTTTGCTTATGACTCAGTTCGCAGGGCACCCGAAGAAGCATTCTACACTTTTTTTATGTAATGACTATTCTTATGTAACAAGCAGACGAATTACTATGAATTAATTGAAATTGATTTCGCTGCACATATTCTGGCCTGTGATTTCATTGGCTGACAGAAGATTGATTTGACAGCGTGAGAACATGTTATGATCGAGTTGGCGATCACGCAGAAAAAGGAAAAAGGTCTTGGTGCAGATATCGGGCAACAATCAATTGATTGTCGACTGGATGTCAAATTTCTTTAAAAAGGCTCCAACAGAGAAGCATACGGGAACTCTTATTACCTGACGTCATATGCGTGCGCACCCAAAACTTGCGAAGTCAGTTGATAACTGAACTCGAGTGATTTCTTCCGCTTGTCTGCGAAAACAAATGGACGAAACGTGTGCTGAGGTAGAAAACGAGAAAGCCATTAAGCGGAGAAACCACGCAGGGCCATTACCGAGGACTATTTATGACCTCTTCCTCAACTGTCTCAGAGTGCGCTCCTCAACCACCCTCCCTCGGTGGCGATGTCAGTGGCCGAGTGGACCTGATCTTAAAGCGGCGGGTTTTCCGAAACCCAAGGGAGGCATCACAAGGAGAGAAAGATTTAAAAACTGGGCAGAACGGATGGATGTGAGGTTCGATAGCGAGGAAAATTGTGAAGTTCTTGTTTACAAACGAACTGGAAAGATCATTGTACCAATTGAAGAGTTTGAAGCGGTTGTTGGGAAAGTTCATTCCTTGGGTCATTGCGATGTCAAGAGAACATTTTCCTTGGTGAGTCTAGTTATTTGAATCTAACATAAGACAAAACTTCTCTATGTTAGCTAATAATAAAAAAACAGACACAAACAAATTTAACTTATAAAAAATAATTTTTCCACTCTAGAACACTCGCAGTGAGAAATCTACATTACATGCCATTTAAAAAGTTGAAGCCAGAATTATAAGCTTATATATTTATTAGCATCCAATCATCATCATCATCTTCATATTTCTTCCAAAGTAGGCGGAATTATGATTAATGTGAGATAAACGTATCTGTGAATGGTTATACAGTCGTTTACACATTCGATTTTAGTAGGGAAGGCACTGGAGACTGCTTTGAGGAACTCTTCAGAACGTCTTCGGAAATCGTCGGACACCTTTGTATACCAGGGGCTCGTTTCTCAAAAGTCCCGATAACTTTTCGGGCCCGAAACTGCCAACCGCTTCTTTTGGAAAGCCTATCTTTTAACATGTTTCCAAGGTAACAAAAAGAAAAATGATTCCATGTCATTAAGCAAAAAAAAATTGTTTGTAAATAGGTTTTAGATTTCTTTTTATTTTCCCTAGCTTTTACTATTTTTAACATTGTTATCCTAGATTATTTTATTTTAGTGTCACCAATTAGTGCTATGTGCTAGAGATTCTCGACACATTAGTAAAGTTCATCATCATCATCATCCTCATCATCAAGTTTGACGACATAAATCCTCTCCGTTCTTGAGATACAAAAGGAATTGTTACACCCGAAAGTGACCCGTAAAGTTTCCGGACTTGCGAGAAACAGTCCCCTGGCCCTTAAAAGTATCTTGAAATTAAAACTCTCAAAATATCATTCTTACCACTGCTGTCAACATAAATGCTGTTATTTTTGCAGCTAACAAAAAGAAGAAAAATTCTCAGATGTTGATTTAGTTACGATATTACTTTTGTTTAATTTCTTTAGCTGCATGATTAAATAATTAAAATAATTATGGATAAAGATATTTACAAGAAACGATAAAAGATGATTTTCATATTTAATTTAAGATATTGCATCTCCTCTGAATAAGGACCACACCATTTTTGAGTAAGAGTTGAGAAAAGTTTTAGTGTAATCAGACAAAACTGATTACTGCTCTGAATACAGTTTATTACTATATATATACTATAAAACAGTGTGTAGCATTGAAAGCGTGCTCTGATTGGCTATTCAGACTCTGAAACTCCTTTGATATTCACCTCTGAGCAACTCACGCAGGATTTGCACCCAAAAATATTGTAATCGTTGCTGGAAGAGTTCAAATCATCTTTTTGTGCTATTTTTAAAAATTATTTCACTGTTTTTGTATTGGTTGCTAGTGGTGGATATATTTAGCTTGCTACTTCGTGACTGGTTATTAAATATCCACCACTATCCACCCCCCCCCTCCCCCCTTGGTGAATAGTCGTTAATTACCCTTAACTAGGAAATAAATACAATTATTGACCTTCTAGATTCGACGAAGGTACACGGTGGGGCACAGAGATTTTGGAATTGACAAGAACACTATCAGTGCTGTTGTAGAAACCTGTCCTGTTTGTTTAATGGGAACAAGACTTTCAGGAAACAATGGAATAAGAAATGGCGACAGCTGTCATTTGACAAATGACAAACTTCCTCATTTCACTGCCAAGGGAAAATGTTTATCTGAAGCTCCTTCTATGGTGGCTAATGTCCCAGATTCCAAGTGTATATGGTTTGATAGATCAGGTAGGTCCTAGGCTATCATTTAGCTGCAATGTAGCAAGACAAGAAAAACATTATAAATCTAACGTGAACATTAGGAAAGCACACCTCATGACTCACTTGCCCTAAAGGGTTCCTTCACTTGCCTTGGCTCATTGTATTATCATTAATTTATAAAATAGAGGATATTACATGGCCCCGCGGGGATACGAATTTTATTTTATCTCTCACGGGTGAGCGAAGCGAACAAGTGAGAGATACTTTCAGCATGAGGAGATAAAATTCGTATACCCAAGCGGTCATGTAATGTTCTGTTTATTATATAGACTATTTAGATATTGATGAAATGTCCAGATTTAAAACTTGTTTTTTTCATTTTCAAAATGATGAAAAAGTGGTCACCAACCACTAAAACACACATGTTGTGTAACATGAAACAAGATATGAAAGTTATGAAAAGCAAATCATGATAATGTAAAATTTTGCAATAAAAATGTTAATGTAGTAGAGAGGCATTATACTGGAGCACAAACGTATCTTACAATGAAGACGAAGCTCACAATTTATTGGCTAATCGTGTTCGTTACCATGACGACACCTATATTCTCACATGTGAAAGATAAAAATGATATGTTCACTGTGCGCAGTGAAGATAAGATTTTTTAGTAAAAGGAGAAATCCTGGTATTTCATAAGTATCTATAAAATAAAATAAAATAAAAAGTACTGCCATTTTGTCTCTGGACATCTTTGAATAATATTATTCAATTCATTGAGAGGGCACTTGCCCACTGGGCAAGTGGTCTAAGAAAATTACTTGCATGAGTATGAAATGTACTTGTCCCAGAGCAGGGTGCGAAATTAACTTTTTTATATGGGCGCAAACTGGCAACTGGATAACCAGATGGCAAATTGTGTTGTAAATAACAGAAAACAACGACCTCATGGTCTTGTGTATGTGTCAAGCATTTTTCGCTTTCGAAAGTGGACATTTTGGAGAGAATGTGTGTCTGACCTCAAGTGTAATAATGAAATCCATCTGCCCCTTAGTTTGTTGAAAATTTTAGCCAGGGAAACACCAGTCACGTTCTGTAGCACACAAGCCGCCATGTTGTTACTGTGCTACATTCCTTGCACCAGTCCCTTGAATCTCTTTACTGTGTTGTTTTTTCACCTCCAATATGTATTTTATGAGCAACCGCAAAAACTTGTGGCTGCTTGCGGCGTTATGGAAGTAGTTAACTGAAAAACTCCTTTCATGTTTTATTTCAAAATCATCAGCCCCGAACTTAATAGTAGGTTGCCCACTGGTGACCAGTTGTGAAATTCTGGTCGCCAGTACTCAATTTTTAGTGGCATTGGCGACCAGGAAGGCGCAAATTCTGGACCCTTCAGAGGACCAGTTAGGGTTTTCACAAGTGCTGCCTGAGGAATAATGATATAGGACAGCAGCAGCTACCGGCAGCACATTTAGGAAGAGCAGAAGTTGCAAGTGTGGCAATGTGCTGACCCCATAAGGATTTAAGACCGTGATTCTTTGAACTCAGCCAAGCAGTATTCTCACACATGTTGGATTTGTTGAATGATCTCTAACATAAACATCTAGAAAGTGGAAATTATGGGGCTATCTAGGCTGACTACCACCCTAGTGACCAGGCTGGGAAAGTTGAAAAACCAGTGTTGTCCAAACCAGGAATAGCGTAATAAGTTAGACCCCACTTACAATACCCCTTCAGTTAAGTCCCAGTGGAAATCATTGTATGTTAGCTTTGTGAAATTGCACGAGTGCACGTCCCGACTGAATTGCATGGTGGAGTAATCAGATTTCAATCAATTTATTCTCATTAGTAGGTGCATCTTTAATATCTTACTTCCTGTTTGGAAACAGTTCTTTCAGAAAACTTGGATTTCAGTCGCAAACTTCAGGGCTTAGTGAATGAGCTTAGAGGGGAGATTGGAGCCACTCTGAAAGGGAGCAAAGATGCAAGAGACAGGCTTGTGAAAAGTGAGTACATTATGGTGTTATGTGCAAGTTTTGGTTGTGTTCATCCTAAATAAACTTAACCATTTATCCAACCCAAGAGTGACACAATTTTCCCTGAGTAGGGGCCAGTTGAGTCCTGTAGTAATAGGGAAGTTTTTTTTGTAAAATACCCTTCGTTTACTTTGGGTATGAACAATAATAATTTTATTATTTTATTGTTAATAATAACTGGCCGAAACCAGCAGCAAGGAAGTCATCAGCCCCTTTTCGCCTTTCCAGGTTATGAGGTTGTGCTCTCCAGGGAAATTTTGAAGTGTCAAATCTCAGAAATTAATTTTGATAAAGACAAAAATTAATAACATAATGTTTCAGATTTATTTGCATGTAACTATTGACATTTTATTTAATATAATGTTATTTTATTTTGTTTTATTTTTGGTGGTGTTTGTAGCCAGCTTCTGTCAAAAGTGTTGTTCTCAGCATACACTGTAAGCTAATTTTTTGTGATTGAGTAACCAATGCAGATCAAGTCCATTTTAGCAATCTCATATTTAAGTCAGATATACCAGGTAATTTAAAAGTTGGGGTGGTAACTATTTGTAAGACAAGACAAAATTTACATGTAACCGGTGTTGTCAGCCACGGTCCTTACATGTCACATGTCCATATAGTAACGTGTAGTGGTTACTGACAAACAGAAACAGGAAAGGTGCTACCAGTGAAGAAGTTGCCTCCACAGAGTTTCATTGTCATGTATTTAGACTCTGACATCTTGCTTCTGTTTCTTGCTGAACTTAAATTTACCACAAGGTCCTTAGAACTACCAATGGATAAATGGAAAACTGAAGTAGAGGTTTGAGAAATGAGGGTAAAGAAAGAGGGGGGCCCAGGGGGAGGGGGAGGGGTCCTTGCCCCTCTTTCCCTTTAAAAACTTGCGGGTGTTGCCTTGTTTTAAGCTTTTTGATCCCTAAAATGGTTTATGTCCTCTTTTTCCCTTATATATGTTGTCATTGTAACTCTGTTCCCCAGTTCAAATTAGCCATGTCCCCAGGAACCCATGACCCAGAGCCTACAGCTCCCATACTGGGCCTATGTAACGGCATTGACCGATCTATTTTTAGACTATCTTTTCTGGAAAAAACAAAGGCAGTTCCGGTTCGGTGACCCTATGACGTCAGCTTAATTTCTTGCAATTGGTCATCGGGCTCCTGTGGGAGTCTCATTCGCGGGAAATTCAATCTAAAAATAAACCGGTCTGTGAAAACGCCGTTACACGAACACAGTAGAGCTGTAGGCTCCAGTTCATGGGTTCCTGATGTCCCTTGTTCCCCAAAACCCCTGGGAGGCTATCAATAAGGAAATCAAGTGAATCACATTTTAATTCTTAACCTCTCAGCTGGTGAAAGTAATAAAAATACAGTAAATTTCAGGAGTGTTGATCATTACTCAGTAAACGGCAGCAGTGAGGCTCGATTTTATTGCATTCTTGACATGAACCTTTTTTCTCTTTCATAGAAATCTCCATCACTCAATTTATAATTAAAGAACATCGGATTTCATCACCTCTCCTCCCTACAGAAATACCAGAATATAATAATAAATTTATAGATGACATGAAATCGCTTCTGGAAAACTACAGACAGCAAGATAAGGAGAAGTTATTTCGCGCTGACATGGAACTGTTAGCTGAGGCCTACAGAGAGGCCGGGTACACAGACTTGTTCGTTGAAAGCGTCGAGGCCTTAATACGATCGTTGTTATCCAGATAGTACTTGCTAAAGGTCAATTCCCGGGGGTAGGACTTTGCATATGAAAGGACAGGGATGCTCATCGGAAAATTAGAATGAAACCCCTAAAGGGGACCAATCTTGGCGTGGCTTTTTTGACCCTTAAAGACACCATATTTTAAAACATGTTAAATATATATTTTTTTATATTTCTTCGCGTGCAACCCTAAACGAGACCTTCACTGCTGCATACATTTATGACGGCGTTTTGCCCAGAAAACCCTGAGACCAAAATTCAAAATTTAAGCGAGATGACCAGCATTCCATGGCCCTTTCATATGCGAGGGCAATTGTCCTTCCATTGTAGTTTTGCATGATATTTTCGATCAATCGATTTGTCTCACTCTCCAATGGTTTAATGTTTGACTCTGATGCCGAATTGCATCTGGAGAAACCATGGCAAATAGAGCGGAATCCGTCCTCTTACGAAAGGTGCTAATTATCCAAACGCTACTGACTTCGCGTCTTGGCCTAGATGTTGCCTGAGCTTATGTTCGCGTCGTGTGCGTCAACCTGACAATGCTTCAATCTTTACACATTAGCCTGCACGCAGGCGGTTGGATGGTCGAAAAAACCGGAATTCGTAATGAGGTCGCCATCTTGGATTCGCGCAACTAGGTCTGGGCCGGGTTGAGGGTCGACAAAGCGAGCTCTCCCCACCCCGTCGTTTTGTCACGGGGCCCAGACCTATCCCACGCTCTTCCAATATGGCGTCTGATAGTGTTTCGTGGCGACACAACATCTACCGCCTGCAAGCAGGCTATACACATTGAAACTGTCGGATAGTGACTTCTCCTGCAGATGAAGTTATCCGACCTTTTTAACTTGGGCCAGTTAATTAAGGACAGTGCCAACAATGACGTTAGGAAAGATTCCCTTCTCTCTACGAAGGTTAGCCTTCCACGTATCCCCTACAAAGACGTGAAATACGACTCCATTAAAAAAGACGGCTTGTGAGGCTATACAACTGTAAGAACTCGTATGCCTGGTATTATGTGGTCGTTTATGTTATCGGTCATAGGTCACTTGTGTCTAATATTGTTCGCGCGTTGTTTCTTGTCAGTTGTTGTCTCCCGAACATGTTTGTCGTACGGGAAACGTCCGCATATAAGAACCTATCATTTCGGGGTTCAAGCTGATCAAGTTCTTTAGTTACTGGCTGCTTAGTGAGAAATCAGCCTGAAAATGTTCTTTAAATTTATTTCAGAAATAGACACCTTATTGAATCACAGGTGCGCGCATATTATGCGAGTTGCGTAATACGAGCAACGGGTGCACTTCATTTTACTGGATGAACGAAATGACGAGTGACAAGCGATGATAAGGGATAATGGGATTGTCATTGTGTTGAAAACAAATTCTTTTCTTAAAACTCCTGTTCCGTCCGTATTTGCTCTGTTCCAAACCGGGATACAACAGTAACAGTGTATTACCGTCTTATATTTTGTGCATTCTCTTGACCAAATAAGGTGAAGTGGCGTAATAGTGAAATAATATTTAACAATTGTTCCACGAGTGTGCGTTGGATATGAGATGGGTCATCACTTCTTTCCATCGATCAAACTGACATTTCCCTTTTTATTCAACTTATACGACTTCCAGGTTACTTTAGACTTCACATCTACTTCAACGAAACAAAGATTTTAAACAAGCTGAGAAGATTCACAATAGGCGAGGCAAAGAGTTGAACCCGGATCGATGGCTACACCTTGCAGTTTCCGATATACACTACACTAACGAGACAACCTTCCCGAAAATCGAATTTTTTTAGAGTATTGAAATAGTGGTACCCAGCAAGACAATTGAAAGTTAACCGTCTTCAACGGGGTTTTTAGACCTAAATACTGTAGATCAACGCGGCATAGCTTAGAAACGCTATTTCTTGTTGCACTAAAGCTGTAATGCTGCCTGTTTTCATTCTTTTTAGAGAGGTAAGCTTGTCAATATTAACATGGGATATTGCGTCGTGTAATTGTAAAGAAACGTCCAATGTCAGTTTGACGGATGGCCATTAGTGTTGACCTATGAGATGATGGATAGCCAACGAGGAGCGTAGCACACAGCAGTTTGGCATAATATAACAGCTCGTATACCATGATGGCTAAGCCAATCAAAACTCTATAATCGCATTATCCAGTGCTAGTTTACATATATTAACATACAGTGTTTCGTTTTATACCTTATAACAAAAAGTAAGTAATCCAGCATCAGCAAATAAACATTAATCAAGTTGTAAGTAGTTTTAACATTTCTTAGTTCTCTAGGCTGCTCCCCCACCCATACCCCCACAGTACTTGTCTAGTTACCAAGCCCTTGTATTTCGACCGCGCTCCATTTTCAACGGAAGAGCCTGCTTGCAGGCTAGTGTTAAATAGAACAACATGGTACGCTTGGTGGGCCCTGGTCTACAGTTTAGCACACCACTGCTCAACCCATTAGCACTGATAGGCGGTAGTTCTGGTGTTTTGTCCAGTTTTGAATGTGACGAAAGAAGCTAAAGGGTGGATTTTTTTTTACGTTTCTTCAAGACGCGAATTCTCGCGCGTGAGCGTCACACGCTCGAAGCGTCTCTACCCAGTTTCACTCTTTGTTTACACCCTCGCTCCAGACCCTTCGCTTGACGAGACGCATTTGAGCTAGGATAGGGTGAAATCACCGTGAACCATTCGGAGGAATGTTGATCACAGTCATCTACTCTTAGTTAACCCGTTGAAAGAACTCGTAAAAATCAAAGGCTCTGCTAAACTAATTAATTCATGACCTTGAAGCGTGTAACTTGCAGCTCTTTTCCTTGGAACAAAGCTGAGGATTTTAAGACACCAATTTTAATTTATGCCCCA
This sequence comes from Montipora foliosa, assembly GCF_036669935.1. Classification (NCBI taxonomy): domain Eukaryota; kingdom Metazoa; phylum Cnidaria; class Anthozoa; order Scleractinia; family Acroporidae; genus Montipora; species Montipora foliosa. Next base: position 23,285,590 of record NC_090869.1, on the reverse strand, counting down.
ATATGCACAAAATAAGATCGATTCTGCTGCACGCGCGGGAAAATGCACGAGCTACGTTACATCCAAATAAGGAAAATTTTCAAACTCAAAAGACCTCAGCTCTGAACAAGAGTTAAACGCTTCAATGTCATGAGCTTCTTGTATGGGTGGTTTTCACGTTGCGTCATCACCGGCTTGTTCGTGGACTAAAATAATACATCTTTTATTCGCTCTCTTTGTTCGTCCACCAGGCCCCAGTTGTTCGAAGGGTGGATATTGCTATCCACTGGATAACTCAATTGATTTTGCTATTGTTTATCCACTGGATAGTGATTTATCTCGCGGATAGCGTTACCCACCTTTTGCACAACCGAGGCCAGAACTTGAACAGGAAGACACTGAAGCTTTCCAGACGCTGTCTGTTATTGGAGAACGAAACAGTTGGGGGTTTTCATCTGACGTCACGGCGGCCATGTTGGTGTACAGAACAATGCAGTGAAATAACTGGTCAACACTAATTTCCATCCCTCAAATTGACATTGGACATTTCGTACCAATTACACGACGCAATATCCCATGTTAATATTGACAAGCTTACCGCTCTAAAGAGAATGAAAACAGGCAGAATTACAGCTTTAGTTCAACAGGAAATAGCGTTTCTAAGCTTTGCCGCGCTGATCTACCGTATTTAGGTCTAAAAACCCCGTTGAAGACGGTTAACTTTCAATCGTTTTGCTGGGTACTACTATTTCAATACTCTAAAAAATTCGATTTTCCGGAAGGTTATCTCGTTAGTCTGGTGGATATCGGAAACTGCAAGGTGAAGCCATCGATCCGGGTTCAACTCTTTGCCTCGCCTATTGTGAATCTTCTCAGCTTGTTTGAAGTCTTTGATTTGAAGTCTAAAGTAGCCTGTACGTCGTATAAGTTGAATACAAAGGGAAATGTCAGTTTGAGGGATGGAAAGAAGTGATGACGAAATGTCTTTTGGGAATTTGACTCTATTATTATGCAAAACTCGTGGGGCCATTTTCTATTGTTTTGTCACCAACATGGCCGTGTGATCACGTGGATACAAACCAAGAATGGATGATACAAAAGAAACTACAGGTTATAGACCTTATTCATAAATGGCGGTTACATTTATAATTCTTTTGTCCACGTGCAAATTAGCCTACCTGGCTTCATTTTAGAGCAAGAATTCTTTTCAATTCACTGTATGGTATCGAGGCTTGGTAGGCTAATTTGCACTTCGACAAAAGAATTATAAATTGACCGCCATTTATGAATAAGGTCTATGGGGACCAACAGTCTGGAATAGCTACAGGATTACTCCTTGAGGCGTTACATCATTGTTATGTGTCTCTGGAATTGGTTATCAACAGAGGCGGCAAGTCGGATGAAAAAAAATATCTCATTTTAGACCCTTTTGTTGGTCATTTCGCTACTGTACTTTTTAGCTGGTTGGTTGCCAACTCGATACGCGCTTCCAGATAGGACCAGATAGACATTTGAGCTACCCTTTGCAGACACACGATGCAGAGCAAGGAAGTGGTTGTTCACACCGCCATTTTAAAACGTCCATTTCATTTCCGTCTACGCGGATTTGCGTTCAAACCAAAATCCCACTCTTACAACAACTTATCCACACTTCGCGTGAATAAGTTAAAACGGATTAAAAAATGCGTCTTGACAAACCTGTGGGTCAGGACACAGCTATTAAATGAATAATTGTTACGTGTTAGGGGTATTTTATTGTTTCAAAACAATTTGTTTGTGCGTGAGAACACGAAGACGACCGTATGGCGGCTCCCGGGAAATTTGGAAGTGAAAATCTGAGCGATTCCAATATACTTCCTTTTGCTGCAAACTTTTTTTGAAAAAATTCATTGTAAACATCATTTCCTTTGGCTCAACGTTATTTTTCAGTAGGAGTGAGGGTTCCCTTAAAAATGGCAGGGAAAAAATGGCCTAAAAGACAACGATGGTGCGTACTACAGCGAATTCCGTGTCAAATGAAAATAAATTGCTTTTGATTTTGAGAACAACTGAGGAGGTTGTTTCAAATATATATTTTGGAACAAAGGAACAACATGCAACAATATGCTTTTATTACAACAAAGAGCACCCGCTTGAGTTAGTACAACGAGCATTTTGTTAAAGCAGAAACATACTCACGATATTTCAATTTCACAACACTACCTACGTTGATTCCATTCACTATTTGAACTCCCTCTTACGTTTCGTAGCATTCAAAATTCTATTGTACAATGTATTAAAAAATCATGTCGGTGACAGGCAGCGCCGCTATCGAGTCACATATATAGAGTGCTTTCACGTGACGTCACGGCGGCCATGTTGGTGAACCTAAACAATAGAACGGCGGCCACGTTCGTGTACCCAACTAATCCTCTGGGAATTGAGCGCCATTATCATCAAACGTTTTCTTTTGTTTCGGTGGAAAAACATGTTCACGTGAGTGAAAACACTTTATACCCCTGCAAATGCCGATACAGTTCAACTGTTACCCTAATATTAGTGGTGTATGTCAAAAATAGGCCAGTTTGGTATTCCAACGGTTGGACTGGATCTAGCATGAAATGGAGGCTAATGCGGGTAAGTTAATTCGCATTTGAAAAAATTTGCCCGCATTAGCCTCCATTTCATGCTAGATCCAGTCCAGCCGTGAGAATTCGAAAATGGTGTATTAACCAACTTCTCTATATGGCTGGTGCTTGTTGCCGATATAACGAGCACTGTGACTGGCTGCACCTCATTCTACCCCTAATGCCCTTGGGCTGATAAATGTCCACGACATTTACCTTATCAAATTGTAATGTATCACCGAACCTGTTCAGTTTCCAGCGATGAATGAACTCATAAGCGATCGCATTACAGGATGCGAAGTGATCAATTCCGTTTGAATCAACTATAAAGCGATGTATTATCTACTCAATAGAAAATCGCGTTTCTGATTGGTCGATGACGAATGCACAAATTGTCACAAATCATCCTCACCCTCACCCCTCCCCCCCGTGTTGTATCTACCACTTCTAAAACACTTACCGATAAACATTTAACAACTATACGTCTTCACATAGGCCATTTACTGAATTACCTTCATGTCTAAGCCATTTAAAACGAAAAAAAAATTTAATTGCATTAACTAACCCTAAACTAAACGAAGCGGTGTCACAGTGATAGCGTATCCTGTGATAGGTGTATCCCCACACATATAATACTAGTGATTTGTGTATCCCCCGTGGGGGATACACATACCCCCTGTGTCGTAAGTAATTTTGCGATTT
>NC_090869.1:23234803-23277303 GCF_036669935.1 Montipora foliosa | reverse complement strand
CCCGGGAACTTCGGATCTCAAGGCAAGCGACCTAACCAGTGGACTGCACGATGTCAAACAAAGGCGCGGTTGATGCTGTAGGTGGCGATAGTTCTTCAATTATATGGGGCACTTGGTTTAGCGAGCATGTTCTAGCAAGGGAGAGTTTTCCTTCTTGCTTTTCGGTGCTCTATTAAACGTGCATCAAACTGGTGTTTGGTTTCTCTGGTGTACACATTTTCACAAGTATTGAACAAAGTAGAAAAAAAAGAGTAAGTTGTTTATTGTTCCCTCGGCAAAGGTTCCTTAGGTTTGACAAAAACATGACTGAATGTCACGAAAGGCTTTGAAGCAACATCAACGTTGTGGCTACACAAAGTTCGGCTGGTGTTTCACATACCGGATCCGAAATAATTAATGAAAACAAAACAAAGAACAAAGCGAACATAACAATACCTAATTACCAAGGCCAAATTGGAATAACGATCATAGTTCTTTTGTCCTCCGCCATTTTTGTCCGGTATATGAAAGTCTACCCCAAAGTTCTCTTTATGGGTTCATTAACCCTTTGAGTGGGTGCACGGGTTGGCGGCAAAACCATCAACCAAGAACTGAAACTTGTTACAGGCATCAGCCCCGGTTGAGTAAAAATCGAATGTTGAAAGCAATAGAATGAAGGGGTAGTTTCTAAAGAAACTGTGGTGCTGCGTCGGTGGGGAAGTAGTATACAAAAATTTGGTTTTATCAACGGAGTTGATAATGTAAATTGGCCACCGTACAGAGATTCTAAAAGCTGACGTTTCGAGCGTTAGCCCTTCGTCAGAGCGAATCAAGGGATTATGGGTTACGTGTAGTTTTTATAGTAGAGTAGGAGCTACGCTATTGGTGGTAACATGGCAACGTGAAAAATAGGAATATATTAGTTAAATGAAAAGCGTTCGTTAATACCGTGAGGATTAAGGGTGCCGATTTGAAAGATGAATTTTTGTTCCAGATTCTTGCGGCTTTCCGTCGTACCTAGATGTAGGGAAAGGCCGCAGATAGCCATGTGTTTTTTGGAGTGGTTAGGCAGATTAAAATGGCGAGCGACTGGCTTAGATGCATCCTTGTCATTTTTCTCAACATCGCGAAGGTGTTCGCGGAATCGGTCACCTAGTCGTCTACCTGTCTCACCAATGTATAATTTATTGCATAACGTACAGGTTATGCAATAAATGACATTTGCGGAGGTACATGTGAAACGATCGGTGATCTTAACAGATCGCTTAGGTCCCGATATTTTGCTAGTGTTAACAATGAAAAGACAAGTTTTGCATCGTGAGCGCGCGCATTTGAAAGTGCCGGGTTGCTCGTTAGTTTTGAGCGCGCTTCTGACTAAAAAGTTGCCTACGTTTTTGTCGCGTTTGAATGAAATAAGTGGAGGTTGCGAAAAGATGGGCACAAGAATGGGCACAAGAATGGGACCTAGCTATGCCAATCTTTTTGTAGGATATGTTGAACACCAATTTTTTAATCAGTACAACGGCCCCAAACCTGAACTCTACGGCCGCTACATCGACGACTGCATCGGCGCTATTTCATCCAGCAGAGAAGAACTCGATCAATTTATAACCTCCGTAAACTCTTTTCATCCGGCTCTTAAATATACCTGGGAAATTTCGGAAACTTCATTGGCTTTCCTAGATATCAAAGTTTCTATTAGAGGCAACTTGCTATGTACTAGTGTGCATTACAAACCAACAGATTCACACAGTTATTTGTTGTATTCATCGTCACATCCATCACATGTCAAGAACTCCATTCCTTATTCTCAATTTCTTAGACTTCGACGTCTATGTAGTGATGACTCCGATTTTTCCAGCAAATCAGAGGAGATGTGCCAGTTTTTCGAAAAACGTGGCTATCCTGTCTCTGTGGTCAAAGCGGGCCATCATCGCGCCCAACAATTTGATCGACAGTCATCACTACAAACGTCACAAAAAGATAAGAATGACAGAATTCCATTCACCCTCACTTTCCATCCTCATAATCACGCAGTCAAAAGCATCATTCTTAGTAATTTTAAATTACTCCAAAATGATCCCGAGACTGGTAGAATCTTTTCGCAACCTCCACTTATTTCATTCAAACGCGACAAAAACGTAGGCAACTTTTTAGTCAGAAGCGCGCTCAAAACTAACGAGCAACCCGGCACTTTCAAATGCGCGCGCTCACGATGCAAAACTTGTCTTTTCATTGTTAACACTAGCAAAATATCGGGACCTAAGCGATCTGTTAAGATCACCGATCGTTTCACATGTACCTCCGCAAATGTCATTTATTGCATAACTGTACGTTATGCAATAAATTATACATTGGTGAGACAGGTAGACGACTAGGTGACCGATTCCGCGAACACCTTCGCGATGTTGAGAAAAATGACAAGGCTGCATCTAAGCCAGTCGCTCGCCATTTTAATCTGCCTAACCACTCCAAAAAAACACATGGCTATCTGCGGCCTTTCCCTACATCTAGGTACGACGGAAAGCCGCAAGAATCTGGAACAAAAATTCATCTTTCAAATCGGCACCCTTAATCCTCACGGTATTAACGAACGCTTTTCATTTAACTAATATATTCCTATTTTTCACGTTGCCATGTTAACACCAATAGCGTAGCTCCTACTCTACTATAAAAACTACACGTAACCCATAATCCCTTGATTCGCTCTGACGAAGGGCTAACGCTCGAAACGTCAGCTTTTAGAATCTCTGTACGGTGGCCAATTTACATTATCAACTCCGTTGATAAAACCAAATTGTTGAAAGCAATAGGCCATCCCCCCAATTTCGCATAATCATTGTTTTTGTTGTCTCTTGGGACCATTGTAAGTCCCAAGAGAAACTGGAAACAATGCTTACGCAAAATTTCGGGGGACAAACAAAGAGTATTATGGTATTTTCCGAAGTGGCCTATTGAGCCATAGCGCTGCTGCCCAGTTAATACACTTGGTGATTATCTTTAAAAATCTGGCGCCACACTCTCGGCCAATAAGAGCCAAAACCAAACAACGCACCTTGAGTTTCCCGTCCATCGCGCTGGCTGCAAATAACTGGCCTTGCGTTAACATTGGCTCATTGGATTGAGGATTGTCAGGGTCTAATTTAGCTAGCCAATAGCAGTACTCTACGTATACCAGATATGCTGTTACCTTGCATCCAGGCCTAAGAGCCATGTCCGCATACCAAGCATTATGTCTGGCCTTCCAGAGTCTATTTCGTTCTTCCAGTTCCGTGGCCCATTGGAATTTGGAGCCGCCATTACTTTCGATGACATCAGCTAAGAAAATCAAGAAAACAACGCAGCATTAAAACGGACGTCTCTTGAACGCTTGGTAAGTCTTCAGTTTCAAGTGCCTGACCAGCAACAGCTGCTTGTTCCTTGACGCTGTTCTCTGATCCTTGAAACTCCAAAAACAAGGTGGGCGTCACCGGATAAGTTAAGCCCGAAAACTTGTTACAGGCATCAATCTGAACATCATCCAAAAATTCTACAAAGAAAAAAGACACATGAGACGCCAAGACGTTACGAACTGGCGAGGTAAAAATGACATCACCTGAAAGTCGGAACGCATCTTACCAATACGAGCCATGGGCAAGCCACACTGCAGAATTTCCACCACAGCATCAACAGCTGACTTGACATCAGGAAATGATGACACACCAGATGCTGTCTAACGATCAAGTCAGAAAATATTTTTTATTCCTGAGAGAAGATAATGTCAATGCCATTTTAAATGTCATTTGAGGATCTAGTTTTAGACCTAATATTCTGACATCCAACACCTATCGCCAACAATACGGTTAAGGGTAAAGGTTAGCATTAATTTTAGCTTAGAGTAAATGCAGATGTTTATGCTTCCTTGAGGAGCAACATTTGGGGAACACCTTGTTATTTGTCTGTATTCCGAGACACGAGTGATGTTGAAGTTGGCGAGAAGAGCAATTGGACACTTCGTGACGCTTATTAAAGCATGCATCTATTTGGGAGCATGGACATCTACCGTGGAAAAGCTGGAGGTGGGGGTGGGGGATGAGGAAGAGAGAGAGAGAGAGAGAGAGAGAGAGAGAGAGAGAGGCAACACCCAACCCCCACCCGTCGCGCTTCTTCTTAGTTGAATCAAGCAAGAATGCTGATGAGGGTTGGTGCACTCTGTACTGGGAATTTATCTCAGGAGTGACAAATATTCCTATCAAATAAGGGAGTGTTTGTGAAAAGGTAACAGCGGACGGACAAACCTGAATAAATGTTGGCACAGAGGTAGAGGGTAATACGGTAGGGAACAATGAAAGGCTCTCTTTCATTATAAACCCATGAATCCATGAGTAAAATGGTACGGCATTAAAAAGAGTACTGTAAAATCTATAAGTGCTGCTCATAGGAGGAAAGGGGTTAAAGGAGAAATGCTACTCAAAGCTGTAACACAGCTACTACTGTTATAGATTAACAAAATGAATAATTGCCATATGTATTCTACTCAATGTGAAGTTTACGTATAAATTTTGCACTTCAAGGGACCACACTGACCATAATGAGAAACATTGGGGACAGAAAGAAATAGTAACATGTACTAACAGGGAGAATGGCAGCATGGTGTTACACTTTAGTACAGTAACTACTCCTCCCTAATGAAGCCCCTACACTTTAGTCTGGATTTCACTTTTTTCCCTTTTTTATTACAGAACAACAAGGGCCCACTGGGTAGTAAAACAAACAAAGGGAAACATACTGATTCTGGTATCCCATACAGCCTTAAGGTAACTTTTGTAATGATTCCCAAAGTTCCCTCAGAACCAACAAACAGATTTGTCAGATTATATCCTGCAGATGTCTTTCTGTAGAGAAACAAAAATACAAATACATGAGGAATTTAATGTCAGTGAAAGCTCACTAATAAAACAGCTACATGAGCTTGCTAAAAGTTGTACTTAATTCTTATGAAAGCCTCTTTTTATTATTTCCCCAAATATCAAAGAATGCTATGCTTTCCATTTACATGTACAGTTGAGATTATACTATTACAATAACACTTACCTCGTTCGGCGTCCTTCACCAGCTGTATTAATGATCCGTCCATCAGCTAACACAACTTCAAGATTTGTAACATTCTCCCTCATCGTTCCATACCTATTAAAATACAACAGCGTCAATAAAAAAAAGGGGTTTAGCATGTAGCAATTCAATAATGTCATGTATTCTAAAAACAAAGGACTGCCACAATCCTGTTTTTTGTTGTTGTTGCTCATACATGTAGCAATACTTATCAATCAGAATGGTTTATTATTTGTAGGTACAAAAAATAATTTTCAAACTTTTAATTATCTTTCTCTTGCACAAATTTCCCCTCAATGTATTCTCAATTACAATAATTTATTGTCTAACTTTTGTGAAACTGTACATTATTCTATGTAAAAACATTAAGTCTAGGATATTTTGACTAGATGGATGTCAACAGTCTACTTCTACTGTTTAACCCTTCCATCTTATACACTTACACTAACACACCTACTGACCAATGAGAGTGTGCGTTCTATCTGAGTTACTTAACAAATACCCATGAAACCATGGAACTGAGCATTAAACCTTAGGCTAGTATTTGGAAATTGGTCCACACAAGGACAGGAAAAAAAAACTCTGGCCAGGGGTAGGAAAATTGAAGCTATGACAAGGCTCAGCTGCCTAACAGTCGCCCGGTCGCCTGGGGTGCCTTACTTGCGAGTGCGTGTGACCAAGTTTCTAAACGAGTAGCCCGAACCGGCGCCTAGCTTATCACAAGGTGATTAATCCTCACTTTTCATTAGTTAATTCTGGGCTATTGAAAAAATGACTCGGGCTACTACATGTAAATTTTAATGTTGGAAGCCCAAAGGGCTCCTGGAAAATTTTCTTACGCAGCAGCCTTGTATGACCTCTGGATTACATCATCACTGCTCTACCCATAAGCTAAAAATTCAGATGGGAGTAGGCAGTGGGAATTTGGTAATTTTTTTTTGGAAATGATTTTATATAATTTGTTTTCTATTGACATCTTCAAATGCACTAAATAGCGATCAATCTATGGGTGAGATTCAGCATCAGCATTGATGATTTGAGATGTCATTTCACAGCAATGAACTGGCATCGATCACTCAACAGAAAAAGAAAAAAACTCAGAGACATTTAGGAGTTGAGCCCCCAACCCACTAATACCTAACAGCATTTGTCCCTGACGCACTGGTTGATGCCATACCACCCAGACTGGCATCTGCTCCTGGATCTACAAGGAAAAAAAATGTCAAAAATTGTGATAAAACAATTTATAAAGGACCGTATGCATATGCATTGCAAGAGACACCTATTTCTTGTTTGGTTATTTTATTGCATTGCAGCTGTAAGCAACACCAAGTTACCATCAGAACTGTCTTAACATTCAGGTATTACTGTGCGAATCTGAAAACCTACCCTGCAACAGAGCCTCTCTAAAACTCACCAGAGTGTGAGCAAGAGAGGCTCTTCAGAAATTGTCTCAAGTCTTTAACATTTAATTAATTTTGTAAGTTGCCGCAGCCCAAGTTTCTGGGCTAGTCACTCCGGTCAAACCAGTTTAGGCAGAGTGTGCATCATATTTTTGACAAGGCAAAGGTCAAATTGAGCCTTCAGTACAAAAATCAATATGGTGTCTAGGAGTGTGATTAAAACTTGGCCTGGGTTTGAAACTGTCTCCACGCGACAGCTCGCACATACTTAATAAAGACTTAAAACGGTTTCTGTAGAGTCCTTCTCGTCAAGTTAAGAAAGGCTCTACTGACAGGGTGCTGAAATCTGTGAACACTTTGATTTGATTTTAACATTTCCCATTGCACGGCAACCAATCAGAGGTGACATGAAACCACAAACTACATTTACTTAGTACTGACACTGGTTGTGGTTTTAATAGTCGTCTTGTAAAAGATTGGCTTTTCGCTTGAAACACAATTATAACATTTCATAAATATTTCTCGTGTTCCTGGTTTTTGGATTTTCACAGTAAGTATAATACACAAAAAATAATGGCAGAAGCTAAGAGGATTTCATTTCACTAAGTATTCAATTTGTCACCCCAAACATTTAAATTCCTCAACTTGCAATACATGTACATGTAGCTTCTTTCAGTTCTAAGTAATGAAAGTTGTTCTCAGACAAATGAAAAACAAAATGTTAAAAATATGAAAATGGTTACGCATGCAGTAACTTTAATTTGTGCCTGTGGTACCCTTTTAGTTGGATAGTACACAATTATCACGTAACACTATAAAACAAATACCACAAAATGCCGTATTCCCTCTAATAGTTTTCATGGTTTTTGTTTCACAAAAATACTGTAAGTAAATGTAGGATTTACAATGTATAGTACAACATACCCACTGGGAACCACAGCCCCGAATCTTTCACATAATTGTTGAGTTGATGTCTTGTGACACCAGCTTGTACAGCAACATCAAAATCTTCTGGATTAAACTCCAGTATCTCATTCATTTTTGTTAAATCGACACTGACACCTCCCTAAAAACGGAGCAAATGGAATTAGAAATAAACATTTATGTTTCGTCAAATTTACCCTTGGATGTTACGTGTACATGTGATTTTGAGGGGCTGTACAATCTGCGAGCCAGCGAGTCATGCCAGCCATGCGAATTTTGCATTTACGTCTAAGCACCATTTCAAATAGGGCTGATAAACAGTTTTTAAGTGTAAGCACCCATGGTTCGCTGGCTCGCTTATTGTCTTCACTCTGACTTTGACAGACATTACCTAACAACAAAACAGCAAAACATCGAAATACCAAAACGAAGCACCAACACAACATGTACATGTATGACCCCACCATACATTTAATACTAACCAACAAAGGTTCGATTTGAGATTACATATCATTTTAGGCCTAAAACATTGTTTCTCCTAATCTCAGTCTTAATCTGAATCCTACTCTTAATCTCATTGAATTAGGAGCAATAAGGTTTTAGGCCTAATTACGATGTATAGTCTTAATCTGAATCCTACTCTTAATCTCATTGAATTAGGAGCAATAACATTTTAGGCCTTAATTAGGCCTAAAACGATGCATAATCTCAAATCCAACCTTTGTCAGTTAGTACCGGTATTCAATGTATGGTGGGGTCATACATGGTGTTTTGGCGTTTCGCTTTGCTGTTCCGTGGTTTAGTAATGCCCGATTTTGACTCGTAATGAAAATTTTCCTTTTTGATAAATGATATTTACAGACATTTAAAATTCACCTGGAAAATTTCAGGGCAGCGGAAGAGAGAAGAATACCATGATGATATTAATATTTACCCATGCGCATGTAGAAGTTAACCTTTTATGACAGTCACCTTAAAAACAGATTTAAGGCTCTCAACTTATGCATACATAAGTCGTTGAGAGTTGGCAGGAAGTATGTAGTGTCTACAACCTGCAATAATTTATGTGTAAAAGTACCACGATTAAGCTCATTTACAATTTTTTTCGTTGTTACATTTCTCTTGAATAATGACCACATTTAAAATAACGGAGGTTGACTTATAAATACAGTACACAAGGTTAACTTAGACATGGGTAAATGATATCAATTAAGGTGGTGTCCTCTTTTAGAATGGCAGCAATCAACAGTTCGTGCCATTCCAAAGACCCAGGCAACTGGGCGACTGTTAGGCAGCAGATTTGGATCCATTAATTTTGATTTTAATTGAATATGAACTTAATAAGTACAACTGACCAAAAATGTGATCATTCACAAATGACAACATTTACACTGTTAACATGTACCTTTCGGGCCACCACACCTCCTTCAAGGCCTGTTCCAGATCCAAATGGGATCAGTGGAACACCGTGATCATTACAAAGTTTGGCAATTTGGCTGACTTGCTCTTTGGATGTTGGCCACACCACAAGGTCAGCAGGCTGACACATATGGTGAGATTCATCTCTTCCATGTTGCTCCCTCACAACCATGGCAGATGACACATTCTTTTCTCCAGCAATTTCTTGAAACTCCCTTTTGAGTTCATCATTGATCTCACTATAGCTGCCCTACCAAAAAAAAAACGGCTATTCAGGTACCCTGGGTGCCAGAGGTTTTTCTTGCGCAGTTTCCGGTGTTGGTCATGTCTCTATTGCGACCCCCTTCGCCGCTCATGCCATTGGCCTTCGGCCGCCGCACCAAACCAAAAATTTCCGTCTGTTGCACACAAGAAAAAAACTCTGGTACCCAGGGTACTCTTCAGGTTAATCCTACAATTATAATCATTATGATAATTACCGGTATTGTAAATGCTCTGAACTGAGTAGTCACAGACATGACTGAGGGAAGTAGGATCGCCCAGGTGAGTGTGGTCCTGAGAAGGACTGGTTAGGATGATATTGAGTGACATTTTGACAATTTGAGCAGAAGTCATCTTCAAACTTAAGTGATTTGCATAACAATCAACAGATAGTACAATTACTCTCAGGTTCATTGATATGATTGGTCAACTACGCCATGAAGATTATTGGTTGACTGTCAGTTAGCAACTGCATCAAGCTGAGAGGAAGGTGGGTGCCCGGGATGTCCTGAGGGGCCTCCACTGTGATCAGCCAGCCCCTAGACAGTAAAACACCACCATGGCTAGCAATCCCTGCAACCCAGCCATGAGCTCCCACACAGAGACATCCGGGCACCCGTCACACTGTGATAACAGTGAAAAAAGGGGGGGAGAGGGGTAGAGGGAGGGAGGGAAGCAGAAAAAATGAGAAAATGCTAATGCTGAGAATCGCTAAAAAATGAAGGCTGCACAACACTCTCCCAACGTAGCTCCAAATGGCCAGAAGTATAGTAAATGGTCGATAAAATTACTTGTAACTTAAACATTTGCCTTTTATTTTACACTCTCTCATCAGAAACTAAGAATTTTGACTTTGGAGTATTCTGTTATTTGTACCGTGGGAATCCAATGTACAGTGATCCATATCTGCCACGGCAAAAAATGTACTTGAATGTAGCTTTATACATGTAGAAAGTTATGATTCAAAGACCCAACATTTCGACGCTCCTGTCTAGTGTCTTCCTTTTAAATGCTACCAAGATTATTGTGTTTTTCCTGTTCGTGAGCAGGTTCTGCAGCACTTGTTTTCCACTTGTTTTCCAGAGGTGGCGAAGCACCTTGTAACTAACTCCACAACCACGAGTCAGTCCCTTTGCTCTTAGCTAAATGACTTGCTAACTACCATGCCAGCGGTGAGACACATGAAAATTGAGCCTGCAATCGTTTCATGGAAAATACTGCGTGGTCAAAGATTGCGCCCAAACTTGAGATTTCATTGCTGAGGAAAACAGTTACTGCATCTTTATTCCATTGAACAAAAAGCAATCAGAATGAAAGTACATCCTAATATAATATCATTATAACATTTGATGGCATTCTTGAAAAGACATTTTATTAAAATTCCACTCGTCCAATGGACACCCTTTGGAGTTATTATACAGGTACTTGTCTGGACTGGTTTTTAGTTGTCTTGGACAACCATGAATAAGGATCCCTGTTACAAGCACCACACAGCACAACCTTGTCAAATTGATGCATAAAATAAACAAAATACAACTCATATCCATCTGTGAAATGGTGCTACATGTACATGAAATGTATAATAATAAATAATGAGGTTATCAAAACTTGCAGAATAAAGCCAAACAAGGGGCTAAGGGTAGCCTACACTTTGTTCATAGGATTTTTAGCTTATTTCCTTTAAAGTTCACAATATTTCAGTGGTTTTCTTGTTACTGACAGTATCTTGGTCAATATCCAGTTTCAATTCCGTAGTTTAAAGTCCTAAGTTTGCATTCCTTGACCCAATGATAGGGTTAAGTGCGATTGTAGAATAGCTGTTTACATTTAAAACTGTTGTTAATAGCATTTATTCCAACCAAAACCAGTAAATGGATGCTTTAAAGGCTTCTACGATAGATTTAATATAACTCTTTTTTAACAATACTGGGCAAATATTAGCCTAGTGAGATGTGTTACCGAGTCATACGATAAGCCGATACGGCATTGCGTGCAAAGAAAAAACTTGTTTCCGGTCACGCACCCAATTCTTTAATACATATTTTCCCAGTAATCTGTCATGCAGTGATTCCATGGTCTAGTGATCATCGCGATTGCCTCTGAATGAGGAGATACCAAGTTTGAAGTTATAAGTTGGGGATACCAAGTTGGGGTGCTTTCTCAGGGTTTGACACTAACTTCTGACACCACTTTTCACTTTGTAGGTTTCAAAATTTCCTTTCCACCTCAAAATTTCACTTTCCAAAATGGATCACAGTTGTGTATTAAAGTTGCTTACCGCAGAAACAAAAGTGTTTCATGGTACTGTCAGTGTGTTATTTGATTTTATTGAGATGTCCTAATCCAAAATGGCACATTCAGTTTCCACATGCGATTTTTTTCATGTGATTGTTGTACCCAGACTTCCTCAGACAAGAGCTCTTTGATATGGTTGAAAATGAATGAGGTGATCGTAGCAAAAATGTACTAATCACTAAATGTTTTGGGGTTGGTTCCTCAATTTATTTGCATACAATTGGCTTAAGACCTTTATAAAGAAAAATCGGTTTTCTGTCACTCAAAAATTTACTTTCCAAATTTAAATTCTCAACGGCTGTCTGTAGTGACACAAGCTTGGGCTGCCTATGAAGAGATTGACTACTTTTTCGTTCGCAAGATGAAAGTTCGTAAGCAGTCTCCACACATTTTTTGGCAATGAGCCTGGACTCCAGTTAAACCGTTTTCATTACATACCCTTGGCTCGAAATTTTTAAAAAAGATGCAACAAGGTATGAAAATATTTAGCTGCAAGTTATGGTAGGAAATTAAATTGCATCATTTGTAAAAGTAGGGACAATCATTGCAATGAAGTTGTACAAAACAAAATAGGAGGCCGCAATATGTATGTGTAAAAAACCACTGAAAATGGTGAATGATCGAGGGAATGAATCGTGGTTCAATCACATCACAATTTTGCTCCATATCTCCAAATTGAAACAAAATATTTTTTTACCGCTTTAATTATTTTAGCAAATGTTGTGGCAAAATGCCGATTACTAACCCTTTTATTTTAACAGTGAAAGCTGGTCGCAACTAAATGGCGATGAGTTCGTCCAGATATCTTAATCGCAAAGGGAAAAAAATTCAGTCGTAAATGAGACTGTATTGGTCGCAATTTCGATTTCTGATTTACCAATACCATAAGCATGTACATATACATTGGACGGGCCTCATTATTAGTTCCATAAATTGTTTAAATTTCCGCATAATCCGGTGTAATTTCCCCATAATTGACGCATGTTTACATATAATATGGCCACAAATTTCTGCATAATCTTTAATTTTTTTCTGCATCAACCAACAACCCCAACTATATCAAACGATTATGATAAAAGCAAAATTTTAGTTATCATGATGTCATACAGGTACATGTATATCACCACACCAGACCATTGGTAACTTTTTTCCCAAGCCGAAAGATCCCGTTCCAAAACATTCCTAGCAAAGATTGCGACAAACTCTACATCGGGGAGACCAAATGGAAGTTCAATACTCGGCTCAGAGAACACCAAAAAGCGGTCGAACAAGAACATCCCAAGAAATCTGCACTCGCCGAACATTCTTTACAGTTTGGCCACACTATCTTGTGGGAATCGTCTATAATAATTATTATGTACCAGTCCCGGTTCGCGAACCTGAAGCCTCTTAGAGGCATGGGAAATTAACACATGCAAAAGTTCGCTCAACCTGCCCCAAGAGTACAGGGCCTTGGCGTTATTGGACAAGAACTGATTTTATAATATATTCTGTTTTTATTAGCATCTACGTTATTTGAAATACACTTGTCACTTCGTTGTATATTTTTATTACCCCTGAAGAAGGCTTATTTTAGTAGCCGAAACGTTGGGATTTCAAGATCTTTTTTCAATAATATTTTTTAACAAGTGTAACATTTTCCTATTTTAACATGACCATATTTTATCATGATAAATATTATATTTAAAACATCACACATACAGGTGCAATGTCATATATCAGGACCATGTCAAAATATCAATAAATCAGGGGCCGGTTGCTCAAAGCCTGGTTAGGAGTGTCTGGAAAACCCGAATAGCGAATAGCGAATAGTTGCGAATACCGAACAGCGAATAGTGACGAATAGTACGAATAGTGCGAATAGTCGCGAATAGTGACGAATAGTCACGAATAGTGGCAAATAAGGGTGGAGGGGGGGGGGGGGGGGATTGTGACGAAATGACGAAAATTTGGTACCCAGTACTTCCTGGTCAACCGTGCAGCAACGTTGGATGGGATTTTCCCGCTAAAAAAGCAGAGATGTGTCGGCGAAGGACAGCTTGAGCCCTGAGAAGAAAAGGTAATAAATGCACTGAAATCCTGTTGCTTATTTGGATAATTAATTAATGCAACGGTTATCAGAGTAGCTCGTTTGTCTCTTTAATCACAAACCACCTGCCTCACATTTTTATTTTATTCCTTTAAATTACAGACCGTGTCTCACCGATGATGAAATGTGAGTATCTAAAATTTATGTTCGGGCGCCACTGTGCAAGGAGATGATCATGAGCTTGATGTATTAATGAAAGTGATTTATATTTTTGCATTTTGACGCTTGTTCTTCTTCAGAGTGTTTGTAAAAGCATGCACGAAACTCTCTTTCGACGACAGGTGAGCATATGATTTGCTTTGATTACGAGATTGCTCAGCATAAGGCGGTGACCATTGAAGACTATTCGCGACTATTCGTCACTATTTGTCACTATTCGCCACTATTCGCACTGTTCGTACTATTCGCTATTCGCGACTATTCGCTATTCGGGTTTTCCAGACACCCCCTGGTTAGCATTAACCTATAGGTTTCCATGGTATTTAACGCTGGTTAGCACTAGCCATGCTTCGAGCAACTCGGGCCAGTACGTTGTATTTAACAATAACTGTTAAATAAAAAAATTTAATGTTCAATACAACAATTTCTGATTTCTAATAATAATTTTTGTTCCACGAGCATTGGACATGAGATGGCTAATAGCCAACGAGGTGTGCAGCAGTTTTCAATTGAGTGTTGAAAGTAAAGAGCGAAGTACTTTGGTTTTGCATTACTCCACTCAGTGATTGGTTCAAAGTTCTCGCGCCACTTTTTCAACCAATCAGAAGTGAAACCAAAACCAATCGTGGCTTGTACATGCACATTTTCCTGTGCTTTTTGTTGGCTACATGTAATTACTTTAAATTTTGATTGGTTTACTGGATTCTCTCCGTACTTTTTGATTGGCCAAAGTAATTACTTTGGTTTTAGTTCTACGACACTCGATTGAAACTCGCTCTAACCAGTCAACATGTTATTGTATTATTAAATTTTCCATAAATTCTGAAGGCTTAAACACTTGGAAATTAAAGCCAAATTTTTTCAGTTTGGCAACGTAACACTTGATGCAATTAGTTTCCACATTAGGTCATAAGGTATACGAGCTGATAACCGAGAAAACGCATTCCCCGAAGTCGAAAATTTAATAAACAATATCGATCATAACAGCAAAATATTAAAATATCATGATATATCAAAATATTAAGACATGAGTCATATGATGACCATGTCAAAATGACAAAATATCAGTGGCAACATTAAAATATCAATGTATATAATGATAACATCAAAATATCAAGACACCATGATGTCATATATGATAACCATATCAAAATACCGAAATATCATGATAATCTTACTATACCAAGACATGAGTTATATGATGACCATATTAAAATATTACGCCCATATCAAAATCTCAGGGGCAGTACCAAAAAGTATCAAATCACATTCTGCCATCCCGCACCTTTGAGAGTGTTCCTAAGTGAAGCTTTCCCATGAAGGAATGGTACGCGGGAAAGTATATAAGCCTAAGTTTAACGACAACAGATGTATCAGCCGTTTCCAGCGTCTTATTAAACCTGCTGCCCTGATTTATTTAAGCTTAACTTTTTAAGCTTACCCTTGGCTGTGCAACAACAGATTTCCATCGAACAGAACAAAATGAAAGGAAAGACCTCCGTTCAATTAAATGACGAAATGGACGAAAGCTAGTTCGAAGCAATGAGGCCATGTCAGTTTGGCTGTAAAAATACAATTATGAACAACAAAACATTTCTCAGCGGAAGAGTGCCATTTTGCCGTAAGTACGTCATACGTAACGTACCTACCATATTGCATACCTAATCCGATTGTATCCGACAAAACACCGACCTTCACCGAGTGAACTTTAAAAATAGGTCCGCATTGCGTACGCGTGCTAGTTTCAAAAAAAAAAAAAGTATGTCGGTGTTTTCATGATAATTATCTGTTGTATTCTTCCCAAGTATTTGCGATGCTTTTCGTCGTTTCTCCTAGCGACCACGTGTGTGCAACGAAAAGAGCTTTAAAAAGCTTTTTCGAGAGGTTAGGGCGATTGCCTTGAGATCCGGAGATGGTAATGATCTTGATCTTGGGCTTAAGACGCGTTCTGACCACTAGTGGAAGTTGTTTCTGATAGGTCCTATTTTAAAATTCCCGGCTAACCTTAGCTTTACCCTAACCTTGTTGCGAGAAATAGAAAGGAAATGGTTAGAATTAAAGGGACTCTTCGGGTTGGATATCAAAGTGGGCTTGCATCTAATAGGCCATTTCCGAGTTCATGTCTGCCTCCTCTTCAAAGCGAGTCTAAGTGCGAAGTTTATTTTAAGGTAATTAGTTCTACTTTACATATGAATGAAACTTAATTTTCATAACAAAAACTTCGCACTTAGACTCGCCTTGAAGAGGAGGTAGATATGAACTCGGAAATGGCCTATTTCTTGCATTTCTGGACATAAGCGTTTTTTTTTTCTGTTTTGTTGTATGATGGCAACTGGCTTTCGAAATAATCACATTTCGTTTCAAAAGTCTCATTACTTTTCGAAACCTATTTCGACACATCTCGTTATTTTTCGAGACTAATTCGTTTCGTTTTTTGATATGATAGTCGAGACGTAATTTTGCTACAGATGAAGCGCCATAGGGAAGTGGTCAATAAAGTCATTGTTATTGTCATCGTTATTATTTGAGTACGCAAAGTACTTGACTGATAATGAGTTTCGCTCAGATTGTTGGAACGTTCGTCAATGTCACCAACAACAGTCCTTCTAAGGACTACTCTCACCCACTCATCACGTTTTAAAACGCTTAACTACAACCATGAAACAAATTCGTGGACTCGCTTTTAAAGCGAGGCCGTGAATCTTACAGTGCGCGCTAGGTATCACGCAGTCCGACTATGACGTTAACGCTCAATTTGATCTTCTTCGTAAGGCAAATCAGGTGTGCGCTTGGTGTGCTATAAGAAAAGTATCGTTATGAGTGACAAGGTGTTGATATTGATAACTGCGGTAGCAGTTTTGTTTTCTGTGACAGATTACACTTTCAGAGAGAGACAAAAAGGTAAGAAATTATCTTTTTCCTCATTTTTTTCTTTTTTTACTCTGCTCGCAAACTTTTCTCCAGGCATGTACTCTTTAACACAAATTGCTTTACGTTTGTCAACAAAATCTTGTCGATCGTGTTTATTGCTTTAAACCAACGAATTACGTTAACATGAGAGTACGTAAGCATGGCGGACTTACACTACAATCATTCACTATGTTTGAAAGTCTTTTGTTTCCCTTTTTGTGAAAATTAAACAGCTCTTTGTTGCCATGGTTGCATAAGGGTCATTGCACGCGTTTCTCGAAGTTCTGATTTCAGCGCGCGCTCCGGCGGGTGAAATGCGCTAAAGATACAACATTTGAGCTTGCATAGCTTATGAATGTGCTTAATACACGCTCAAGCAAACTCAATTTCCAGAAAAAAAAGTCGGTTGAAAAGGTGCATGGATCAATGAACAGCCAAACTCATGTTATGAATGGATAAAGGGGTTTCTTATGAATAACGAAGGCCTAAAGCTAGAAAATTCAGCTGTCGAATTTCCTTACGAATGCTATTTGTGGCAAAATGCCCTGGCCTTGTTAGGGGTCGGACAAAATGAGATAAGTACCACAAGAATTGATTCACGTTTAAAATACTATATTTTTAGTTATTTATATGGTCAAATAATATCACTTTCGTAGGATACGAATATGTGGTTGGCAAGAGAGACTTCCAACTCAATGACTTCGAACACAACTCCGTTATCGTCGGAGGATGGCAGGGAGAGGTGAGTCTGAATCCATTTCTAGGCTTCATAACAAAAGTATCAAAATCAGAATCAAGAGACATACCTTAATTAAATATGCTTTTTTTCGCTGTAGAATTTCGTAATTACAGTGAAGGTTAACTCTGCTGATTATAAACTGGACTTGAAACTGACGCTGAAAGATGGTCAACCTTCCAGGAGCAGCAATGTGAGACAGGACAGAAACAAAGAACCTAAGCGCGCAAAGGTTAAGAATTCATAGTTAAATCAGATCTATGAGGGATGTGATACCTTTTCTGCAAGCGCTGTAACTTCAACCTTAGATTGTCTCTTTGACAAAGGTTTTCGCTCCAAGCGTAATTAATTTGTTGTCATTCGAATTTCAGACTGACAAATATTCGTCTTGTCTGGTCAATATAACACGCCCAATGAGAAACGGTACCTGCAAACGCCCACCGCCAGGGATAATGAATAGAGTATATACCGGATGCCAGACAAGTGTAGTGACAGTGGCAAACTGGGTCATCAGCGGACCGATATGGGCATGGAACACATTGGTTGGCGCTTTCAATGGAATTACGGCTGTGGCTGATTGGTGCTGGAGCAGAATGAAATGGTTGGCTCACATGGGCTACAATGAAGTGGCATTTGCGATTGACTGGTTCCGTATTAAAGTGACCTGGATGGTGACCAAAGTGTATAACGTGGTGACTTTTGCTTTCGAGTGGTCCTGGGTAAATGTGAAGTGGTTTGCTGAGGGGGCATGGGGTGGGGTAATGTGGACGGCCCACTGGATCTGGTATGGATTTACGCAACTTGCCGAGATGGTCTGGTACACAGTATGGTGGATTGGCAGTGGAATATGGAATAAAATTGTGTGGCTTGGCAACATTGCGGCAAGGGTTTACAATCTTTACCTGAAAAGTAAGTTGTCGGTAAATGACACTGAGCATTACCACTGTGCGTACGCACGCGCATGTCTGCATTTTTGCCATGAAATCCTCAGTTTTGATTTTGTCAATGTTTTATTGTAGAACCCGTGACTTACATTCAAACTCTTGTGGTTGCTCTGACTGGAAATCCTGTGTTCATTTTGGTGTCTATAATCGTAAATGTACTGGTCATTGCAAAGCTGATAATTCGGACTGTAAAGGAGAAGCGACTTAGAAGGTGAGCAATCTTTGTCAAAGTCTTGGGTCTCGTTATGCGTGAAATTTTCTCTTTTTTCAAGCCCCTGAAGCTCAATTAGTATATATTGTGATAACCGTAGTCCAGCCTGAATTGCTATTTGTTGGCACGAGTCTAGGGCCTGATAAGGGTTGCCAGGCATGCAGAGGCTTGCGGTACGGAAGTGAACAATATACCGCACCATTCTCGAGTAGAGAACGCCGTTTATTGATCGAGATAAGCTACCCAAATCTCTACTCAGTAAGAATTCAGAGTTTCAGCATAAGGTTTTTATTATTTCTTAGGCAAGCACAATTAGAAAGAGAAGAAGCCGAAGCTGCCGAAGCTGCCGCAGCTGCAGTCGCTGAAGCCAGAAGACGAAGGAAAGCAGCACTCCAGAATATGAGAAACAGAAACAAGAAAAAATTTCCTTTTTAATTAAGGCCTGATATCGTAACTAAAATCTGGTATCATTTCAATGTTTTTTTGTCATCCAACAGATGTTCTTTTCGTCAGTTTGAGTTCACTTTTAGTGTTGTATATGTAAGCAAGAAAGAAAATAAAACTTCAACAACAAAAAGAGTGCTGGTTGCTATCAGCGCGCCCATGCAAGTGGTCAGCGGAGTAACCAACATACCCTGCGTCATCACTCATAGAGAATGTTTTCACATGAAGTCACAGAGACCATACTGGTGTCGTAACAAACGTTGTTTGTTATCTAAACAATCTACCAAGAACTAAATTCTTTCTTCTTCAATCGTTTAATTTTGTTTTAACAAACTTACATGGTCACATGTCGCATGGGTGAAAAACAGCTATACAACCATTAAGTTAAGATGCTGATCATCGCAGTTATTAATCAACGTTACTTGAGCAGTAACGAAAGCAAAGCATGACAAATTAGGGCTTGAACTGGATTCGAACCCAGACTTCTGCGATGCAGGTGCAGTCCTCTACCAGTTGACCTATCAAGCCATCTCAGCATCAACTTTTACTGCTCAAGCAACGTTGACTTATATAACTGCGATGGTCACTCGCATCTTAACTTGCTTCTCTCCGCAGTTCAATATTATTATGGTTTTCAAATATTAGCTTTCGTCGAACATACAAACATTGTCAAACCAGTATGATGCGAAATTGCCGAGTGCTCTTTACGCTTCCTGTGAACTGGAATTTGGGCACAAGTTTTCCTGCGTCGTCAAAACGACGCTCAATACCGAGCAGCATATATAATGTGTTAACTGACTGTATCTGCGCGATTTGGTATTCTAAGACCTGCGGTGGCCATGACTTGAACATATCGTCCTAACTTTCAATGGCACACTCTGTTATCAGACTTACTCTTCACTTCCATTCACACGGCTAACTTTGTACTCCAATTAAGAATTAGTATTATAAAGAATAGCGAATCTGCGTCGGTCCAAAACCAAAACCTTTAATCCGAACGGGATAGAAAAAAAAGTCTGCTGCAGTTTTCGTCTCTTCTCAGAAAACGTCATTTTTGCTGAGACTGAATCAATGGGGTTTTAGTGACTGCTAGATAAAGTTATCGGAATATAGAATTAACCCAACTTGAGCGGAACTTGCACGCATGTAAAGCATTGCAAAACGAGCAGCCCCGGACCGTTATTGATTGCAAAGAGGTGTTACAAAAAGATTGGATACTAAGGATAGATAGGGACAAGGGTTAGGGGACAGGGATGTAGACCGATCATATTTCGATCTAGCATAAGAAGTCATCAGGAGGAAACATGCCAGCCAGTTTAGGCCCTTACTCCTCAACTGCATTCTGCCAGCCTCTCTGCAAACCATCTATCAGTTCGTTATAACACTTGTATTTTCGGTCTGGTTTTTGTCCAGTTTCCCCCCTTTCCTCGTAAACCTACATATGATGTTGTTTGCGTTGATTTGTTGATTTCAGTTTACACAAGAGATTATCAGTGTCCCAAATTAGTGCTCCAGTGGTCTTAGTGGTCTCATTGTTTTCCAACGACCCATTGATGGATTGGAGCGATTTCAAAATACCTGACCGCTTTTATTTTCCGTAGCTTCCTCCAGTGCTAGAAGACTAGATACTGTCTCATTGTTTTCCAACGACCCATCGATGGAGGAGGGATAGAGGCCCTTGGGAACGAGGTTTCTGACCCAAATAAGGCACATCCGGCAGGCCACCACACCCCACCACACCCCCATGGGCCATATTTGGGTCAGAAACCTCGTCCCCAAGGCCCTCTTATTTGACCCAGATGCCAGATTTTTCTCAAAAGCTTGGACTCGTACCCAGACCCCTTCTTGTAAACCCTAATCTTGGAGCGCTGTTACTTAAGGCTAGGTTGGTGAGAGTATTTATATTGAATCTGGGTGTATGGTAAGACATGTGGGACAGATAAAAGTGTCTCCAAGTTGCGCAGTAAGTGAAAATGAGCTAATACGCATGCGTACTACACCAATACGGTAAAAGTTGGTTTTTTGGTCGTTTTTGGTAGGTAAGAAGGGTACGTGGAGGGTACGTTCCACATAAAATAGTGTTGATACACAAGTTAAGGTCGGTCGAGCAGGTTGTAAAAAGTGGATGGGAGAATTTGACCGTGTATACCATGCGGAGCCCTAAAAAGAGATGTTACCTCTTCGGTGGCCAGTGACAAATGAATTAAAAAACTACATTGCAGTTATATTTATAAACTTTTGGGCTTTTTTCTTCTTGCGGAGCCCTAAAAAGAGATGTTACCTCTTCGGTGGCCAGTGACAAATGAATTAAAAAACTACATTGTAGTTATATTTATAAACTTTTGGGTTTTTTTTCTTCTTGCGGAGCTCTTGCAAGAGATGTTACCCCTTGTCGGTCACTGTGAAATGAAGTGAAATTAGGTGTTGTAGTGGTATTGTGGATTGAAATGTTTTTTTTGTTGTTTTTTCGTTTATTTAAGTGACAGAGTTTTAGAATTATTAGAAAAAAGAATAGCACGCGAAGCTTCTAACAGAGATGTTTACTCGATGACAGCCAGCGAGAAATGAACCAAATGGGAGCTTACATGGGGTTGTATCTTATAGGTTTTTAGTGATTGGCAAATGCGGGTTTTTTTTTACGGTTGTAAATATTTTTGGATATGAAGGGAGTGTTTTATTTTGAAATCAAACAAGAACTACTTACCTAAGCTCCGCGTGCGTTATTATAATTATATTTGATTAGATTATTTATACTTGAATCTGGTTGATTTTCAAAACATGTGGGATAGATAAAAGTGTCTCCAAGTTAATGCGCATGCGTACTAGTTTTAATTATTAAGAACTATAAAGACATTTGATTACTCAAACAGATGTATTATTTTATTCATTACTTGATGGAATATATTTACAATTTTTTTGTTATTTATTCTTTTTGCATAAGTTCTGGTTGCTTTTGTTGCTCAAGTGGATCATCTATTACTTCAAAGAGAATATTTAGTTTCTTAAGTTGATCCATAAAAAGTTCTTTAGCTTCCAAAATTGTCTTGTTGTCGTTGTAGCGCCAGGTGATAATGTATTTACACGGAATAACAAGTCCTTGACCTTTCTCATATCCTTTCATTTCTGTCTCTGTGGTGGTAATATTACAGGTAACTTCAATGAGTTTCTTCTTGAGAAGAGGGAATAGGATTTGAGCTGGAGGTTGCTTTGTTTCTGGTACGTGACCCAGAGTATATTGACGTTCTTTTCTTCCTTTGACTACTCTACATGCTGTCTTTGAGAACTTATTTCTTGGGTCAGTGAGTACTTTGTAATCAAATCCAGGTGCAACTTTGTACCATTCATACTTGTGTCGACCCGCGATGTAAGACTCGATTTTGATCATTTTGTTATTTTTTTTTTGTTGATTTTACTTGACTTTTACGGAGATGTGTACACCTTGAGTTTAGCAACAAAATGAGGACGAAATCGATAACAGATGCGGTATTTATAACGAGAGAGCCAAAAAAAATGGCGGGAAAAGAGACGCGGGAAAAAAAGACGCGGGAAAAAACCGGAATAGACCACATAGTAATCAAGTTTTATACAAGTTTCTTTTATTGATCATGAATGATACTATTATTTACAATGATTCTTGATTATTTTTTATTCGTGAACATCAGGTGAAGTATCAAGTTTACGTTTTCGTTGTTGCTGCTGTACTGCAAACATAGTTTGAAACTTTTCTAATTGTCTGAAATACTCATTTGAGAAGGCTTGTGACTTAAGTTGACGCGTTTTAATAGCTTGAATTATAGTTTCCTTGTATTTTTTTGTGAGATTTTGACCTTTGGTTCCTGGTGTATCAGCGCAGATTACAAAATCACAGCGTTGTCCTCCAAACTTTTTGGTCTGTAATCCGCATACCCAAAAGAAATGTTGGTGGAGGTTTTTCTTGATTTTAAAATGTGGGTCTTGTTCTTGTTTCTGTCTATCAGAAATATTTTTGTAGCGGTACCAAGCCAGTTGACAAGTGAAATCGTGCTCTATACAACGCGGTGGTCCTTGGTTGTTGGGGTTGGAATCATCGATTTTGAATTATGGTAATAAACTCATTGCCAGCAATGAAAGCATTTTTGCAAACTCAGAAAAGTCAGAAGTCCACGGAAGACGACATCCCGCTCTACACCAAAGGCGGAGTTGATCTTTTTCGGGGTCGTGATATTCCCCTAATGTATTATTACAGATAGGGCAAGCCACTTTTTTCTCTTGGTTATTGATTTGGAGTTGGTCATTGTCACCATCTGTGTCATAATCATTTTGTTCTTCGTAGGTTGGTAATAATGTAGGCGGACTTTGGTTTCGTAAATAATTGACTTCTTTTTTGATTCTGCTTTGTAATTGTTCGTATTCGTCTTCAGGTTTCAGTTGATAAGCTTGAAGATCTTCTTGGTAAGAGGAATACATGGTGAGATGCTCTCAGAGACTCGAGAATGAATCAAATTATGAGAGGTTTTGGTACGTTGAGATTTTATAGTGAATGTTTCCCGCTCTTTTTGTAAGAACTCATCAAACCGGTTGAACCACTCAAGTTAAATTTGCGCGCGCGGGGAAATAAACCAGTATGAAGCGGTAAAACAGGTTATTGAAGGTATCAGGTATAAAAAGGTTTATGTTTTTCATTGTTTATTCAGTTGAAGGATGGCTACAGACCAAACAACACAAGCGTATGACATTGAAGACGGAGAGATAGAAAACGAACTATCAACTGAGGCTCTTCTTTATCAAAGAATCAAGTTGATCGAAGATACACTTAAATTCCAGACTGAGCTGTTACAAACCATTTTAGGATTTTGTCTTGGAGAGTTTAACCAAACGTATCAACTTAATAATGCTGAAGCATCACAACAACAGGAAACGATCGGTTATAACTACCACGACAGGGGAGATTGTGATGCCCACTGTGGGAGTGAAAGCGGCTATTCAACCGGAGAATTTGACGGTATCTCAACCTCAGATAATGAGAACATTGATGGCGACAACAACAACGGCAACTCCCATCACAGCGATTCCGTTGTCCCAGAACGGTGACCCTAATTGGGACCCATCTGAATTATTGTATCAGTTAGAGTCACAAACACCATCACAGTTACAACCACAATCACAAGAACCGATCACAGAAGTGTTACAAGAAGGTGGACAACCAGACATAGAACCATCTCCAAAAAAACCAAAAATTAATCTTTTCAAACAAGTTTTAGATCACTATTTGTTGAGTGTTGACGAACATTTTCAAACAACTTTTATGTTCCCCTGGTCACGCGCAGCAGCAGACGAGAAAAATTTTGAAACGAAGATGGAGTATTTAAGGCAAAAAATGAAACTGCAACGTGATTTTGAATCTTTTTTATTGAAAATACAAACTATGTATAAAGAGTTAAAATAAAGTGTTTTATTACATTATATGATTGTGTGATATTTTATCTATCTTGGAGAGTCTATTTTTTAGATTTTTTATTTTTATCCTTTTCTTTCTTTAAAGTTTTCATATTTCGATGTGTGAGTTCTCTTTGGTTGACTTCATGAATTAAATCACGTTTAAGCTCGAGAAATAGTTTGAGTTGTTTGTTGGTGTTTCCTATCCATGTACGAAAAAAGATATTGGTGGGAGTTGCTTTGGGGTCATTTTGATCGAGTAGTTGTTTGATTTTTGAATCAGAGTTTTCGGTGATAGTTTTTTGTAGTTTTTTTAATTGTGGGAGAGAGGCGAATTGGAGTAGTCTGTAGAAAGCGTTGTGATTATCGAAATTAGAAAAAAATGTTTGGATGATTTTATTGATGTCAGTGAACATACGTGGATTATTTATGAATTGTTTGGTTATCTGTGAGGCTTGTTCATTTGTAGTTCTTTTTCTTTTTCGAGAGCTTGGAAGGATGGTTTCTTGTTTTCTACCAGGGGTGAAAAGTTTTGCAACATCATCATAGAATATAGCCCATTCAGATCTCTGTGGAACTTTATTGTTGTATTTATCTTTCAAGGCTTGTCTTTGTTCGATCATTTGTGGAAGCATTTCATCTCGTAGTTGACGTAAATAATCACGTTGTTTTAAGGTTAGTTTTCTGGACCAATCTCGCCATAGATCTGTTCGAGGCCATGGGATGAAATTTTCATCATCAAGTTTGTCTTGAATCCAATTCTTTAATTGGACTAGGGCTTCGGGTTTGGGTTGTTCTTGTAGACTTAAAAGAATTTTATTTTGATCGTCTTTCCCTCGATTTGTGATAATTTCATAAAAACGATCATTTACCCATTCTTTTTTGAAATCACCACCAGTAACGTAATCAAATACGAATTTTGTAAGGCTTTCAATCAATTCAGGAAGAAAACCTTTCATTTGAAACCACTTGTTAGGATATTCTGTTTGGGTTCTTAAGTTATCCATCAATTCTTGTATTCGCTCTGAAGTTTCTTGAGAATTGATGATATCTTCTTCGTTACTTTTGATAGCATCATTTAAAGGTTTGAAAAAAGTATTGTTTGTATCCTTGGTGTCTTTTTCTTCGTTGGTCTTTTCAGCTGCTGGTTCAGTGGTATCCATTGGTTTATCTGGGGATGGCTCTTGTAATTTTAGATGAGGGCTCATGACTCCTTCTAAAAACCGTTCCGCATTTTCACGCGATAAATCACTCTGTTGAAATTGAGGAAACATCATTCCTCGTAATTCATTTCTGTATTTGTTGAGTAAATAGCGTTTGTATTTGACCAAAAATGTTTTAGTAATGCCTGTAGGATAAGCGATTCCATATCGATCATGATCATTTTCAATTTTTAAGATGGCCCGATAGATATTGAGAACATTAAGTCCTGTTTTTTGGCCACTGACTTGCGCTTTAATCGAGGCTACATCATCCAAAGAGGTTGCTGGTGTTTTGAGAGCTTGTGTCGGATCGTGTAATACGCGCTCTTCGGTTGCAAGGGGTTCTTTGTTAAGCAAACCACTCCCTTTTTGAGTTTGCTCGATTTGTTCTACTTGTCTTTGAATGCGTTCTGCATCATTTTGGGTCACTAACCATGCGATCGAATTCATTTTTTTTGTCTTTTTGATTGTTTGTTAAACACTTTTTTGATCTTTTATATATGTTTTTGTGATCTAAATTTTGGAGACTAAAAGATATTGATGTTCATACTTTAAAAGTTGTTGGATTTTTTCTTTAGTTTTAGTACTCAGTTGTGATTGAATGAAATTATAAAGACTTTGAAGTGTGCGACGGTAATATTGATAAGTCTTTTTATTGAGGGTTGATAGTAGGTAAGCTACATCTTCTCCACTGGGTTGAAGACAGGTTTTATACAATTGACGTAGACGAATGAGAGTTTTAGGATCATCATCACTTAACAAAAGTGTGTAGCCATCGATGTCTCGTTTTAAAATATTTTGAATGAGAGTCCATGGACTTTGAAAATTTTTATCTTGGGTTATGAACGAAGCATAGGGTTCATCATAGTCTTGTTTGAAAAATAGAGTGTCTAGTTTTAATTCTTGTCGAGTTTTTTCAATGAGTACTTGTAATAAGCGAGAATAATTAGAAAGTAATTGTATTCCAACGTCTACTTGTTGAAGAGCCGTATTTTTAGTTTGTTTTTCATTTGGATCATTTTTATTTTGGTTTATGATTTTAGGTAAGAATTGAGGGTGAGTCAATAGTTGATAAATTTTTTCCTGTTTTGTTTTGAGTATGCGAATCGGCTGACTTCGAAGTTCTTTTAGTGAAAAGGGTTTTTGTAATTGGGTTTGAAGCTGAGGACTAGCAATGGATGTAATTTTTTCTTCTTCTGTTTTTAAAGGAAGTTGACTCCAAGACGCTGAGCTTGTGAGTTTTGTATTTTTTATGTCTTCAATGAGAGGTCTTTGACTCGCTTCTAAAACTTGGATTGGGCTGGATAATTGGTGTATCGTTTATTGAAGTTTTTGGAGAGTTTGGTTTTGTTTTGTATCAGTGGATACTCGATCTGAGAAGAATATAGAACCGAATGATTTCCACAAATAACTTAAGATTAAGTTTAAGTGTTTTCTTGTCAAGTCTCCTTTGTAATCTTTTAAAAATTGGTAAATTTCTTTATTCTCAGGAAACTGTAACCAAAATCTTTCATCAGCGAAATCATTTTCAGGGATGGCTTCTAAAGAAGAAAAGTTCCAATACTTGATGATCTGTTTAATCTTTTCATCAGTGGGAATCTCAGGGTCCGCTAAGAAAGGTTTTAAAATATCCCAAGCCATTTGAAGATACCAGTTAGGTGGTTGATCAGGGAATTTTTGATCGGTTGTATCATGTGAAAGAATTTTTTTCTCAGAGTCTCGAGTTACGCTTGACTGCACCTCAGGTATGTCAGGAATGTGTTTGCGGTTTCGAGTTACGCTTGGCTGCACCTTATGTATGTCAGGAACGTTAGGAATGTGCTCAAGAATGTCAGGAATGTTAGGAATGTGCTCAGGAATGTCAGAAATGTTAGGAATGTGCTCAGGAATGTCAGGAATGTGTTTGCGGTTTTGAGATGAAGTGAAAAGAATATCTGGATGAAAAATACTCAAAGCGTTAGGCTCTGAAGTTTGATTTTCTTCTTTTTCTTCGGGTTGAAACCAAGGAAAGGGTTGAGGCTCTATCTGTTGAAAGTTGAGTTCTTCATTTCCAGAGGTTGAGGGTAAAAAAATAAAATCTGGCTGCTTTGGTTTTAGGTTTGGCTCTGATGTTGTCGTACTAATATTTTGTCTTGATGATAGTTGTTGGGTTGTGTTGAAAGTGTCGGATGAAGTGTTCAAAGTACTTGAGGTGTTACTATCACCAGTAGGCTGTTGCTGGTTTTCTTCATGAGTTCCAAAAGGTAATACAACTGGTACTACTGAGGTGGTTGGATTTTTACAATGAGACGTGCTGTGAATATCTACATTAGAGTTTAACTGACGTTGAAATTTTAGTATTTGTTGTGAGGTGATGACCCAAACATAAGTTGTCATGATGCTCTTTTGTTTTTGGACACGGTCCTTTTTAGGTTTCTTTTGATTTTGGGTTTTAAATAATTATTTTGAGATGATGGTGATGCTGTCTTTTTGTACAATCGACGGATATATTCAACGCGAGTTTTGAATACACGAGGACGACTTAGTTGACCATCAGGTTTGATGTGATAAAGCACTTTTTGATCTAAGATGGTTTGTCTGGGTTTAGATCGACTTCGATGATAAAGATAAGCAGGACTATAACTTTTATACACAACTCGTGTCTTGTTTTTTATGATTCTTTTGTGTTTTTTTGATCCGCAAAGATAAGACACTCTGTTAATCCTTCGTCTGGGAAAATATGACTTAGATATTTGGTTAAGGTCAAAGGCTGTCTAGGATGACCATCTACATATAAGTAGCCACCGGGTTTTGCGATCTTACTTTTATAGTATTTGACCAACTCTTTTAAGACGTCATTATCTGACTCAAATTTTCGAAAAGCCTCTTTTAAAGCTCGATCTTCCGATGAAAAACGAAAGTAAAATGAACCTGTAGCTTGACTTCTCAAACTGATTGTATGTCTCGCGTATGGATGTAAGGTTTGTTGGGTGATAAAAACACAGAGATGTAAGTGATGAACAGCTTTGGTTAACACTTCAACCATAAACTTGGATTTATAAACATCTTGAATGAGGTCATCCAAAATTAAGATTCGTGGTTCTTGTTCTTTTTCTATTTGATTTAAATAATCTTGGGTAGGTAATTGATTAGCATGGAATTCAACCCCATACTCTGTCTCGAGTATATCGAATGGGTTTTTTTGCCAGGTTTGCCCACCATAAAAGTAATCAGTCTTGTTAATGTTAGATTTTAAAATCCATTGACTTGGATCTTGAGTTGATGGGACTCGAAATTCTAAAATTTCTGGTAAATACTGAATTACTTTTTTAAGAACAGTAGTTTTACCACTCATAGTACTTCCATATAAAAAATAAATTCCAGGGGCTTGAAGTTTGAAAGCGGGGGTTTGTTGTATACCTTGTAAATCCATATAATCAGTAAAATTTTTGATACCTGATTTTAAAACATGTTCAACTAAAATCTGCTCTACTCTTTGATTGTCCATGATGTATTTCAATTCTTACTATTACTATTTAATAAATCAATCACAACTATTTCTTTCTTTTTTATAGTTTTTTTTATTACTACTTTTTTTTGTTTAAGGTGTGTAGGGGCACCTCTTGTGTGGGGACTATCGTTGTGTGGGGACTACTCTTGTGTGGGAACACCTCTTGTGTGGGAACTACTCTTGTGTGGGGACTATCGTTGTGTGGGGACTACTCTTGTGTGGGAACTACTCTTGTGTGGGGACTATCGTTGTGTGGGGACTACTCTTGTGTGGGAACACCTCTTGTGTGGGAACTACTCTTGTGTGGGGACTATCGTTGTGTGGGGACTACTCTTGTGTGGGAACTACTCTTGTGTGGGGACTATCGTTGTGTGGGGACTACTCTTGTGTGGGAACTACTCTTGTGTGGGGACTATCGGTGTGTGGGGACTACTCTTGTGTGGGGACTATCGGTGTGTGGAGACAAGTTGATTTCGTTTTCCCCCACACACATTTTTTCGTTTCCCCACACACATTTTTTCGTTTCCCCACACACACATTTTTTCATTTCCCCACACACATTTTTTTCATTTCCCCACACACATTTTTTCATTTCCCCACACACATTTTTTCGTTTCCCCACACACATTTTTTCGTTTCCCCACACACATTTTTTCGTTTCCCCACACACACATTTTTTCATTTCCCCACACACATTTTTGCGCGCGCATACAGAAAAATCACAAAATTTTTGTACTGTTCAAATTTTATTTTTTTTATTTGATACAATTAAAAGTTAGACACGAATTTTTCTTTTTAGAGACATACTTTTGGCTACAGCTTTTTCTAATAAATTTTTTCTACCAGGAAACTTTGAAATGTCTTTCTCGAGTTTAGCATCAGCCTTCCATTTATCTTGTAAAGTTTTAGCTTTTGAATAAGCCAGATCATGTTTTAAAGCCGCTGCATCTAGTCGATTTATCGGTAAACGTTGAGAGTCTAAAGGGGAAGCCAACCGTTGTTTTAATTGTGTACCAGGACCTAAATAATTATAACCGGGGACATGCCATTCAACCATACCTAGTTTTGAACCTAAACGAGTCAAAAGTGTATGCACATCCAACCCTTTTCCTTTAAGTTGTTTGACACGGTCCTTTTTAGGTCTTTTCGTTGTTGTTGTTGCTGCTTTTAGTGTTGTCTTGTTCTTGGTGAATACTTTTTTAAGTCTTAATAATTTTTTGTGAGATCTTTTTTGTTTATGAATTTTGGTCATTTTTTGTTTGGTAAAATTAGACGAAGGAACTTTGGTATATACTCATCTTCGTAAAGCTTTCTATATCCAACAAACATTCACATCGTCCACAATTGAAATGTTTTATTAAAGCTTATATAGTATGACTCATGGGTTTTTTTTATTCCTTGTGGGATATATGTAAGTGTCTTATCTAGTATTTATACATGAGCTAATTTTAAATGAGCACGACATACGTTGGTTTGAATTTGGTTTTGGGAGCCTTGTCCTCGTTGTCTTTGTACTTGTCGCCGTTTATTCGAAAAAAGGTTTTGTCGAGTAGCGTACCAATGTTCTAAACGCGGATGGGATAATGTCTCATCGGTATGTGTTTCTACATTGAGAATTTTAGGGTACCAACGATGCACTTGTCGATGTACAAAGTTGTCGTTAGCGGGGTCATCATCAGGATCGAAATATTTTTGTAAATTTTTAAAGTTATGACGGTATTCTCGCGTCAACCATTTGGCTACAAATAAAGTATAATCACCACAAACAGTGCTATAGTCTTGCTGATAATCTTCTGTGTTGTGTAAACAATCTTTTTGAAGTTTGATCCATAAATGGGGTTGGTAATATTTCGGTGGATGCCCATACGAATCGAAGAAGAAACATTTGTAACTATTAGAATAAGGTTTGATAGCTAAAACCCAATGTTGTCCTGGTTTAGAAATAGGATCTGTATTGAGAATCATTAACCATTTGTTAAAATGTTTTAGACGAGCCCAGGCAGGAATTTGATCTGCTCCTAGCACTTGTTTGAAATCAAAATCTTGATATTCAGGGTCTTTCTCTAAGGCGCGTTGTAATTGTTTAGTATCATGCATCTTATTCAAAATCTAACACAGTTCCCCCTTTAATGTTATAACACTTGGGGTATTCTTGGTGAATACTTGGTTTGACTAATTTATCAGGTCCTGACCATTCTTTTTGAACAGGATCACTTAAATAATAAGCGTAAGGTTCCATGGTCCAAGCAATGAAACGGATATTTTCTGTTGACGTACCCCAGACCATAATATCAACAGGTCCATGCAAGCGTTCAATCGCTTGATCTCCTCCATTGTAATCGGGATCGAGACATACCCAAGCCCATTTTTGACCAAAAGGTAAAAATTCAGGACGTTCGACGCAACTATTATGTCGTTTAGGGTTACCAGGTTTACCCCAATAATCCATTTGAGTTTGCCAAATCATTTTATGCGTTTTCATGTTATTGCGCCAATCCATTGGTCCGTCATGAAAAATATCCACACCATTAATCTTGATTTGAATTTTATCAATACCGCACGTTTCCATGCTCAATTTTTCGTATTGGTACATACCAGGCCCTCGTAATGTCGTGTCTTTCATAAAACAAAAACCAAATTGAGTGGGCCATTCATTTTGCCAATTAGTAATACGATCCAAAGTCTTAGCTCCATCCGCTGCACTGACAGTGAACGGATTACTCATCACAATATGAGGCATTTTATCGGTAAGATATTGTTTGCTTCTTGAACTGTGATAAAAAGTATTTTCGATATTCTTAAGATCTAAAGGTTTAGGTTTGACATAAGGAATACGCAAATACGTTTTTCCAAACTCGATTTTCCAATCCACTACAATTTTCTTACTAGTAACTTCTGGATCTTTAACTCTGTTCACAGGTGTTTGAAAACCGTTTTCTGTAGCTATATTGACAAGAAGCCATTGACGATACTGTTTATTGAGTTTAATGACAACTCGAGGATTGAACAGACCAGGCATGAGTTCATTCATCATGGGAAAAGGTCCTGGTAAAGGTTCGCACATGAATTTGACTGATAGAGGTGTTACTTTGTCATCTTTGAAAGCGTCGGCATCAAAAACGCGTTCAGCGTGTAATACACCCCACCGTTCACGTCGGGTAATAGCTTCAGGTTCTTTCCATTGATCATCCGTATTTTGTGCAGCAAAATAATCCCGTTCATTTCCGCAGAGTATTCCTGGATAATTGTAGGTCAATCGCGTTAATTCTTTATTTTCCTTTTCTTTCCAAGTTAATTTCAACATATACATGATAAGGGCTGAGAGACGAGTCATATAGGGTGATGTCGCATTCACATTGCGTTTACTCTCACCGGTGATAATTCTTGTTTCTTCTAACATGTAACGCTCCGCATTCAAAGCGGGTTTCATATGAACTGTAGGTGTTGTTTTTACAGCTTTTGTGTAATGAATAAAATTCTTTTTAGCAGATTCACCCGCTAAATGATACTGAAATTTACAAACGAGTTCAAGTCGCCACCAGGAAGGATTGGTCACATAATATCCCATTTCATCTGGAAGAAAATGTAAAACCCAATCTTTATCATCTCCTTCATGTTCACTTAATGTCTTATCGGGTTTCACGTATTCAATATGAACGTCATCGTAATTATCAAACAAATATTCTTGTTCAATGAGTCCTAATTGTGGTTTGACAAGCACAGTTTCTAGTTTTTTGCCTGTCTTGGTTTTTCCATCAAAATCTTGATCGACTTGTTCTAATTTACGTTTGTTTTGAGTGTTTAAGGTGTACTTAAAATGTTTAGCGCCTGTTGGTCCAACTAAGGCATATTCACCGAGATATTGTAAAGGTAAGACACTCGTCGAAGCACTACCACCTCGTTGGGACATAGTCCTTTTTAGGTTTGTTGTTTTGTGAATGAATGGACTACTACAAAGAATCAGTTCTGTGTTGTTTTATCTTTGTTTTATTTGAGTCTTACTTCTATTTATATATGTTTTTCTTAACTGGGTTGTTTTAACTATGTACCTTTCTAGACAGGAGAAATGTCTCCGCCTTTGACATTATAACATTTAGGGTAAGCTCGAAATACACTAGGTTTAATCAATTTATCAGGACCTGTCCATTCATTGTGAGTAGCGTCTTGTAAGTAGTAAGCAAAAGGTTCCATACACCAAAAAATAATACGTATGGGTTCAGTAGTTTTACCCCAAACTAAAATATCAACAGCACCATCTAATCGTTCAATGGCTTCACTGCCTCCATTATAATTGGGGTCCAGACAGATCCAAGCCCATTTTTGACCAAAAGGTAGATAAGCCGGATCTTCCATACAGCTATTGTGTCTTTTAGAGCTCGTCTCATTTCCCCAATAGTCCATTTGAGTTTGCCAAATCATTTTATGTACATTAATATCATCTCGCCAAACCATAGGACCACTTTTGAAAATAGGTACACCATTGATTTCGATTTGAAATTTATCAATCCCACAGGTTTCCATGCTCAATTTTTCTTTTTGATATAACCCAGGCCCACGAAGATTTGCTTCGGTCATGAAACAAACACCGAATTGAGTGGGCCATTCATTCTGCCATTCTAAAATGCGATCTAAAATTTTCGGTGGTCCTTGTTTCCCATCAGTGGTATAAGTGTTAAATTCAACAGCATTTGAAATAACTATATGAGGCATTTTATCGGTGTCATATCGAGTGCTTTGGTTTAAGTAAAAGGAATCTTCTGATTTTTTAAAATCTTTGGGTTAGGGTTTCACATAAGGAATTCGTAAAAATGTTTGAGAAAGATCAATATCCCATTGCACAGCAATATCTTTTAAAGTACCAGAAATATCAATTTGAGGATCTGCTTTTGCCTTTTCTTCATCCGTTTCATAACCATCACCAGAAGCTGGTCTTACGATGAGAAACTGACGATAATTTTTATTGATAGTAATTACTACTTGAGGATTAAAAGTACCAGGAATCATTTGATTGATCATAGGAAACGGACCAGGTAAAGGTTGACACATAAATTTAATTTTACGTGCACTTTTATCTTTATTAAAAGCATCTTGATCAAAATCACGTTCGGCTTGACCACTATCCCATTCAGATTTCAAGACAAGTTGTTGAACTTCTTTAGCGTCATCATTATGTGTAACTGAACCAATATAATCTCTTCCTTTACCGCAAAGTAAACCTGGTCGATTGTAAGTCAGTCTTTGTAGTTCAGGATTTTTTTTTTCAGACCAAGTTAATTTTAACATGTACATGATCAAAGCTGAAAGGCGTGTTAAATAAGGTGAACTGGCATTGATATTCCGTTCGCCTCCTCTTGTAATAATTCTTGTTTCTTCCAACATATATCTTTCAAAATTTAAAGCCGGTTTCATATGAACAGTTTTCCCAGTATCTACACTTTTCCAATCTTTAAAAGGTTTAGGGTTTGATTTATCATCAGTAGCATACCATTGAAATTTACTAACAAGTTCTAAACGCCAATACGAGGGATTGGTTAAATGCCATCCTACAGAATTGATAATAAAATGTAACGTCCATTCTTCATCTTCCCCAGTGACTTTACTTAACACAGCATCTGGTTTCACATACTCGTAATAAAAATCATCATAACTATCAAACAAATAATCTTTTTCCACCAGTCCTAATTGTGGTTTCACTAAAATCGTCTTTAAAGTCTTGCCTGCTTTAACAGCAATATCACCGTCTAAGGCTTGATCCGTTTTTTCTCGTAATTTACGTTTTCGATTGATAGCGTGTTGAAAATGTCTAGCAGCTGTAGGACCACCAGTACTCAATTCTTCGTCTACATACTGGGAAGGTAATAAGACGCGTTGACTTCCACCGCTTTGAGAAGTCACTTTTAACATGTTGTTTCCTTTTTCTTCAAATCAATTTTTTTCAGAAAACAACTAATACTGATATTGGTCTAATATATCATCTAAACTTTGATTTCTCCTTTTATACTTTTTTCTATTTTCTTGTTCTTCTTCATCATCACTACGTTCATCAAATCGACGAGATGAGACTCTAGTAGGGTAAGGTGATGGGGCTCTATACCTTTGACGAGATGGTGATGATGTTAAATGAGGTTGGTGGCGTCTCATGGCATCTAAAAATCGTGATTCACGTTTCTGTTGACCCTTGGATGAAGCAATTCGTGCGCGTTTATCTCCTTCAGTTTCTTCATCGTCATCTACCAAATAATCACCAAAATTCGATGCTGCCCATTGTCTAACATACAAGTCTGTTAAAATATCTAAATTTTTTTGTTGATTGATGAGCATTCGTTGCCAACGTTTATTTTTATTTTTGATACTTTTTTTGACATAGTCCTTTTCAGGTTTTTCTTCGTCGTCTTCTTCGTCTTCTTCTTCTTCTTCCGAAGTTATATCACTCACACTTAAAGCATCCTCCTCATCATCCTTGTCGTCATCCTCGTTCATAAAATTAGGCAATGTGTGTTGTTGTTGAGTTTGTAGTAAAGCTTCAATATTATTCAAGACTTCTTCTTGCTGTTTCAATGTTTTGGCTTGTTGTATGGCAATCTCTCTTTTCAGTTTACGTGTCTTTTGTTTTTGTAATTCTTTTTGTTGTTTTGACATAGTCCTTTTTAGGTGTTTGGATGTTACGCCAGTAGCTACAGAGGAATTAGAAGAACCAGTAGCCGTTTTATCTTTTTTAGTTTTTACATCACTACTTTTCTTTAAACTTTTTGAACTCTTTAAATTTTTATCCAACTGTTGTTGTTGTTGAGTTTGTGATGAGTTTTCTTCTTTATCGTTCAATGCAGTGTCTTGATTTATTGCTACTGGTTCTTCTTCCAATGGTACTTCTTGAGCTATTGAAGTCATGGTCTTCATTAAAGGACCGCGATTTGACACTAAAGGCATTTTAGTTTTGACTCGAAATAGTTGTTGTAAGTGAATCTAAGATATCGTAAGAAGGACTGAATCACGGCTTTATATATCTTTTTTTTATTTACTTATCACTGCTATCAGTAACTAATTAAGTAATATAAGGATGTCTGTATCGAGGAGGAAAACCTCCTAATTCTTCTGGCGGAGTCCAAATACTTTTATGTTTACCACTCCCACTTTGTTTGATTTTAGAATTTCTAGACATATGTTGAAAGACTTGTTGAGCTAAATCCTCAGCTTGCTTTTGTTTGGCTTTTTCTGAAGGAGTAGGACCTCGTGGATTGTATGAACCTAAAGTTTTCTGAGAAGGTTTCAATTTTTTATTATAAGGACTGGAGGCCCAAACTTTTTCAAAATCTTTTTGTCGTTTTAAGGCTTTTTTATAGAGAGAATTAAATTGTTTTTGGTACATTTCTTTTTTAATATGAGGTTCTATATCACGTTGCGCATCATATTGAAGTCCAGCATTGAAATTCACCCAATTAGGAATCAAACTATCAGCTCCACCTTTTTGAACACTGTCTTTTTGGACATTATCCTTTTTAGGTTTCTTGCTTTTCTTATTAAATAAATGCCCTATTAATCCAGCTGTAGTACCACTAACCACGGCAGGTACAGTATATTTTAAAGATTTTTTACCGATTTTTTTCAAGGAATGTTTAAGACCAGCACGAGCAGTACGACCGACTATAACTTTGTTGGTTAAGACATTATAAGTGCCTCGTACACCTAAAGTCTTGTTGGCTAAACGTGCAGCTTGATATAAATTTTTGGCGTGACCCCAAGCACCCAGTCCGCCGTGTTGTTTTTGTTGTTTTTGCACACGGTCCTTTTTAGGTTTCTTTTTCTTCTTCCTTAATAATAAACTTGCCGTCAAACCACCTAAAGTGCCTAGAGTACCAACCCCCACTGCAGCCATTTTACCCAGTCTTTTAAGTTGTAAACTTTTTGGTGGTTTTTAGTTCTTGACATAAAATCTTGAGGATTAAATGTGGTATCATTTTTTAAACGTGTGGGTCCTACTCGTCGAAAATCGCTATAGTTCGGGCCATGTTCAAAGACTTGATTTTGATGTCGCAGTTGAGTTACTCGTGGACGTAAAGCTGACATTCCTAAAACTTTTGTTTTGACTACAGGGGATTTACCACCCTTTTGGGCACTTTTGTCTTTTTGGACATTATCCTTTTTAGGTTTTTTTTTATTGAGCAATCCACCTAAGATACCACCTAACGTACCAGCTGCAGCTATACCAGCTAATGGTTTGACAGTGTACTTTTTCAATTTTTGATTTCGAACCCGCTTATTCCAAGTTTTTATAAACTTTTGACGTTTGCCTAACATTTGAAGGTGTTGTAATCTTTGGTTTTTACGCCATACTTGACCTGCTGTCAGTGTTGTTACTTTCGGTGGTTTGTAAACTCCATACGTTCCATGCTTGCCATACATAGGTGGTGCCATGTCTTTTTGCACTAATAAAAAAATTTTTATACTGTTCAATTGATTTGATTGATTTATATACTTAATGATTACATAGCTGCAGTCGCTGGTTGACCGGTTAAAGCACCTAAAATCGGTTGTGCCATCTGCAAGATAAGAGGCGCTGCTACACTAGCTGCAATCATACCTCCTACCCCCATACCTCCTTTTTGTTGGTTGCTATTACGACTTAAAGCCATTTTTTTAGCTTTCTTGATCTCATGTTTCATCAGACGATTTAAATAATTTAAAGTTTTTTCGTACTTGTCAAAATTACCACCTGTAATATGATCGTAATAAGACCCTTTGTGTTTGTTAGCTAAATGCGCTAACTTCATACTAAAACTTAAAAGTTTATTCAGATTTTTACGTCGATTTAAAAGTTGACCGCTTTTTTTCGAACTTTCCAATTTTTTTTTAGGACTTTTTTGTTGAACACTTGTAGTACTCGAAGAAATAGTTGGTGCTAAATATCTCAATAAATGACGACCTTGAGCACGTTTTTGTGCCCGTAGTTTGTCACGTCCAGATTCTCGAGCTCTTGCTTTGGCTAAAACTTGACGCATACGAGAGGCAGACATGACTCTTTTTCTAGGTGTCGTTTTCGTTTTAACACCCCCATGCATTTTTTTTGACTGGTGTTTATGATGTTTACCAAGACCCAATTGTCTACCTAACATCAAGCCACCTAACCCAGCGGCGAGTAAAGGTAAGAAACCACCTTTTTGTTTTCTTTTTTTAGATTTTACCAATGGTAAATGTAATCCGCCTTCCAAATTAGGATCTAAACCGCGACTATACCCTCGCCCACCACCTTCTAAATTAGGATCTGAACCGCGACTGTAACCGCGTCCACCACCTTCTAGATTAGGATCTGAACCGCGACTGTACCCTCGTCCACTACCTACCATTGTATGACCAAGTGGGTAAATACGTTGACTATTTTTTAGCAAACCCAATGAAGGCTCTACAGCGACTAAAGGCATATTTCTTTTTCTTCTAGTTTGGGTTTTGTTGTTTTTGGACACGGTCCTTTTTAGGTTCCTTTTTCTTTCTTTTTTTAATTAAATATTGCTTTCTCTTATATATATATATACTTTTCTCAAAACAAAACAAAACCAACTAAAACTACCTCAAAGTATTTGGACGAAATTTTAAGACTAAATTTGATAGTGTTAATTGTTTTATAGGTTTTTGTTGATGATTTTGAAATTTTAGTTTAAGAAAAGAATGATACCCTTTATGAATTTGAAACCAGGCATGTTCGTGACTTTTAGGTTGATAACGCAAGACAACTTGTTCAGGGTCAATAAGAATGCGAGCGATATTTTTAGTGAATGTTTTCCCTGTAAAAGTAGGTTGCATTAAATCGAGTTCGACTGACATCGTCATCATTCGAGAAGAAGAATCTGACATGAAATCATTCCAAATCACCATATCTTTATGAAAAGGCAATAAAATATCTCTTTCTTTAATGACATCAGGTCGTATTAGTGATAAACTATCATTGTCAAGTTCCCATTTGATTTGGTCTTGATGCTCGATTTGCATCATTAAAGGAAGTTCACCATCTTCTTTACGTAATAATCCTAAAACTTTGGCGATTGAAAGAGGCACTTGAATTTTCTTTACGCTACATGTGTCTTTAAATTTTAAATGGAGTAAACGATTTGCTGTCAAAGTGACTTCCATGTTTAAATAATTCAACATAAAATTTAAGACAACCCGTAATCCATCCAGATTAGAAACTTTACAACTGGGAAACCAAATTTCATCCATACCACTATACTCATCAATGTTTTCACGATGCCATTTCAATTCTTGATGATATAATTGTTGATTCAGACTTTGAAGACGAGTATTCGAAGCAAATGGAAGTTTTCCTTTTCTAAAAATAGGTCTAAATAGTGGTACTGCAACAAACCAAGTCACACGAATACTCAATGAATCACCCATATTATGAAAGGAAGACGTCAAACATTCTAATAACTTTAAGCTCACTTGATCTTGATTCATTAAATGTAAACGATAATTTTGTAAATCCAATAAAATGTCTCCATTTTCGTTAGTAGTCGCATGTGTCAATCGAACATATCTGGGTTTAAGAGTACCACTACTTAGCTTTCGTTTCATATTGTTTGAGTTGTTTTTTTTGTACTTGTACTGATAAAAAAATTCTTACAAAAGTACTTTGGCACTGTTGAGATATTTATTTTATATATAGTTTTTTCTCTTTTTTTTTGTACTGTTCCATTTTTTTTTTGGGTTACACTAAAGTATTTTTACGAAATCTTAAAACTAAATTCAATGTGATGTTTTTAAAGCGATAATTTCTTGTATCTTCCAATCCTATAGTCAGAAAACTATGCGATCCACTTGACATCATTTTCCAGCGAGGAACTAAAGGTTTATAATGTAAAAGTTCTTTCTCGATGGCAACAGGTACCACAGCTAAGGTTTTACTAAGTTCAGTCCCCGTAAAAGTAAATCTCATTTTATCCAGACTCACAATCAAAGTTTGAAATGAATTAGATGAAATAGTATTCCAAATAAAAGTATCTTTATGAAAAGGTAATAGCATTTCAAATTCTTGTAAAGGCCAAACACGT
This sequence comes from Montipora foliosa, assembly GCF_036669935.1. Lineage (NCBI taxonomy): Eukaryota > Metazoa > Cnidaria > Anthozoa > Scleractinia > Acroporidae > Montipora > Montipora foliosa. Next base: position 23,237,292 of record NC_090869.1, on the reverse strand, counting down.
TCTAAAAAAACCCAAAACCCTTTGACAGGGTCAACCTCATCAGTAATATCATCAAGAATTTCTAATGAAAGTATTTGGTTCTTGTATAGTAAGGGTAACAAAACAGGAATTTTTTTTGTTTGAGTGAACAAGCCTAAACATTCTGCAATTTTACGAGGAAAATACATTCTTCCGACGGGGCACGAATGATCAAATTTTAATTGTAATGTGTCGTAAGCTGTTAATTCGAATGAGATACCAGCATAATTTAACATAAAATTCAAGACTACTCGACATGCATCCAAAGTCGCTATTTTACAAGGAGGAAATTGAATATCATCTGTGTATTCTTTTTTAGCGCCAGGGAGATCTTTGGATGTACGTTTCCATAAAACTTTTTGATTGTATAAATGTCTTTGTAAATTTTGAATAGCTATATCTGAAGCAAATTGGAGTGCACCATTTTTTTTCTCAGGTAATACTGGATTTCCACCACTATCATCTACAGTGTCAACGATCATTTTTAATCGAATCGTTTCTTCTAAAGGGTTGGCAGGACGTCCCATATTGTGTAAAAACGCTGCTGTTGAAATTTCCAAAAACTCTAAGGCCACTTGATCGTTGTTAGAAAAGTGTAAGTTATAATTTTTTAAATCTAAATGAATGTCTCCATTGTCATCGGTTGTTACACCAGATAAATGAAGTACCTTAGGGCGAACCACATTAGGATCTCTTTTCAGGCGTTTTCTAGCAGACATTGTGATCAATAAATGTTGTCGTCGTCGTCAATAGCAGCCCAATCGTCCCAATCGAGTTCAGTATCTGTTAAGGTTTTACGAAAATGTAAGGCGATGTAAGTAAATCCTTGAAAGAATCGAGGACTTTTATGAGTAGCTGTTGTTGCGTTTTTTAATTGAACCGTTAACGAATCTAGACCATCGTCTTGTCTTTCACGCAACTTTATATAATCTCGGCCTTCGTAAGTGACTAATGGTTTTTCCTCGGGTAAAAATAAACTCAAAGGGTGCTCGTAACTCGTTGTACGTTTCCATAATTGTTGCTGTTGTTGTTGTTGCTGTTGTTGTTGCTGTTGCGCATTACAAGTCAACACAGCGTCTTTGATGTGAAGTTCAGGAATACTTAGAATAATCGAACTGATATAACCAGGGTGTGACCAAGGTTGGAAATAATACGATTCCAATTCACTTGTTTTTAATGTCAAATCATTTATGTTATCTATAATCGGGAATCCTAATTCATCTACAACCGCAATGGAGGTAACAACATCTTGTTTAACTATTGGAAAATGAAGATTGCCTTGTGCATCCACTTCTGGAGTGCTTAGACTGGGTGTGATTTTTGTAACACCATGCCATCGGGTTTGTAAAACAGAAGGTAAATCATCTCGATCAGTGACTAAAGTCGTTGTAAACCATTCCTCTGAACTACCAACTTCAATACTAGCAAGCCAATACACGACTTGTTTGCTATTATCCCAAGGTACTTGAACTAAACGGACAGGTTGATAAATACGAAGATTGCGTCGTCCGTCTTTATCATAATAATATTCTGTCCATTGACTCTGTCTAGCCCATGTTTCCAAATCAAAAAGAGACACTAAATCTTTCGGTAAAATCATCCAAAAAAATTGGGTTTCTAGTGAAAAACCATCATTTTTGTTTACAAAAGGTAAATAAGTCGCTATATTTTTACTCCCTGGTGGTGAGACAGCAAAAGTGTGAGGTCTCATTGCATAGATTCGAAAAAATTGAGTATCTTCACCAGCATGTAATTCTTCTCCTTCTTTCAAAATATAAGTTTCCTTAGCTAGTTCATCGACTGTATCTTCATACACCAAGACTCTAGGCCATTGTAAATAAGGATTGTAATGTGAAAGCGTATCTCCAGACCACAATTTCCAAGTGTTCCGAATGGTGTCGTCTTTCAATTTGCCTTCTCGAGAACAGGTTAAATTTTGATTAAAAATGTTTAAAATAGCCCACCAACTGCCTTCAGCATCCCATTTTTGACCAAAGTCATTTTCTGACCATAAATTACATGTCATCCTAGGTATGGATCGAGCTTCCCAATAACCTTGATCTGGATTCCAACATAACGCACCAGATTGAATTTGAATACTACGACCATTAGCTTCCAAAGGTAAAAATAATGGAGTTTGATACGGGTGGAATTTGACGATACCTTGCTTGTTAAAAATGAGAATAGGTCGCTCATTTTGTGGTGTGGGTTCTTCTTTGCTTGTTTTGGAATTCCATATAGTTTCATACCACATTTGCTTGGGGAAAGGTAAAGTTTGACCCATAGCCATGACAACCATGGTTACATTATCATCATATTCTACACGAAATTTCAGTATAAGCATTCCTTCAATATCGTTAGCTATTCTAATCATTTTATCCACATTCAATAATTCAGCTAATTCATCACTCACTAACATGTAAAAATAAGTCTGATTCCATCTTTTTAAAAACTTGACAGAAGTATAACCG
>NC_090869.1:23214803-23219803 GCF_036669935.1 Montipora foliosa | reverse complement strand
AATGCGACAATAACTCAGTTGTCAAAGCGTTTGTAACTCAACCGCGATTTTTACCGATAAACCAATATTTAACGAACAAATGTAGTGATAAATGCAAAACAACCTACACTATCGCCTTTACCTTCATTGTCCCTAAAGAAAGCACCAAAGAAAACAAAAACGTGACTGAAAATATCAAAGCGTGACGAAAAAAAACCGTGACTGAAAATATAACGCCACATCGCAACCAACAGCTGGCCGCTTTTCTCTATTATTTTTTCAAGGGTAAATGTTTTTCCGTTTAAAAAAAGTCTAGTCTTGTTTTTCCTCTCCCCCGTATGCAAAGCTCAACACTCCTTTACCAACTCCAACGAAAGCAAAAGAAAAAATGCTCAGCGTTGCATTAAAGAGGAGAGAGTAGACTGTAATCAAAAAAATAATAATAAAATATGAAAACCACAAACACAATTACAGCGTACACTTTTTTGTTATTTTTTTTAAAAAAAGATGATCAGAGAAAAATAAATCCACAGCTGACAAAAAACAAACTCCGTAACTCATCACTTCATCTTATTCAATAACAATATGTACGACTTTTTTTATTTTAATTTTTTATACATTTTTTTCAACCCAAAAAAGCTAATGTAGAAACGTTGTCATCGCACACGCGGCGTTTTGCATACAAATTACTTAGACCGTGGCGAATTTGACTATAGGTAGCCATAGAATAATCAGGGCCAGGTCCTACTTTCTTTAGTTTAAAACTTCGATTTTCTCGATCACCCGAAGCCCAAACAACATCAGGATCTGCTCCAAATAAAATTTGGTGAAAGGACGACGCCGAAAAGTAATTGATGTTCGCGTTTTTCTTAACACCTTTCGTGCTTATTTTGTTTTTTCTTAGTTTCTCGGATACAGGTTTTTCACCCTTTTGACGCCGGTGTTCACTTTCTTCTTCGTCTTTCGTATCAAAGCCGTAGTATGTTTTTGAACATAAACAATACATGCCATCACCTTTCCATTCAACTTTAAAGAGTCCAGGCGTTCGCAAATCGGTCAATTTCTGATCCCAAACTTCGTCTTTGACATTCCACTCCAAACGCGCTAACCATTCAGGTTGTGGTTTCCCGCTTTCGCCATGTTGTAATTCATCCAACTTAATCCGACCGTCTTCGCTCAATGCCATGTAAAAACTGTCAGTATCCATTTCCATTAACTGAAAATCTTTTCGGTCTAAATGTTGGTCCAAAAAATCATAATAAAATTCTAACATTCTCAGTTTAGCATACTGGTAGACGCAAAAAGCGATTTGCTGCGGTAAATTGTATTTGATGGTAGATTTGGCCATTTCCACTTCATAAAAATACTCGTCATACTTAACTTCCCCTCCTTCCTCGTCTTCTTCCTCCGTCTCGTCTTCTCCCTCCTCCTCGTCACTACCTCCTTCTTCCTCTGCCTCATACTCGATAAAGAAACTTCGCACAGGATAATCGCGTTCTTCGATTTCCCGGGCACCATCATCATCGAGCCAAGTTTGAGAGGAAGCTATGCTTTGTGTCTCACTTGCGTCATCAACATCATTTTCGGGGTCTTCAAATTGACTTTCTAGTTGTTTTTCCCTTCCGTTTTCTTCCTCTTTTTGAACCAACTTGTCGGGAATAGAGCCGCGAAACACACCTAGACGCGTCATAGATCGAAATTGGCGTTTATTAATAAGTTTCACCACTCCTTTCAAAGGCACGATTTTATGATTACGTTGCCGACGCTGATTGGTCGCTGTCTTCCCATAACCGCTGTTACCAACCAATTTCATCGATTCCGCCATCACTGGGTCTTTGCTAGCATTCAAACGCGCCTCGCTCACCAATCGACCGAATTGTTCAAAGCACGCCTTACCCCCAAACTGAATAGCTTGATGCACTCGTTTCACTTTCAAACCATGGTCCAAGTACCATTTCAACAAAGGTGTAAAAAACAACCCATCCATGTTAATAAAAGACCCGACTAACATTTTTGTGGCAGTTGGTAGCAGCTTGTATTTTTGAGCGTAAGCAAGCATTTTGTCACTAAGGTCGTCGCGAGAAACTTCTGTGTTCTTAAACAAAGGCTGGAACTCAGAAAATTTTTCTTTCAAATTGTCGGGGACTTCCACATGGCATCTCACAAACCCAAACCACGTTTCTTCTTTCACCTGTTTCAACAAATCCCAAACCCTTAATTGCTTCTGTGGAGTGCGAGTAAACATGAAATGATCTTTCTCTGACAACCAATCCTCAATAGTTTTTCCTCCAAGTAAAGGTTGGGGTTCACGTTTTTTCGCTTGCCATTCGCACTCCCAGATAACCACTAAACGGTCTTGATCACCACCCAAAGCTTCACGGATGTAATTCTCAGTGTGAAGAGTCTCCTGATACAATTCCCCAAAGGTCATAAAAGTGCCGTCAGGTTTTTTGCGGTGGGGACACTCTTTGTCAGGGTCATATTTGTGCTTTTTCGTCTTTGTCTTTTTGTCCATGTACATGTGGCAAGGTTTCTGACACCCATGAAAATAGTCCCCATGAAATTGAAAGGCTGTTTGAGTCTCAGCACACCAACCGTCAACAGATACAGCCTCATAACCAATGCGTTTTTGACAACCATGATTTCCCAGATGTTGAATATGCTCATTACGAACAAACGCCTGCCACGTCAACCATTCTAGCTCCGCGCGAGAGGTATTTGACTGACTGCGAAACAAAATTTGATCCCGAGACGTACATTCCTCATCACGAGAAGCTGAAGTCAACCACCAAAAAGTGGGAAAGCCGATGGGCATTTTCTGCATAATAGCCCACAAATAAAGAGAAACAGCGTCAAATCCGCGAATCTGACAACACAATTTAGCCTCGTCGGCGCCATATAGATCGTTTTCACGTGACGTCATCACCTTCCAAAATTTAAAACTAAAGATCCACCAAAGTTTTTATCCTCATCAGGCATAAGAGGCGGCATATCTATATCTGTTGACAATTTCACAGCTCAATAGCGTGATTCGTTTGGAAACCAGAGCATTTTGAATTTCCGGATTATGTAGGTGCGTGACACAAAGCTACGATCAAGTTTGTTGAAAAATATATACTTATCTCATGATTTTGAGCCCTTTTAGAAGTTAGAGCATTAGGAAAGGTGCTTATGTAAATGCTTGTTTTTTCAGTAGTGATAATCAGTCGCCTAGATAGCCAAAGTAAGTTCCAGATGTTTACACTATTTTCCGGCCGCCATATTGGTGTACCACTGAGGTACACCAATATGGCGTTTTCATACTGGGCTCTGTAAATTTCTGCGAAACATTTCGACGAATATCTGAAGTTTGGGGAAACGCAGAGGCCTAAAACTTGGACAAGTGTCTTATTTCTTTATCTTTTATAAGATAACAATTTCTTAGCGTTTTGCACTGGATAGTTTTTGATTTATTTTTTTATTGCGTGACAGTGAAAACGATCTATTGATGTTCACGAATTTTCGTTTTGTCTGCTTGGTGATAACGATGATAAATGATGGATGGACCGCCTACCATGTTCTCGCGAATTAATTTGTAAAAATCTTTGTTACCAGCTAATGAAAAAAATGTTTTATACTCTAATAAACCAAACAAAAACTTAAGTGTGGCTCCCGGCAAAGACAAGGCTTCTTTAAAACAGTCGATGTTCTTACTCTTCCAAAAATTATGAACTGTTTCAATAGCAGTAACGAAGGGAACGACATCTCCCTTTAAATAAAATTCACATAAATCTTTACAACTCTTCATGTCATGCTTGTCCCACGTGTCCGCTTTCAGCTGCTGGTGTTCGGCTTCCGTCATGGTGGTGCCTTTCAAATGGGAAGCAAAATCGTCTCGCGAGGGAAATTCTGTTTTTTGTAACCACTCAATGCTTTGCACGGCTTCATAAGGGAAACAAGTTTCCTTGATACCAAATTCTTTCTGTTGATCTTTTGATAAATAAGCCTTTAAAAACTTATCATAAGAATAGCCGGGTGCAAGATAATTCTGAATGTCAAGAAACCGACAATATTCAGTTGTGATAGAAAAATATGAATTGCCTTTCTTGATCAAACGAATTTGTTTTGATGGCGAGTTTTTTTGGAGGGCTGGTAACAAAAACGACTTAATCACATTCACGTCATAACGGCCGGAAGAAAATCCTATCACCGGAATCACCTGGTAATCTTCAACAAGCCGCTTTCGAAGTTTTTCTAGCGGTGATAAAAACCGCGGTTGTGTATTCAAAACACGTTCATTTTCTCGTTGTTCGTCCGCTTCTTCTTGCTCTTGGGTTCTTTCCTCAACCTTATCTTCGCTCGCTGCCACTGCCAACATCTGTTCGACGTCATCGCTAGCATCTGTAACTACAAAGCTATCATCTTCACTGTCTTCTGTTTCTTCGTTTTCCTCTTCTGATGAAAGAGACTCAGCTTTGGGGAAAAGTCTCGAATTCTGTTCTCGAATCTTTCTGAAAACCCCAGCTTCAAAAAACTCTTGAAATTTCAGTTGAGCTGCTTTAGCAGAAACCTGTTTGATATGGCTTAAAAAATCTTTAACTACCTGATTAGGGTGTTCTTCAGGTTTCACATACCGGCTAAAATAACCATCGTGGTTTGGCACATTGGAAGAAGACCCAATAACTAACAATTTGTGTTCGCGCGTATAAACTGTTCGCTCACGGTCGATATCGGGTTCTAAAGTTTCCAGTTCTGGTTGATAGACTTCGATATCCCAAGTCATCCAGTACTGAAAATACCGGAGTTCAGTGGGAACAACAACTCCATACTCCTCGAGTAGCTCAAATACCGTAGGGGGAGGTTGGTAAGGCCCCTTGCTAAACAACTCGCGAGAATCTCCTTTTGCACACGCCCCACGGTTCTTATGACGCTTGTATTCCTTCTGCAATTGAAAAATCTGGCCGCAACTCTCACAGCAATACGACAAAGCAAACTTATCAAATAGACCTTTAGCAATCAACGAAAAATGTAAAACAACGCCT
>NC_090869.1:23192303-23209803 GCF_036669935.1 Montipora foliosa | reverse complement strand
CAGACAAGTTTTATGAAAGGAATTGTGTTAAGGTCCGCATCAGCAAATGGCTGCCATGCTTCATAGCCTGCGAACACAGACGTATTTCCGGCTGTCACTGGTATTTTCGGCGGAACCTGTGACAGCCGGAAATACGTCTGTGTTCGCAGGCTACCATGCTTCATTGATCTTTTAATAAAGTATGTATATGGTATGATGATCTGACTCCCGCGAGTCTCCTATAGCTCAGTGCTTGAGCACCCGAACTACTAATCGGAAGGTCGTAAGTTCGACTCCTGCAAAGAAGCAATTGGATTTTTTCCGAGTATCCCCGAGTCACCATTGAGACAAAAAGACAAATGACAAAAGGACAAATGCCATTTTTAGAAAAAGCTGAAAACGATTCAACTTACACACCAACACATTTGAAGCTGGCTTTGCTCCACAGGAATCTTTCTTGGCACATGGGATGCAAATTAAATGGTGACTGCTTTCAATTACCAATTGGACGAACAAATGTATTCATTTTAACTCCTAAGTGTCGTAGAAATCCAATCCTAAAATGAAGTTAACCGAGTTGTTCAATAATGTACGTCAAGAAGGCGTAACATATTTTGTATAAGTTTTAAATGTTCGTTTGTGCGAAGACATCCCTGCTCTTAAAATTACTGAAATTTACCTCGGAGAATTCAGAAAAAAATAATTAGTTCAACGATGGTGAGTATTTCAGTGCTTCATTTCACTTTTATCATAATTTCTACTTTATAACAGGTTCCCAACAGAAAAAGACACCAATTTTTGAGATTGATAATTTGATACAAAACAATGCAATTGCATCTAAATCATTTCAGGGACAATTCTGGTGCAGATTGGAAAGCCTTATACTCGGATATATTCTAAAATGCCAAGCAATTGCAGTAAAAATCGGAGTACTTTTAAAAACTAGTCGTAATCTTTCCCATGGCTTATCCGGCAGTAAATATATTTTCGATCGTATCAGGTAACCCTTTGGTTTTATTTCACCATCGTCAACTTAAATTGATTATTAATGATTTGTTGTTGTGATAAGACTTCTCCCCTCGATTGATTTTCACTCTTCCTAATTTTCTTTTCACTTGAAATTTCTTTTTTAGCTCTGCTGTAATTCATTCTACCTGTATATATTTATGAATTAGTGCATCCGTGCTGCCTCTCCCGGATCCTGCAACACACCTCTTTCTCATCTCAATTTACTCGGAAACGAGATTTATTTTAAAATGCACTTCCCTTATTAGTCCTATGTTCAGGTGTTTTTATATTGAACAAAATTCTATTATTTTCCTAGAAATGCGTTTGGTGACGACGTTGTTAATTGCTTTGCTTCAGTTTTAAATGTTGTTATTGTCCAGCAGGGCGAGAATCAAATTTAAGTATTGGCGGTAATTGGGCTCCAAATTGTAAGAGATACATATCAATCGATTCCACTTTGCTTCTTAAAAAACCATTGCAATTTATTTTACTAGCAATCAATTGTTTTCATCCAAAGAGTGAAAGAAACAAATTAAGTCCATCGCGACTGAAGCACTTTAATCAGTCATGGTGATTTTCGATGTTTTGGTAAATAAAAAGCGATTCTAGAATACCCGGCCATTTCTTCACAGCATAAATCTGTTGGTCGCGCACTCCAGCAGTCGTGAACTAATTGGAGTGTGTAACTATTGCTCTCGCAGTCCTGTACTCCCGTAGTCTAAAGCTAATTGAAATCCAGGGGGTGTATAACTGTTGCCCCCGCAGTCCCGGAGTCGATTTCGGTGGGGGTACAACTAGTGCTCACGCGGTCCCACAGTCGTGAACTAAGTGGAATTCAGTGAGTGTATAACTGTTGCTCCCGCAGTTTCTGTGTTCATTCGGGGGCAACTCCTTTAGAACGAGTGATAATCGAGTATTCCTGTATGGTCTTTGGCGTTGTGTTCGTTCGGGAACAACTCTTTTAGAACGAGTAAAAATCGAGCGGTACTGTGGTCTTCTGCGTTACCGTGTGTTAGTTATTATCAGGGGCTGTGTTTGCTCGGCTGCGAACAATCGTATAATCGGAAGAATCGGAGAGTAAACATCGGTGTAATCGGAAAAATCGTGTTATCGTAACAATCGGATGAATCGTATGTCAACAGTCTGGCGAAAACCATATGCAACTTAGATGACTGCGGGACTGCGGGAGCAGGTTTTTAAGTTTCAAATTTTAGCGGCCGGGTATTCTGAAACCGAGCCTGTTGAAGACATTTTTTGTCCGAAAAATGAGGGCAATAAATTAAAGCAAAATCTAAGCCTGGCTTACACTTATTTATTAGTTCTTCAAATGATTACTTTCGTCAGCAATGTTCAGTAAATGAGAAAGAAAATAAACTAACACCCAAGAGTTAAACTGTAATTGTTTTACAGCCATCGAGACGATGACAAAAAAGGCAGATCAGAGAGTTCTTCATAAGCAAAGAACTACGTTCAACAGAAGATTGATATCCACAAAAACGAAGCGAGAATTGAGACAGTTATTTACATTGTCATGGCCAACTGTCCTGCAGTACTTCCTACACAATTCTTTGTTTACCATCACCCTTCTGTTCGCTGGAGGGTTAGGGGAAGCAGAGCTGGCGGCTACGGTGTTATCGATGTCCTATATCGCGATCACTGGTACAGTTGCCGGGTCAGGGGTGATTACAGCAGTGGAGGCACTTTGTGCGCAAGCGTACTACGTCCGGAACTACAGGCTTGTGGGCGTTGTAATTCAGAGAGGAGTATGGTTTCTAGGATTGGCAACGCTGTTAGTTTGGGCTGTCTGGACAAATACTGAACCATTGCTGTTACTTGGAAAACAGGAAAGAGAGCCAGCAAGGTGATTATACTGTCCTTTGTGTAATAAGATAATAATCAAAGGACAAGAGACAAGCAAAGTAAATGATAGCAATCTTTATGATACTGGCCCTCTGTTTCAATGATGATGTTCACTATTAGGCTCGACTTTGATGTCACAGTACTATCAGTATTTAACAATTATTGGGAGAAAGAAATTTGAATCATAGAAAGAATTATGGAGATCGAAAAGGACTTTCCCTCTGTTTCAGACTTTCGCAGCTGTTCGTCGTCATTTGGTTTCCGGCGTTAATTGTGAGTATAAACGTGACTGGATGTGTTAAATCAGGAGCCATAATATGGCTCCTGGTTAAATTTAGATTAACTTGGGGAAGCTTGGCAATTTGGTCAAGCACGGATAGAGCAATGGCTTTATCAATTTTGACAGTCATGACTCTGTCTGTCTCAACCGTGTCAAAATTTTCAGTGAAAATTTTTCTTCACCTGGGACAACCGTTACTTTTTCCGCTTCGCCACACTTGGCGCGATCAAACAGTATATGAGCCGACCGAGATGCAAACCCCATTTACAAGACAGAAAAACACAAAGCAAGGATAAAATTCGTCGAGGGTGGCTAACATTTTAATAAGGCAAGGATTGTTTAGAAATGTACCTTTTAATCCCCGCTAGGCTTGTTGAAAGGGTACCACCTACACTTCTACGAAAGAAAAACTTTAAACCGGAGGACATAATGTTTGCAATCAAATTTAATTATAAAGTTTTCAGAAAAATGTTTGTTCAGAAAAAAAAAATTAAATTTAGTTCATCGCTTATTTCCATTTCCAAATCTCCCTTGCGCCACCATCTTGAATACCAGTGATGTTTAGGGGTTGCAGTAGAAATAAAGCATCCCAACTCGTCACAATCACATAAGGCGGATGGCGGCGTCCGGAAAATCTGACAAAAATAACAAGTGAGTTTGAAATTCATCTATTTCGGATACGAACGCTTTCTTTGAAAACAATTCACATAAATTGGATTCTAAACATTTAATTTATTTCTTGTAGTTTAAATTTGACTTTATGTTGGAGGGGAGGTTCCTTTTAGGGAGGGCTATTTTGTTGCTGGCAAGGTTTAGAATTGCACAGTTATTGCTATAACATAGCATCCACAGGGGCCGGTTGCTCGTAGACTGGTTAGCGCTAACCTTGCTTCGAGCAACACGCCCCGGGGGATTGTTGATGTTCGTCTTCCTCCCTTACTCAGAACAACAAACGAAACCAAGAAAAAATGTCGGTAACCAGGAGCTCATTAAGAGGAGCCTCTATCTCCCATACTTGGCCTCGGAGTCAACCCTTTCCCGAGTAGATTTATTTATAGAACACCTCCCTTGGGAGATTCAGCACGCTCACTGTTGTAAAAGCCAATCAAACCAGAGCTATCTCATGATCAGCGGCAAGCGAATTATGATACTTTTCGCGGGCCAAAAATAAATTTACTTGGGAAAGGGTTGACTCAAGGAATTAGAGGAGATAGAGGCTCCTCTTGATGAGCTCCTGCGGTAACATAATGAAATAAGGTACAAACTGAATACAGTAGTAAAAATGAGCCAATCAGGTTGCTGGAGACGCTTTGTCTGAGACTGGGCATTAAAATTTCATGAACAGCTTAGGGAAGAGAGAATGTTCCGCTCCTTCCCATCAATGCTTCTTCTCGGGTATTACGGAGTCGGTAACATGACTGAACTCAGCAATCCGCACGTTTTAAAGACGTCTTAAAAACTTGACGCACAAAAAAAAAAAACTTTGGTCACTTTGCTTTTGTCTAAAAACCAAGACAGAATTGCAACAATCTTTAATAAAATATTTACTCTTGTATTTTTAGGCGGATTTCGTGTTTGTTCTCATTCAACGTTACCTACAGATCCAGGTAAGGAAAGCAAACCAAAATAGACCAATTTCGATATATTAAAATTCAGTCCCAAACAAAAGGCATCATCTCGAGGCTCTGGGGAATAAACTCATACAAATCCTTAAATTTATTCCCCAGAGCCTCGAGATGATGCCCTTTGTTTATAGGACTGAATTTTAATATATCGAAATAGGTCTATTAGACAGACGATTTTAGAATAAATGACTGAAATGATATATGGAATGAGGTGAAGCTATGATCCTTGCAGTCAATTTTAGCAATTGCATGGAGAAGCCTGAAAATTTCAGGACTTCAATGGGGTTTAATTAACCCGCGACCTCGCGATGCTGGTTAGAGCGTCGCACCGGCATCGCGAGGTGAAGTCCTGAATTTTTCAGGCTTCTCCAGGCAATTGCTAAGATTTTGCCAAAAAGCAGAAGTTTCAAATGAAAAATGTCTACGAAATGGAGATTAGCGACTATTTTGTTTGTCTAAAATTTACTACACCTAGGATTGACTTCAGCATTACTTCCTGCGACAGTAGCACTCACAAGGGTTTCCGGGGGCGCCTGTAGATTGTGTCACGATCGACCTATATTTTTGTTTGTTTCTGTTGTGAATCGATAAAGACATTTACGTTTTTTCCCCTGTTTTTACAGCATTTAATCGCCAGAAGACGCTCTTTTTCTTCCAGTATTATATGCCGTTAACGATGTATTGTTTAAGAACAGGGTATTTTCAAGCCCATAATCTACATTGGTGCCGCTGCAAACATCATGCACGTTCTGATGAATGCTTTGTTGGTTCAAGGAGCCGAGATCGGTTTCAGGTGGGTTAGTGTCGCAAAATCCATCACTCTACTTCTAGTTCCGTTTTTTGGGCACCAGCAGAGCTGAGCTTGATTAATTTTTAAGCAACAACGAAAAAATGAATTCTCTTCCAACGCGAATTCGTGTTAGTGTCGTTATAGTGGCGTCGTGAAGCATCAAGCATTTACTGTCATTAAAAATATTTAAGAGCGAAGATATTATCTGAGAATTATTGTTTTGTTGCGCTTTGCTTAATTAACGTGAGCTAAGCTTGTTTAAAGCAGCAAGCGTATGAGATTTTTCTTAATTTAAATAAACCTACAATTTTCTTTTTTAGTGGCGTGGCTTTGGCATCTTGCGCTACGTACTGTCTTTTCATCGGTGCAGCCTCAATTTATTACCTAGTGTGCTCTAAACGCTACAAGAGGACGTGGCCTGAGGAAGGTAACGAAGCGTAGAAAACGCTCGATCAGCCTTTAGTTGGGCCGAGTGGAAGACAGCGATCCCGTGATCTTCTAGTGGCGCATGCGTATCACCAGGAAACTCTATCTTCACTACTTCCCATTCTCGTCACCAGAGCCTCGGATCTTATGTCTACGCAGGACCCGAGGCTCTGGGAAACTCTATATAGGAAAAGGGGAACATGCCCCTTAGGGTTCTTATATCCAACATTTGGCTATTTGAACCTTACAGCGCCTGCTCACTCCTTGTGCTGACCTGAATGCACCAATCAGAGACGCTTTTCATTGTTCTTCACGAAAACCAATGAGAAGACACTTTGTTTCAGGGTTCCCCAGAGCTCTTCTCTCCCTCAGTCATCTGCAAAAGAGAAGAGCTCTCTGGGGTCGAGATTGCACTAATAGACCATTTTACAGTTGTAGCTAAGTTACCTGGCCTACGAATGGAAGCGAGGATGCCGGTGAGACCCTGTTTTGATACAACCTCCGTGCTTTTGTAATGTTAATACGGACTAATTAGAATTACAACAGCACAATTTACATGATAAAAGCAGTGAGGTCTGTATCAATGCAAGGTCACCGGCAGCCTCGCAGCCATTCATAGGCTAGGTCGCTGAGCAAACAACTTTAAAATGGCCTATTCGTTGAGTCAGCCCTTTGCCGAAGATCAGGATTTTCCCACGAAAATTATCATATTTCCCTTGACGCGGAGATAGCTCTGTTTTGATTGGCTTTTACAACAGTGGGCGTACTGAATGTCCCAAGGGAGGCGTTCTATAAATAAAGAAATCTACTCAGGAAAGAGTTGACTCCTGGGCCAAGTATGGGAGTTAGAAGCTCTCCTTGATAAGCTCCTGGTATCACTTCTTTCTCATTCGTCCTTTATTAAGTTATTTCATTTATTCAACTAAAAGAAGTCATGTTTTACCCCACTCCACATTTAAAAAGCTGAAATACAAAGTTGAAATTCCAATCCATCCTATCTTGTCGCTATCGCCGTCATTATTATTATTATTATCGATACTCTTAATTTAGGATGGACAACGGAGAGTCTTCAGCACTGGGGCCAGTTCATGACGCTGGCGGTGCCGGGTTTCCTAATGCTTTGCACTGAGTGGGGAAGCTTCGAAGCAGGAACTTTCTTTGTTGGTAAGTATTCACATTTCATAGGGTCAATGTCAGAATTTCAAGCTATCGGAAGCAATAGTATTGCAAATTAAACCGTGGAGTGTTATATAAATTCCTTGATTTAACATGACTTTGTTCGGGTGGGTGTCGGTTCGAGAAAGCCAGTGATTGACTTTCATTTCGATTTCCTAGGCAAGAAGTCATCTGTAAGATTAAACTACAAAAGGTGGTTTGCAACCAATCTCTACAGACACAGATAACAACGCTGCAATGTGCAATTACTGGTGGACGAGCAAAAGGAGCTAAGGGACTTGTCAGAAATTAGCAGAGGAGAGGAGGGGTGTTGATGTTCAGTAAAGCGGCGAAAATAAAATGACCCTCCCTCGGTAAGGGATTGAAATATCTTGACCCTCCCCTGGAACTCATCCTAAAGTTTTCTTTCACCATCACATAATGCGATACGTCTTGGCAGGTATTTACATAAAAAGAGTACACAAGTTATTTACTCTTGGGACTGTATCTCGCTTCAGTGAACTGGATATCCATTTTTTAAATGCAAATACCCCCCCCCCCAAATGAACTGTATTATGGGATTGGTGAAAAAAGCGAATGGCATGATTTTCATACTGTACCTGGTTTGTATTCGTGTTTATAACATAATGTTAAAGCATCCTCAAGTTTCACGATCACAACGGCTTAATTTCTTGTGACCCTCCCTCTTTTGCTGTCTCTTTTTTTCCATGGCCCTCCCTTTCGAAGGGCTCAAAAAACTGTGACCCTCTCCGATTTTTCACCTCCCCCCTGCTAATTTCTGACAAGTTCCTTATGAGAGATCTTTTGTTTTCATCCACCAACATAGCGACGGTGACGTCACGTGAAAACCACCTACACAGGGAAACTTCCTGTGAAGGAAACTATAAAATTATCCTGCCTTGTTTCCAGACTTGCATCTGTCAGCAGTGACTCGCGCTTTTTCCATGAAGTAAAGCATGGTTTTGCGGTTCAATAGTATTTTTTAAATTTCTCATATTAACTATCACACGTCACTCTCTGCAGGTACTTTTGGTAATGTGCAGTTGGCAGCTCACGGCATTTTGATGCAGTATGCAAGTCTTGTGTACATGGTGAGAGCAAATATCGAAAGATATTTATAAAATTCAGTATTTTCGAGAACTTTGACGCACTTAATACACACGAAGAAGTAAAAAAAAACTCTTTGCAACCCACGGTTACGATGTTTGAAAGCAGTAGTTCTAAACAACCATTTCACTCTGTCAGGTTCCACTTGGCCTGTCCGCCGCAGTCTGTGTCCGAGTGAGGAACACTTTAAGAAAGCGTCACTTTTATGCGGCGAAACATATTATGAAAGTCTCTATTGTCTTCACATGTAAGTTCCTTTGTTGCATAGACCTTTTATTTAGTTATCACTGTTGTGTGTCGATAGTCGTGTTTCATTTCTTTCGTTTTGCATCCTTGAAGTTAAAGATTGGACACTAAAACACTGAAGTATAGGCCAATGGGTTGGTAAAACCAACTCAACTAGGACTTATCTAAACCTCAACCCATCTGAGATTTTCTGATACGAATCTTTCGATGACTGATCGTTTACACTGCTCGTCCTATGGTTGGGCGCAGTAATTACATTTACGGAACTCAAATGAACAAAGTTACTGAATCAAAGACAGTGTTTACAATTTCTTCGCATTGCCAGGATGGGCTCCCAGTGTTGCATATTACCAGAAACCCATAAGGGTTGAAACGTGTAACGCGCGTTCACAGCTTCCGAATATTCAGTGCGAACTGATTGGTTGAATGTTTCAGTGCTAAGTACCATATTTGGAAACCCCTCCCTCTTGTTGTTCCAAATATGGTACTTAGCAAATCGAATATTCAGAAGCTTGTTTCCCAGCACACAAGGGGCCGTTACACGTTTCAACCCTTATGAGTTTCTGATATTACCTAATGATGTGAAATGCTCCTTGCAGGTTGTTTT
Organism: Montipora foliosa; assembly: GCF_036669935.1. Classification (NCBI taxonomy): domain Eukaryota; kingdom Metazoa; phylum Cnidaria; class Anthozoa; order Scleractinia; family Acroporidae; genus Montipora; species Montipora foliosa. The sequence continues at coordinate 23,200,699 of NC_090869.1, read as the reverse complement.
ACAGTTATATTGTGCATACTTCTTCTCGCTCTAAAAGACCAGCTTGGAAAAGCTTTTACCGCGAACAGGTTTGTCATTAAATTAAGGATCTTTAATGTCGTAATATCCGGCTCATCTAAGGCCCACGCTCCAGTAGCATTCCAGCTATTCAATCTTAAAAACGTCATCTTTCATTTCCCTCATCTTATGTATGAGTATAGATAGGTTTGCTGTTGCTTTTTTGTTAGCTCATAGGCTACGTTCGATATATCAATATTCACTCATGGCTACGAGACTTTATGGTTTAATTTGAATGTTATTTTGTTTAGAAATCTCCCTTGAGACCTGAGAGACAAAGAAAACAGAACTAAGTCGAAAGAACAATAGAACGAACAAAGATAATGAATTTAGCACAGAAAACAATTCGAAGTACGACACTATACAGCCAATGGAATATAGTGTTCAACAAGAGGTACGACCCTACCCGAAATTTGACCATAAAACCTCGCAGCCATGCCTGAATATTGCTATATCGAACTCGGCCTATAAACCTAATCGGCTAACTCAATGTTGTACCCAATTCAAATCTCCCGGGACTAAGATTCTTTGTGTATTGTATTTGCATGATAATGTAGCATTCATATTTAAATGATATGGAAATACCTGGAACAAAACGTTTTATTCCCAAAGGGTTTGAATTGGGTACAACATTGAGTTAGCCGATTAGGTCTATTGCGCCTTGCGACACAAGCAAGCAGTGACCATTCTCCTCCAATCCCATCGGCGCGAAGAAAACAAGGTTCTCTGATTTAAAACCAGAAAAACCGGATCCGCTGAGAAAGTTTCACGAATTCTTGGTTTGCCTCGACTTGATGAGGCGGCCATGTTGGTGCACAAAACAATAGAAAATGGCCCCAAAAGTTTTGCATAAGAATTCCAAGACATTTTAATGCATTGTTCTATACACCAAAATGGACGCCGTGATGTCAAATGCAAACCATCAATTTATAGCAATAGTGGGTGGCACCCATTGCAAACATTTTGTTACGCCTGGCATACATTTATTTCGGAACCGGTCAGAGGTCGATATTCTTCTTGCTAATCAAAAGAAATCGCTGCCTTTGGAGACGAAAATGAGAAGCGAAAGAGGCCATCTATGACCCCCGCGCTTTCTCTTCCCATCCTCCGTTAAAAATCAATTTTACTCATATTTCAGTGAGGTCGTTAATTTGGTCAGCAGAGTTACTCCAGCAATGACAGGATTTGCAATATTTGTGAGCATACAGGTACAACAAATATTCTACGAAAGATCTTTGCTTCAGTATTATAAAGTACTTCCCCTCCCCCTAAATTAAAAATGTTAAGACAAGGTTTGCTTGTGCAAACAAACCAGACAGTTCTTCAGGCTAGGATATAACTACATGATCTACGGTTCTAAGCCTCCTACCAATTCATCAAGTCTGAACGACCAAATGTCACAAACTGAGTAGTTATCGATTATTTGTTCTTTCACTTGTATCCACTCCAGATGATATGTTGCAGCATAATCCGTGGCTCCGGTCGTCCGAAGCTTGGGATTTTCATTCATTTCGCCTTCTATTACTGTGGAGCTCTTCCCCTGGGTATAACGTTTGCTTCGTATGCGTTCACATTTGGCTTGGAAGGTAGGATGTCCACAAGATCTTGTAAATCAACTTGGTTGGGACTCCTCGGAATCCAGACGTTTGCTGGCCCAAGTGACTCTTTTCTACAAAATTAAAAACAATCTCATAGATCTTGAATTCCCATCTTCTATCCAACCAGCTCCTAGATCAAGGATCCAACATGCTATGCTCCAGCCCTACTCAAGTGTTCTGGCACACAGTTATTCTCCGTTTGTACGAACTGTTCGGGTATGGAACAAACTGGCAACTCAAACAGTCCAAGCTAAGAACATTACTTCTTTTAAGTCATTAGCCATGTGGGACATTCAGAATATGAAGACCCCGAACCACCTGAAAAGACTTTGAACTATTTACATTTACTGTTTCTTTTTGACTTTATATATTTATTGTGGATTATTATTTAATTCGTTATTTTATATCTCCCAGTGTCAGCCCAGCTAATTGGGAGTATAAGTTCCAAGTTCCAAGATCCTTACGTAGATTGACAGTGAGAAGAGGTAGTGCCATGGGGCGCGAAATGAGAAATTTACTTTGCATGCAGGGAATAGCAGACCCGGTATATTCTGCCCACTGGTTTTCTTTTGGGTTTTGTACTGTTATAATGACTTATCTTAATTTCGTTTCTTCTTGCGTGATAAGGTTTCTGGTGGGGCATTACAGTCGGACTTATTTTACAGGTAAGCTTTGCTCGTGGAAACAAACATCACCTTCAGCATTCTGAGCTTACATTTCTTGGATTCGGTTTCAGGCCATCGCATTTATTGCCATCTTGCGAACAATGGACTGGGGCAAGTATACTAACACGGTAAGGGCTCAAAGTCAACAAGGAGTGGTACATGATATCAGGTTCAGCAGTGTTTCGACAAAGTTAGACTATCCGATAACGTAAATGGATTGATCAGAAAGGGAAGCAGAACATACAACTGAGAACCGCAACTCACTCATCCAACCCAAGCATGTATGTGAAAGAGGACAGACCACAACACCGGGGCTTTCCCCCTACTCTTCATGAACTGTGCGGGTTCTTTAGCGTCCCGAATTGTCGATTAACAGGAAAGGTTGCGAGATGAGCTTCTGCATGGCAGCCTGGTGCTCAACCAACTGAGCTAACCGGTGGTGATTTGGTCTAACATGAATTACACTCTTGTCTCTCACGCAGCCGTTCTTTGTCGCCACGCACACGCACGCACTTCCCCTCCCCTCTCTCCCACAAGAGGAAAGGAGGAGCTTTGCGTGATGGACACAAAGAATGGCTGCGTCAGTAGGAGACTACATTTTTGCATATCATTTTAACATTAAAATTTTGCAAAATCGTTGCACGGAAACTTTATAATCATGGAGTGTTGTTTTCTTGTCAGTCTCTTATTAGAATGGCACTTAAAAGGCCTGCATCAGGATTAAGCTGGAGCGCTGGCAACGGCGACAACGGTGACGAAAGTAAGACAATTAATCCTAACTTATACTACTGGAATCATCTAGAATTTAATGACACTGACGAATGACTGAAAGGAGGACGTTACTTAAGTTACTTGATGTGACAAAACTTCAACGTTACCAAGCCATTTACGGTATGCGCTGGCAGCGACGTTCGCAACTGCCCTATTTACCCAAGCTACACACAGCTTTTTAGATTTAGATAAGAGAAGGCTAGATGGGCTGGAAAGCTAAAGAAATCAATAAAGGGTTTGGCGTGCGTATTAAAAACAAGGGTTGCTTGTTGATACTACAAACTTTTGCCACTGTCTGATTTTTCTGCAATTCTATGAAATTACGTTTTCGGGATTTTAAGGTTTGTACCCGAACACATCACAGTTGTAAAATGTTTTGCTTCTAACAAAGAGCCGTTAATTCTTGTGCTATCTATTCCAGCGAATTCAAAGCGGATTTGTTCCCTCCTTTTCTTCTGTAGATCTCATAGCTTCCTGGCTTTCCAGAACCTCGTCGCTCTTCTCCATGAATACAAACCTGACAGGAAGAGAGTTTACGCATCCACCAAACCCCGTCATGTCTTGGATAATCCGATCATCCTCTTTACTCAGCCTCCACAATGCCCCTCTAAGGGCCATGAACATTGAAATTGGTGGAAGCGTGCAGCCCCTCCATAAAGGAAATATCGCTAAAAGGAGTGTCGCCAGGCAGTCAAGTGTCCATGGAAACAAAATGACGCCAAGGGAGAAACAGGATTTAATTGGACGCAGGCTTAGGTGGCTCATATTTGCCTTGTTGGTGTTATTGTTAGCGATCTTATTTCGAGTGGTAACTCCCTTACCCAAGAATGGGCTATCTTGAGCAGGCAAGATGACCAATAACCTTACGACCTATCAAACAAGTTGCTGTCTCGTTCTGAAAGATAGGACATGCCTACTCAGAGTGTTGAATTGACAATTCGTAAATAATTCGGCCACTTTCGATATATTAAAATTAAGCTTGAAAGAGAGGTTTAGAGGACAAAGACAAAGGAAAGTTGATGATATACTAATATCTTTCACATTTATTGCAACTTGTTTCTATTGCTTTTGCATCCTCTCTGCGTCACTATCAAGCTGAATATTTATATTTCGAAAATGGCCTATTAACGATCAGTCACGTGATCGCAAATCACGTGACCACTTTAGTGCTCAGTACCCGTAAGGAAGGTCCAGACCCCCTTCCCTATTCAGGGTTTCTTAAATGGGCGTTTCTCCATGTTTTCTTTGGGTTTTCATGCTCTTGACATCTTCCATTGTAATTTTATGTGTTGGGTCTGCAGTGTTCATACACAGCTGAACTGGAGCGCGTCTTACGTTCTTCCATACAAACTGATTCAGTTTCTCCAATGGCCCATTTCCAAGTTGCTACATGACTCAGTTTTAAAGCGAGTCCTGGTCCACAACCATTCAAATGGAAATGATTGCGTATTCTTATGCAAATCAAACTCATTTCCCTTACAGTAGTTGAGCACCAATACTCACTTCGAAACTGAAACAAACAGCAACTCGGAAATGGCCTATATAATGTCGTTTAAGGAGGCTCAAACCAGGTTTAACACTTTCAACAAACTGTACTATTTGGTAGGATTGAATCTACCCAACTGTTTCACTTAGTGGGAATGTTATGACACCATATGAAACACCAACAAAGGCTTGAAAAGATGCACTCATTAATGTAACGTGATAGGTTACCATAGCAAAAAAAGAGCCCCCTAAAAACACCCTATTTTTTGGTTTTAAAGCGCGTATATCTCAAAAACGAACTCGGTGACCACCCATTTTTTACCACTGGAGAGTGATTAACACGCTAAGATAAAACTCTTTGCACAGTTTAAAAAAAAATTCTGGAGCAGATTCATAACCACCTTCACAACTCGAAAATTTTCAAGTGGCTCTGAATCCTCTCCAGAGAATTTTCTTAAAATTTGCAGATAGTTTCATCTTAGCTTGCTAATCATTTTGCTGCATTAAAAAATAAGGGGTTTACAGGGTTCGTTTTTTATATATAAGCGCTTAAACACAAAATATAGGGAGCTGTCATGGTAATTTATTAAGCCACATTAATATCTGCATCTTGTTAAGCAATTATTGGTGTTTCATATGGTACCAGAACATTGCCGTTAAGTGAAAAAGTGTTGTGGAGTTAATCCTTCTCATAACGCATTCCCTCCAAATTGGCGAAACCGGTTTGAGCCACCTTCAAGAACGGCATCTTATGTGATATAGATTTCCAATCATTTTTTCCCTAAAGGGTGTGGTCTTTGATACGAGCCACATCTGATTTTAGTAAGATCACAGGAGTTATGGTACACAACAAAAGCGAGCAAACTATAAGCTGACAAACTTAACAGCATGCAAAAATATATTGACGCCAATGTACTCGATACGAGGACGTGACAAAATACTTTTTTCACATCCTCTTGTTGTACCATATATTAAAGTGCTACTACGACCAAAAAAAAATTTTGTTTTTCCTTTGGATTTCAAAACTATGTTAACTAAACACTAACTCACCCAAGTTTTAAGTTCTGATTTTAAAAAGAAACCTGTTTATTCTAGCTGGAATTTTCTTATTTATTGGTCCGCCATTACTAACTTTAAAATCTTGAGAGAGCTGGGTCGAGTAGAAAATGATGTCAAACACTCACTAGTTTAAGAATGCAATGCGTGTGTACGCGGCCTAATTAATATGCAGCACGGCAACCCGTGTTTTGCATATATAATAAATTGTGTTTACACGCTGAAATTTTAAGCTAGTGAGTAAATGACGTCATTTTCTCTAGATCCAACCCTCTGAGGTCAAATCGGCCAGTTTTGAACGTGAGTAATGGCGGACCATGAAATCCAAAACTTACACTCAAAATAAACAGCCTTTGGATAAAACTCAAAGCTCAAAATTTTCCCAGTTAGGTGTTGAGCGAACACGCTTTCAAAATCTGAAGAAAAAAAGGAAATGATTTTTTGATCATAGTAACATTTTAAAGTAAAGCGGTTTTGAAGACGGATGTATGAAACCGGTTTTCCCCAAAAAATACTTCGCTGTTTTATTTCGTTTTCTCTTTCTTTGAAAACGCTTAAAAAATTGCAAATACCAGAGACTTAGCATCGCGTCTACGTGAAACGGCGGCTTGCAAACGGTAAATTTCGTGTTATCACAAAAGCAAGAAATTCTCTTCTTCTAACTTTTCCCTCCCATTTGAGAAGCTTCTCGATACCTGTAGCTTGTAAGCAAAAATGAGTTAAAATCAAGACGTTTTTTTTTTTCTTCCAACTTTTAGCATGGCGCAACTTTTAGTCTCCCGTTTGCCGTCTACCGTAAACGCGTGGATAAATCTCTCAAATAACTAACGTTTTTTTTCGTCAGAAGGGGAAGAGTTTCCGCAAAAATGATTGCATAGAATTGTCAGTACATTTAAAGCAATGCTCAAACAGAGAAAAACTATCCGCTGAACAGTGCAGGTTGATGGTTTTTCAGTCGGTGGCGCACAAAACGTCTTCGTAATATTCAACAAACTTGGCAGGTAACAGTTCAAACTCCCGGCTGTACACTGTTGGTGACTCGCTGTTCATTGCTGAAGATCTTGTCGACATGCTGCTATCTCCGCTTAATTCTAAACGTGTTTAAAAGAGACGAACTCAGCCGACGCTATAAAGTGCCTTATATAAGATTCAAGCCTTGTAAATTAATAATAATGACGTGAATAAATTTAATAGTTATGAGGGAGGTATACTGGGAGAGAGTTTTCCTTCACTAGAGTTTCACTAAGGAGGGTCAAGCATAAGCAGCCATCACAATGTACCCCTTACAAGACTAACAGAAGTAAGAACTCAGTGCACTTTTCTTTGCGAATACATCTACATGTTCCAGCAGTCGGCAAAGTCCCTTTTTGACTTGTGGCTGTTTCTGCTTAGGTGGCCTCGTACACCACAAGCCTTTTTAGAGACATCACCGACAAGCCGGCCACTTCTGCTGGAGAGAACAGGACAGCCCCAACACCGGGGACTTTATCCCCTACTCTTCTCGAATAGTGTTTGGGTTCTTTAAAGTCCCACAGGGAACTTATGAACATAGAAGACATTTGTGAGACGGGTCCTACGGTTTATAGTCCTTATCCGAGAAGACTTGAAAGTCTAACCATTTGCAGATGAAATTACAAAGGCAGCACTTTCTCCTCAGTTATTTTAAGATCCTGAGTGTTGATCTGGCCGGAGTTGAATTCACGACCTCCCGCATGACAGCCCGATGCTCAACCAACTGAGCCACCGGTGCGCGGTTACAGTCCGTATCCGAGAATACTCAGAAGCTGAAGCATTAACGTATGTGGTTATAAAGGCAGCAGTTTTTCCTTAATTCTTAAAAGACCATGGAGAGTACTAAAAAGAATCCGCCGGAAGGGGGGGGGGGGGGAAGGGTTTCTAACTGGATTCAAACCTACCTGTGTGACCTTCCACAAAACTGGGTTCGGGGATACAACGGTCTTGCTATGTTGCGAAGACTGAAATTGTCAGAATGTGAAATTCTCGCGACCATTGCATGGGAGATGAGATTGTAAATGGACGAAGAGATGTATATTGCCGATAAGGACTGGAGGAAACTCGGAAAAATTTATCGTGCTCCAAACATAGTTAACGCCCATGACCTTTAAATTTATAGTATGGAGCTTTTAAGACACAGGAACTGTAGTAGCGATTGAAAGGTGTTCATTTTTTGCCTGCATTTGTACTTGCCTTTTATCTGCTTGAATCATACGTTTGAAATTCAAAGGCGAACGAAATTTTCGTATTGACGTGGTAGTCTTGAGAAGTTTAAACTAAAGGCCCGTTTAAAAGGTTTCAAGATTTGCTTTAACATGCATTCAACGCTTTCTTCAACCAAATGTTCGGTCCGTTTGAACAGGTCGTCCAACATTGTTGAAAGCGTAAAAAATGTTGAAAGCTTGTTGAAAGAGTGTTGAATCAAGTTTAAATAATCGGTTTAAACTTTCATTCAACGTCGATTCAACTTTTCCTTTGTTCTCAAAAATGTCGAATGGTGTTGAAGTCGTTGGAACACTCTGTTTAATAATTGTAGAACACACGCATGCGCACATCAGGCCGCAAATGTCAATATGGCGTAGTTTTTTTTATCTGGACGAAAGAGACTGGTTTCTAGTTCTTAGTTCCTCGTAATTAAATTTCGCGAAAGTGTTGGTTCTTTTGTTGGCGCAATGTTGGAACCGTTTGAACGGACACGGACTCCACACAAGTTTGTTTTTGCGTCCAACATTTACCCAACATCCGTTCA
>NC_090869.1:23177303-23189803 GCF_036669935.1 Montipora foliosa | reverse complement strand
CTTAGGGTGCGTTCGATTGACCGTATTCCGGAATAAGAATACGCTTGGAGTGATTTAAAATGGTATGTCTTGCGTTTTGAAGCAACAAGGATAATAAGCAAATGTTTAAAACAGCATTTTTGCAGCTGTTTAACAACTTTTCACGTGAATCTCCGTAAAAACGAAGGATTTCTAACTCAGTGAGATGGGCAAGCGAGTCGGCGAGCGATAGATTCGTGAATTTCTCTGAAGCTGACGTAAAATCCTTCTCTGAGGAACACAAAAATGCTAACACAAAAAAGAAACTTCATACGACTTAAAATTATTCAAGGATTTCGTTGCAAGTGAAGCCGAAGAAATGGGAAAAACTGAAGAAATTCCAGCCACCGAGCTGCAAGAATTCGCGATAAAGTTTGTGCTTGGTGTTTTTTGCTCTATGTAAAAAAAGAAAATTACACGGTGGCTTAAAGATATGAATTTTTAAAAAAACCCACCATTTTACTCACTCGCTGAGCTCGTTATAAAAGTCCATATGTTCCCGCGACCGTGTAATATCCTCTCTGTCTCGTTAATGGGGAACAGTTGGAACAAGAATTCAGGTTTGATTTACGCTGATTATAGCAATCTTAATGAATTTTAAAAGCTTGGAAGAAAAGACCGCCTACAACTTGCCAAATCAAAAATGGTTCTGAACAATGACTGACCTCGTTCATTGTGAATAACGACGTTGGTCCACATCTGCTGTTTATGACGAAGTCTTCAAATCCAGGAACACGAGGAGAAATATCTGATAAGTTGTATCTGCATTTGGGCAGCTGTGCCCTCCAAGTAACATTTCGAAGGTGGTTTGAGCATTCTTCCTCTTCCAAGCTTGGCCTTATTTCATGTTTACTACTCTCAGAGGACCTCGTTGGTGCCCTTTTTCGTCTCCCAAACCTGTTGCTTTTCTCAGCTCCAAAACATTCCTTCTTCCTTTCACTTCTTGGCTTGATTTTCGTGAAATTCATGGTAGGCTGGAAGCCATTGCCACGCCCAGTTCCAGTCTGGGTTAGATTACCAACAAGAACATCGTTCTCACTCGCCCTCTGATCTGTTTTGTGATTCTGAACAAGAGGGGCAGGTTGACTTTTTGGACCTAAATCACATTTCAATGGAGTCCCTTGAGGAGTTTTATTAGGAGGAAATGTCGTATCACCAGGGGAACTTCGATCTTTTTGTAACATACCAAACCCGCCTTTGGTCACATCACATTCAGTGGATGGCCCTTGTGCATCAAAAGTTTCACTGGTCCCCAAGTAGGTTGAAATCTCAATCATCGCTTTGTCAAGACACTCGTTTAACCTTTCTGGTACAACTGCATCTTCCTCGCTTTCCGATACGACAGTGACACCAGGTTTTCTGGCAAATTGTTTTCTTTTATTCATCCTGACAAGAGTTTCGGCTACAATTGCTTCCTCTAAACTGTTTGAACACCGAGTGTCTGATGCAGTTTCCTTAGTATGGTTTTGAACAAGGTTCTCAGAGGCAGATTCTGTAACACAAGATTTCTTCACAACTTCTGTGCTAGGAATGCCATCCACCTCTGTAGAGTGAGCATCATTCCAAGACCGGTGACGAAGTTCAGGCCTTGTGTAGATCCCTTCTGGAACACCGAATGATGACAAGCTTGTGCACAAGTCTTTTCTTTCTTGACTTTCCTTAAATTCCATAACAGTGGAAAACTGCGGGGAATTTTTTGAGAAATTACAGTTGTTTTGAAAACTCTGCTCATGAAAGAAATGTTCATCGCGTTCCTTTCCTGAAGAACTGTGAACATTATCCTGAGGATACCTACTTGTTTTGTCTTGAGAAATCCTGTACGGATTACCAAGTGGAAAATCACTCTTTGCATCAATATTCACTCTTGGCTCAAAAATGACATCGTGCAAGTTTTCACTATCACAGTTAAACATATCCACTCCATTTGGTGTGTATCCTGGGAAATTTAAGTCAGTCTGATCCAACTTAAAAGGGTGATAACAAAACTGCGATTCTTGGTTTCCGAAAGCAAAGTTGTTCTGCGAGGTTTGCTTAGAACGGACAAGATCAAAAACATCTGCAGATCTTGCTAACTCTGCTGGGCTGTAGTTTTGTGATGTTCGCAGTTTAGGATCTGCTCCATTCTCTAAAAGAAACTTGACAACCTGTATAATAACAAGGGCAGAACGCTCAGTTTTTGACACAATTCATCATGCTAAAGAAAAACAAATCGGCTCACCGGCCAAGTACACATAATTATTATAGTGATTTAGGCGTTAATTGGTACCGATGTCACCAAATGCAGCTAACTGGATGACATCGGATCAAAATAAAGATCACAGTCTAAACACCAACAGTTAGCATTATGGTTAGGGTTTGATTTTGCTTGTTGTTGTTTAAGAACCGCATACATGTAATTGTATTTATCATGCAAGAGATAAACTAAAAACATGAGGCACCAAATGGCAATTTTAAATAAGTTTTAAAGTGTATATTTATAGCAACTAACACAATTTAAGAGCCATGTCAGTATATTTAACAAACAGATAAGTATATACTAACAAAATGTAGATTTACGCCAACTGCCAAAAAATGCACCAAGAAAATCTATTACATATCACAACAACTTATTGCCTGTATTTCTGGACACAAGTGATGCTGACGTTAAGGAGTATGTAAAGTATTAGCGAAGCTTACGATGTTTGTCACAATAATTATTATTGGGGTATTCTGTCATTTCGGAATCATATCATTGGCCTCGCTTTTATTGAGATGTTGTATTATCCTGTTGTGGAGTTGGATCCTTTAAAAAAAAATCCCGAGTGTTGCCCTACAATGACTAAAAAGAGTCAACAACTTGACAGCGTGACAGTGAATAACACCAACCTTCACATGGTCATTGATCACCGCATCGTGTAATGGAGTGATAGCCTCGTAACCAGGACTATTCACATTGGCCCCAGACCAAACCAGCTCCTGGACAATCCTGAGGTTACCATAGTTACAAGCCTCATGAAGGGGTGTCCAACCTCAAAAACAATTAAAATGTTGCCTAAAAACCTGTTCACAGAGGTAATGGTACTTCAGGAAATGGGGTAATCTGGCCCATGGATCAAAGACACTGGCACAGAACAAAATGATTACTGTAATCCTTGAGATTAAGAGCTTTGTGCACAACCAGCCCTTGTGTTGCAGCGTCTGACATTTGCAGACTGCAGACTAAATCACAATTACTGAAAGCTAACCATTTTAAAATGGGTTCTTAGACTTAAATACTGTTTATCAGCACTATTTGAAATGGATGCTTAGACTTAAATACTGCAAATGTCAGACATCGCTTGCGTTGCCTCTTTCTACCAGTAAGTGGTAGCTCGCAAATGCCAATCGCCAGCCTTTTTTGACAGATTTGTGTGTGTAGGTTGCAAAATGTTTGGCACATTTATTGTCCATGACAGCATTACTGGGAGGGAAATTAAAGGGTGTACACAATTCTATATTTCACATTCTTACCTGATGTCTTGTTTACAATAATTAGCAGCTATTCACCAAAGTCAAGGTGACTAGTGGTGGATATTTACAGAGCCGCTTCGCGCTGCAAAATGGCAAGGTAAATATCCACCACTAGCCATCAACACTGTGATGAATAGTTGTTTTCGTATATACTAAGACAGTGAGGTAATATAGCACAAAAAGATGATTTTAACTCATTTTTTCTTGCAAAGATGACAACATTTTTGTGTGCACATTCTGCACGAATTGCCAATCAGCGTGCAAGTTCAATGTATCCACTGTTTTAGTATTTACTAATTAGGCGATATAGGACGTTTTCCATGTTTCCATAGCCTAATCTAAACATGAGGGGGAGTTGAGAAATATTCGAGACAGTTATGCAAACCCGAGACGCAGTCGAGTGTCTGCATAACTGTCAAGAATTCTCCCAACTCCCCTAAGTGTTTAGATGAGGTTATGGAAACACTGAAAAAAGTCCTCTAATGCTTTTATAAAATATTTCTCAAAGATAATTCGACAAATGAAGGAAAATGCTGGTATTTTTACTTCTAGATTGAAACAGATTTTCTTGATACATGCTCATATTTCCTACCAGCCAATCAAAACGCAAGTCTGACAACACATAACCAATCAAAATTTGTGTTATGTCACAGCCATGTTTCCATACTCTCACCTAAACACTGGTATTGACCGATGAGAGTGTGCGTACTAACCTAATTATTTTATAATTAAGCAATAGAGGACGTTTTCAATGTTTCCGTTGCCTCATCTAAACACGAGGTGGAGTTGGGAGAATTCAAGACAGTTATGCAAACTGGAGACGCAGTCAATGGTTTGCATAACTGTCGAGAATTCTCCCAACTTCCCCGAAACAATAAACAAAGCATTCTGATTGGTCAATGATGGAAAAACTCAGAGCCAATCAAATGCAAGCACTGGATGACAGTTCTTACATGATTGTGTGGTATGCACACATTGCTTCTGCATAATAAGGAAAGATATCTTGATTTTTTTCAGGTATAATATTAGTTAATTAACTCTTTCACCCCTAAACCGGCCATACTTAAGATTTTACTCTGTCTAACGCCAGACGATTTTACTCATCTACGGGGAACACCCAGGAGTCAATGGGTTAATGAGTAATCACATGATTTTTCTTGTGCAATTTGGAAAAAATTCTCGGCTTGCACTCACGTGATTAGACGCCATGTAGGTGTATAAAACAAAAGCAAGATGTCCCTTGTGTTTCGCATAAGAATAGAACCAAATTCCCAGTTCATCAGCATGGCCACCATGACGTCATGATCAGGTGCACGAATAGGATAAGCACTTGCAATTTTTTCAAAACCTACAATGTTTGTCAGTCTTTGAAAACATTTACGAGTGCTTATTCATTCCACATTGCTCTTGAAATCCTGCAATTACCTTATATTAATGTTGGTACTGCTGGGGTATACAATTCCAAGATCTCTCATCATGGTTTTTCAATATAATCAACAAACAGAGCAACAAGTCATCCTGGGATTCCAAAATTAAGTAAGAAATGTTACCTAAATCTCACCAGCATTATCCTTAGCATTAACCAAGGCACCAGCTTTGATTAATCCCCCAACATCCTCCATATCCCCTTTAATAGCAGCAACATGCAGTGCTGTTTCCCCTCGTTCATTCCTCTTCCTGATTCTGCTTTCAAACTGATTATCATCTCTGCTGACATCTTTCTTCTTTAACTTGTTGCTGACTGTTGGCAAATCTTCATTGCTGCTGGAACCAGTGTCTTGCTTGGCCTCTTTAGCAGTCACTTCAAGGAGATACTGCAGTTGTTGTCGTTCTGTGAGAGGATAATTTCCCCGGGGTCCAGATTCTGTTGGCTTTGAAGCTTGAGGTGGTGTAGTTGAAATCTTTGAGCCACAGTATTTCTTAGCTAAAAAATAAGCTAGATGCAGTTAACAGTAATTGGCAATAAATTATCAGCCCTACATCATTGCCATAATCATCACATTCACTAATAAACAACATTGTTTAGTATGCTGCATACTTGAATCTTTGATATTCAGACCTAAAATTCCTCTATTATAGGACGATAAAGAAAGATCATCTGGATTCAGGGTTCATACAGTCTTTGGATCATGAATTACCACAGTGCTCGAAATTAGCAGTCGTCCGGTCATCCCAGGCGACCAAAAAGTTTACCTGGTTGCCTGAAGAAAAAACAACCGTACAACCCAGCCAAAACTAGAAAATGAATTACATAAGCAGCACCCAAAAGACCTTTCAGTTTTCTAATGTCAATGTCCGATACTGGTGTAAAGTTAACAATAATTAATTTGCCGCACCTGAGCATTTTCCTGTGTTTTGAATATCTGTGGCTTTTACAAAAAATTTTCAGATAGGAAAATGCAAGAGACAACGTCATAAACATGTACTGTAGGCAGTGGAAATCAAAAATGCTTAAATTTAAACCCAGACTTCCCCTAATGAACAGTTGAAGCATCAACGACTTCAAAGTTTATGGCAGAAACCGCATATTGGGTAATCAACGTTTTATTTACAATGATGATACAATACAACTGTAACTATTTGTAGTGTTTGTATTTACATCTGGGATCTCTCCAGCGCGGGAACCCGGTGACCAAGTGGGCATAGGACGAGTGATTGTGTAAGGAACAGTGTGAACTAGGAGAGTGCTTTCGATTAGCTTCTTTGTGATCTACAATGTATGAGGATATTATGAGGAGGATGGCCAACAGGGGTTTATTTCCTATGGATTTCTCGGGATCTGCTTTGCAAGTGGCAGAAATGGAAGTGTGCCTTCAAATACTATGCCGAGGGGAAAGGCATCGACAATGCTCACAAGACTTCCCAGCTCTTACATTTTGCTGGGATGGGGGTACAAGACATCTTCGAAGACTTGCAAGACCCTGGTCCCCTTCCTGAGACAGGTGACAATGCTTTTAAATCGCGATTTGCAAACTAGATTCCTACTTTCACGTGGAAGAAAACATACCATATGAGAGCCACGGTTTTCGCCAAATGGCACCAAAGGAAGAGACGACCGCAGACCAGTTTATGGTTCAATTGAGAAAACAGGCACAACATTGCAATTTTGGGACGAGTTTAAATGATAGTTTGAGGGATCAGCTGATAGAGAAGTTAACGGATTTTGAGCTCAAGAGAAAGCTGTTAGAGCAGAGAAATTTACTGTATCACACTGGAAGAGGCGTTGGATAAAGCTTGTGCATGGGAAGTCGCCGGCAGACAAGCATCAAACATGACAACAAGCCCTCCGGTGGCCGACGGAAACAGTATCAATATGG
The DNA here is from genome assembly GCF_036669935.1 of Montipora foliosa. Taxonomy (NCBI): domain Eukaryota; kingdom Metazoa; phylum Cnidaria; class Anthozoa; order Scleractinia; family Acroporidae; genus Montipora; species Montipora foliosa. The sequence continues at coordinate 23,182,979 of NC_090869.1, read as the reverse complement.
TTAAGGAGCGGCAGCAAATGACGAATGAAAACAGGAGAAAGTGCTACAAATGTGGAAGAGGGGGCACCTGGCCAGAGATAGGAACTGCCTTGCAAAAGGAAAGAAGTGTGCAAAGTGTGGAAGGTATGGACATTTTGCTTTGTGTTGTCAAGGTGAGAGGGATAGTGATGTGGTTAGGAAAAGCGAGCAAGCAACAAAGGATTTCTAGGGGACCGCCACAACACGTAGCTAATTTTGTGGGGAATCAAGAGGATTCAGGGAGTGATGAGGATTGTGCATTCGCATTTTTGGTGACTGAGACGAAAGAAGAAATATGCCATACAATTAGCTGTGATGAGCCCATGATTGAGATTTGTGTTGATGGCATTAGCACAAAGGTGCTTATTGATTCTGACTCTGTAAGTAACCTCATGGGGATGAGTAAGTACGAAGAGCTCAAAGCAAAAGGTCTTGATGTGAAATTAGATAACTGCCACAGACGTTTGTATGCATGTGGTGGGAAGGAGTTGAACGTGGTTGGTCAAATTCAAGTGGAGCTGTCAGTTGGAACCAAGAAGATAAACTCGCAATTCGTGGTCACCACGAGTGGAAGGTGTCTTACTGGGTCATATAGCGTCCAGGAATCTTGGTCTACTTTGCATTGGCCTGAGCGCCAGCAGTGAATCAGCTGAGTGTCATGTTGTTGGTAAGGGCTTGGCTTCAGCTCTTCAGAGAAAGCATCCAAAGGTCTTCAGTGGAATTGGCAAGCTGAAAGAGTACAGGCTGAAGCTACATGTGGATCCGGAGGTAACTCCAGTAGCCCAGAAGCCAAGACGTGCCCCCTTTGCCTTGTGTGTGAAGGTGAGGACCTGATTGCCAAAGATATATTGGAACGGGTGGATGGGCCGACATCCTAGGTAAATCCTGTGGTGGTTGCACCAAAGTCAGAGGGAGATATCAGATTATGTGTGGACATGAGGAAAGCAAATCAGGCTACTATCCGCAAGAGGATACCAATACAAACCTTTGATGAAGTGGTAGAAAACCTCAATGGCAGCGCAGTGTTCTCAAAACTGGACCTTCGCCTAGGATTTCACCAGATTGAATTGGACGAAGAGTCACGTGACATTACGACATTTGCTACCCATGAGGGATTGCTTCAGTAGAAGAGACTGAGCTTTGGAGTGAACTCTGCTCCTGAGAAGTACCAGCAGATGATAAGACAAGTGGTCTCGGACATTGATGGGGTTCAGAATATTGCTGATGATTTGATAGTGCATGACAAGAAGAGACTATAACTCTACCTGTGAAGACAACACGGTTGCCAGAGAGACCATGGTAAGATCTGGCACTGGAGTTATTTGGGCCCTTATCAACAGGGAAGCACCTGTTACTCTCGGTAGACTATTTCAGTCCCAGGGTGGAAGTTGACGTAATCTATTCTACTATGTCGGAAGTGATCATTAAGTGCTTAGACAAGCAGTTTTCCAGATATGGAGTGCTGCTATTCAGACTGGGGTTCCGTCCCATCAGGTGTACCTCCGGGCACCAAATTATGTCCCTGGCTCTTTGCATTAATGATAAACGATTTGAAGCATGGTGCTCCATCATACTGGAAATTCGTAGATGATAAGACTGCATCTGAAATCGTACCTAAGGGTGGTGTAAGTGAAGCACAAGGTATAGTTAATGAAGTTACTACTTGGTCCAATAAGAACAGAGTCCAGTTACATCCTGATAAGTGTAAGGAGCTAAGAATAACCTTTTCCAAGCAGCCACCAACTTTTGATCCACTTATCATAAATGGAAATGAGATTGAAGTAGTAAAATCAGCGAAGTTACTTGGCGTTACCATAGGTAACGATTTGACATAGAACGAACATGTTGATAATGTAATCAAGAAAGTTAACAAACGAATCTACTTCCTAATTCAGTTAAAGGGAGCTAAGGTGGCTCCAAAAGATCTTTCTCTTTTTTATGTGACTTGCATTAGATCAGTAATGGACTATGGGGTTGTGAGATACTTCAATTCTCTACCTAGGTACCTTAAGTACGAATTAAGACGAGTTGAAAAGAGAGCCATTTCAATTATATTGCCCGGATATGATTATATAGCAGGATTAGATAAGTTAATACTGTCAACTGTAGAACTACACCATCAACAATAATTGTGTGAACGATTTTTTCCAATCAATAGAAACAAACAAGAGCCATAAAATAAGCATAAATATAAAGCCCCGGTCAATTGCACAACCCGGGCAAAGAATTAGTTCATCCTGTCCATGTGTGGATGACATAGTATCCACCAACATGGCCAGGGGGGACGTCTTCTTTGTCCCGGTTGGTGTTAGTGAACATTTTGAATACCTTATGTTTTCTTCTTTTTTAATTGTTTTTAATTGTATTTATTGTAATAATAGCTAGTTATATTTCTGATGGTTTCCTTCAGAAATGGATGGGTACCTTACTGAAACGGGTATCAGGCGTAGACTGACGATACCCCTATGGCCAAGAGCAAATGGAGAAATCGAAAGGCAAAACTACTGACTGTTGAAGGCAATGAAGGCAGCCCAGGCTGAGAAAAAAAGACTGGAGATCTGAATTGAACATTTCAAGTACCTCCTGGCGTATCGTTCCACCCCACACACGATGACCGGTAAGAGTCCAGCAGAACTGCTGTATGGACCAAAACTGTCAACAAAGTTACCAGAGCTAGCCGACTTTGACGATTCTGACGAGGCGACACACCCAGAGGTGCGGGATATGGAAAAAACAGAGGGGCACAGATTAAGTTGACAAGAGCCACAAGGCAGCTGATAAGCCGGATGTACAGGAGGGAGAGTTGGTGTTGCTTGAGAAACGGAAAGAGACCAAGCTCTCAACAAGTTATGAAAAGGAGCCTTACAAGGTGACTGAACATCATGGAGACCAAATTAAGTTAAAACCATCGCAAGGTGCAGTGTACAAGAGAAATATCCAGCACGTTAAGCGATTTGTGGACCCAGTTACTGATCCAGGGGAACCAGACTCTTCAGATCTGGTAGGAAACAGTGTACCCAAGCAGACCTTTGGACAGGAAGCCTCCCCCAATCAAACAGTGGAGGCAAGTGCTAATCCAGTTAAGGAGCAAGGCCCAGTTCAGGCCGAGCGTTTGCCAAGGAGATCAGGGAGAGTAGCTCGACCCCCCAAAAGACTAAAAGAGTATGTCACCATGTAGCTGTGACAGTGACTCTGCAGTGACTGCAGTCATCTATTGTAAGTAATATTGTGTTTTAACTAGTCTTCAGTATATCTTGAGGGACATTAGTCACGCTTATTGTTGTACTAAGAAGGAAGAAGGAGAATGAAGTGTTTGTATTTACATCTGAGATCTCTCCAGCGCGGGAACCTGGTGATCGAGTGGGCATAGGGCGAGTGATTGTGTAAGGAACAGTGTGAACTAGGAGTGTGTTTTGATTAGCTTCTTTGTGATCCATAAGGATATTACACTATTCGATTTCTGTGGCGGGTTTCTGCAAACTGAAACTGAACAAATCGATGTTCAGAAACTGGTCAACTTTCAGAGACGTGCTATTACCGTAACTAAACTGAAACTTAACCCTACTTCCCGGTAAATGAACTCTTCAAAAATAACAATCAAAGTTTTGTGTGCTTCGGGCGATCAATTAATAATTATTCAGTTTCCGTCAAAAAGCCACAGGCGCACACTTGGGACGATGGGATACCCAGCCCCAACGCCATGTGAATGCATCTCAACACAGCTTACATTATAGGGGCTTTCCTAGTGGGCAACCAAGCATTTACCAGGGCAACCAAATTTACGGGTTTAGTTGCCCGGCTTTTGAAAAAGGACCTTGGGCATTAGCAAAAGGCTAATACCCAAGGTTTTCTTTGAAGGGCACCTCCAATCTTACTACTGAATAAGTTTAAACCGAACCAAAAATAGGTGATTCTAAAACTGATTTATTTCAGATACAAACACTTTCTTTGAAAATACTTTTGACTGACTTGACTGTAATGGTTATTTCCGGTGATTTAAAATTATTTTTTGTTGAAGTGGAGGTTCCCTTTAAGGACTGGGCAGTGGTAATAAGATTGTTGATTTTGCCTGGTTGTTTAAAACACCTCGACTTAATTTCTTTTGCAAAAAAAAAAAAAAACCCAGGGGGGAAGTGCCCTTGAGCCACTCTACATTTGTTTTTTGTTTCACCATAAGCTACACATATTTGACAATCTGGGCTGGATGCAATCATTAACAATAAAAACGAGACTTTATTCAGCACCAAATGCATTTTCAGGAAAAGTATTTCTTTTTGGACTGGTTTACAAACTTACAAACTTTCATGGCATGTGCAAACCTTGTAGGACAGAAAAATTGTGATAAGGATTGACATAATAAAAGGGTCTGCCCAACGCAACTAAAAATTGAGTACTGGCGACCAGAATTTCACAACTGCTATTGTTAACTTTTTCATCCAGAGATATCTGTTTGACAATATAAAGTTCAGAACCGTTTGCCAACAAGTGTCTTACTTTTTGTCCTGCCGATGGTTTTGAACTAAAAATGAAAGGAGTTTTACCGTGAACTACCTTCCTCACTACATAACGTTGGAAGCTGTCACATTTTTTTTGTGATGACTCAGTAAAGAGGTTCAAGGGACTGGTGCAAGGAATGTAGCACGGTAACAACATGGCAGCTTGTGCGAGACAGAACGTGACTTTTGTTTCCGTGGCAGAAATTTTCAACAAACTAAAGGGGCAGGTGGATTTCTATAATTATTTGCATTTGAGGTTGGATACATTTTCTCTCCAAAAGATCCACTTGACATGCAGGGCTCGAAATTGCGACCAATACGGTCGCATTTGCGACTAAATGTTTCCCATTGCGACTAAAATATCTGGAGAAGTCGCAAATTTGCGACTTGTTGTCACCTTCGTTCTTTCGAAACAAAAGGGTTAGCAGTTGCCACTTTGCTGCTACTTTTGTTAAAATAAATAAATATCTAAATAAATGACAAAATTATTTTGTTTCTCGCTGTGAATTTTCACTGAAGGTAGCGTAATTGTATAGTAATTTAGCTGCGATGTTACGTGCACAGCTCCATTCCTTCGATCATTCGCCATTTTCAGCAGTTTCTTTACACACAAGTATTGCGGGCTCATATTTTTTTGCTAAACCGCTGACAACACAATGCAGCACGGCGATTTTGCGACTAGAATTTGCGATTTTGCGACTAAATTTTTGTATCTTATTGCAAAATGCGACTGGATTTTTTCGTTAATTTCGAGCCCTGACATGTACACCAGTCTGCGCTGTCGTTGCTATCTGCTATCCATAAAAATGTCCAAAACATGCATTTTTCAGGCACAAAGAAAGGCGAAATTTTTTGGCAACCACAATTTGCCATCTGGCGACCGAAAATTTTTATCTAGCCGCCAGTTGGCGCCCATACAAAAAAGTTAATTTTGGACCCTGACTTGTATAAACAACTTTTTTGAGCACCAATGGGTTTTTCACTGGTGAGAATTCATTCAAGTAGCTAAATTTCAGAAGAAGGCAGAGAAGGGACCACATCTGTCAAAAGGGTACGCTTCTGGAGGGGTCTGCAACCATACTTCACTGGGAAATAAATTGTGGACTTTTAGGGAGCAAGATTCTTTTGCTGCTTCATAAACAAGCTTGGCCAATCCAAGCTT
>NC_090869.1:23162303-23172303 GCF_036669935.1 Montipora foliosa | reverse complement strand
AAACTTGATGGAAGTGAAACTGATCACTTCCTCGGGCCGACAATGAGACAACTGACCAGAAAGATTCCAACGAAACTGACTATTAATCGAACGTAATACCAGAATGGAACCACATAACGTACCTTGTTCTTTCAGTTGTTCCCCGTCATGCGGCGTTTCTCGGCCTCGGCAGGATTTGAAGCGAAAAGTTGATGATTGATTCAAAGAAATCGCCTTTGTTCGGTATCGAGATTATTATTCCCGCCAAAAGCGTTTCATACGGGAACTTTTCTCAAAATCACTGCTGACCGTGAGGACCGTGAGCTGACCATTCTCATCACGCAACTTTGCTGAATTGTGCGACAAGCTGAAAAAAAGTCAAGAAGCTCGATCGTGTACGTTCCTGTAAAACACTGTATTTGCAAGACACCGAGTCGATCTCATCATTGGTCTTGTGCATTATTTGGCTTTCAAGCTCTGCAGAATTTAGTCACATTATCCTCTCCATTCAGTCTCTCCGGCGTAAGATCGTTGTGTGACATCTTCTTAGGAAACGCAAATTGATTCAACCCTTTTCAACAAAATGTACATAGCTTAATTCCAGAAAAAAAAAGTATAAAGATATCTTAAATATGCTGCTATGAATTTTTGTTGTGAAAGGAGGAAGTAGACTCGATTCCAGACACTCTTTCGAGTCTGGTAAACAGCGGCTGGTAATCGAGCCTAAGATTCGAGGGTGGAAGCGGAATAATTCGTTATTCTTTTTTTTCCGTATTCGTTATTCTTTATGGAAACTGTAAAATTCTTTATTCCGAATTTTCGAACTCTAAATATTCCTTACTCATTTTCTTTATTAAGCCGTTATTCATTTTCGAACTCTAAATATTCCTTACACATTTTCTTTATTAAGCCGTTATTCATTTTCGAACTCTAAATATTCCTTACTCATTTTCTTTATTAAGCCGTTATTCATTCTTCATTATTCCGCTTCCACCCCCAATAAGATGGAAGACACTTTGCCCTTTCAGTTTTTTAGCCAACTACCGATTTTTCTCGTGTACCTTTCAAGTACAAAAATCTTTATCGTTTATCAACGATCTATCCTTGATCATTTTACGTATAATAGACATAAGAATCTGTTTCCTTTAGCTCCTTTCTTTTGAAGAATCTTAGAGGAGGAATTAAACTATTCTCTTGTTTTACTCCCCATGCTGAATTCGGGAATTTTTACTCAACTCAATAAAATCTTGCAGTCCAGTGGAACTCGCCCAAAAAGTTTTCTTCTAGCTAAGTCAAACAGGACGTCTCCAAAGTATATGAAGATCCAAATTTAGAAATGACTGGTCCGGTGACTGAAGTATACTTATATATATATATATCAGTATACGGTATAAGAACGTCTAATTTTGGAGCTGAGAATGAAATTTCTTATGTATTTTGAATGTTTTCCTTCCTAAAAAAAACTTAAAACGTTTTACGCATGATCCGCCTGCAACATAATACTCTTTCAGTGCCTTCCGCTATATTGTGTGTTGTAATATTTACGTAAGATTGATTGTTGTGACGTCACAAAGGTTGAATAATAATAATAGTCTCAAATTCGAACGCGATTGTCTCATCAAACCGGTCTCCACACTCACGTGAAAGGTTTGGATATCAAAAATTCTCAGGACCATGGCGGCAACTGCTGATAAAGAGGCGATGACGAAAGCGTATCTTGATGTTAGAGACGACAAAGTGGAGTCGAACTGGTAAGCGATCTATAAATTTTCTAGCTGTTGTGATTTTGCCGAACGGAGGTCGAAAGTATATATCACATTGCAAAAACCGAGACATACCAAGCACGAACCGGCCGGCTTTTAATTTCAGCTTTACGAGCTAGAGGCGGTACCTGGCTCCAAGGTCACCAGAGTAATGTTCCTTTTTTTTTCACAAATCTAATCTAGATTGTTCGAGAGATGGGTCATCTTTAGAGGAATTTGGCCACAACTCTGGAAAATTTCAAAATAAATTTATGAATTTATGAAGGCGGAAATTGCCGAAATGAATGAAATATATTTCCTTTAATTGGGCTCTCATCTATTGGTCAGGCTTTGTCGCCATTTTGCCATATATTGCACTAGAATTCACATGGATCATATGTTCGAAAATTAGCTTGTCATGCCGTCAACCTCCTGACTCGTTCATTTACCGATCAACTTTATGCTATGATTAACGCCATTTAAAGGTATGTCGCATGTTTCTAAGGCGTTTCGCTGTCTGGTTGTTCCTGTGCGTAGCGTTGTTTGTCTCACGTCTTTTATTCCCTTTCGCGTTTTGGATGCGACTGGAACTTTCTACAAAGGTAAGGAATTTCGAAGAATTTGTAAATTTTTAGTCAGACGCGCTTGAACGACAGATAAGGCTTGTAGTGAGTTGCCCGCGTGACCGGCACTTAAAACAAAAACTTGGAGGGAGCGACTTAAAGGACGGTGTCAACTAATTTAAAGGTATTTTTGCTCCAGTTTATGATTATGCAGGAAATGTAGATTTTAATGGGACATAGTTTGTCAGTGAGTGATTAAGATAAAGAATTTCGAAGAATTTGTCAATTTTAGTCGGACGCGCGTGATGAACTTGTCACAGTCTGTCGCACCTTGGTTGAGTGACAGCGTTGTAATTGTACGAAGAACTCCATCTATTCCCAGAGGACAGTCTATTAACCAAAAACAATTGACATTATGGGCGACCCCCCTTAAAACGGCACAAAGTTTACAAAAGGCAGAACCGCCATCAAAATAAACGAAAATGTAAATGACGAGTTGACCGCCGGGGAGAATTTTTGGTAGCGACTGAGATGACTTGCATCTGACACTTGGCCATCCTACTTGCCTCTCAAGTGGGGTGGATAGAGTGCGGCTACGCGCGCAGTACTCAGTCAACCCGGTACCCCTACATACGTTCGCGGCTAGCCTATCATTTAATTATGAACTGAGCACTGCATTGCTGATCTTTGTTCGAAATCATTTAGGACTGTTTTCAAGTACGAGGACAAGAACATCGTTCACGCTGCATCAGGAACTGATTATGAAGAATTCCGATCACAGTTTGGGGGTACGTTATATACCATATTTTGTGAATGAAATTTAAACCAAACAGGTCTTTTTTGCAGTGTTTCAGTTTCGGGTCAGGATCCCACAAAATAACGCAATCAAAGTTTCCTGCTAGCAGAAATCACTTTTTTTTTTGCGTTCGCTGGGCTGACGAGTACGGGAAAAGAGACCTCTGCTATTGGTTGAAGCTCACTTTGATCCAACCGCCGTCCACAACCTTGGACGGAACTCTTCAAACCGCATGCCCCATGATATGTTTGCTGACTGTGACTTGAGCCTGCTGCGTCTCGCTCACTGCTTTACAGTAATTCTGCTGTTGTTAAGTGAACCCACACAACATGAAGTATCACGTGAGGATTCGGTCGCTAAGTAACCACCGTGCGTGCTCAAAACGGTGAGTTTCGACCAATGGCAGAGGTATCTTTTCCCGTACTCGTCAGCCCAGCGAACGCAAAAAAGAAGAGAGACCTCTGCTAACAGGGAACAATCAAAGCCACGAAAGTCATATTTCTGTGACACGTTACATAAGAAGTGAGGGAAAAGGTACACCGCTGAAAGTGGCCTAGTTCTTCTCATTACATGTTTTTCAAACATTACGCTCCATACCTTGAGCTTGTCCGGCCACAAAAGCTCTTTTTCCCTTGTGAACCATTCGCATTCAAAAGCGATAGTACTCTTCTTCAAATTCTTACACGCAAAATATTACACAGGTTTCGGTCAAATTCTTCATACCCGGGCACAGAAGATTGTCAATGTACTGGGTTTGTCCGGGGGAAATAATGATTAGTAATCTTTGAAGAGGCTCACACCAGTTTCAACACGTTCAAAAAAATTTACTATTAAAAGGATTGACTCTTCAATAACATATCTCCAAGCAGCTATGTGGTGGTTTTATGAAGACAGCAAGTATTATTCAACAAATTGTTCTCAATATTGTGATGCAATAGGCTACCATAGCAACAGGCCATCCATCCAAAACACCCTATGTTTGGTCTCTGTGTGCTTACTGAGCTCAAAAATGAATTTGGTGACTCCCATTGTTTTTTCTGCAAAGTAATTTGCAGGGTAAAATTGAAATTCTTAACAAAGTTTAAAAAATTTCTCAGCCACAGATTCAAAGCTGAAATATTCACAACTGAAATATTCAAGGTGGCTCTTAATTCACATCATAGATTGGTTATCTTTGAAGAGAGTTTTAACTCAGCCTGCTGATTACTTCCCAGCAATAATTTCAGAGTTGCCTTTTGACATAGAACGTTTGAAGACAAAATATATGGTATTTGTAAATACCTTTCCTGTTGCTATGGTGCATATTACATCACAGTCGGGAGTGCATCATTGTAAGCAAAATTTGGTGCTTCATATGGTACAATAACATTGCGGTTATGAAGTGTTATAGAGTCAACCCTGGTGAGGTGACAGTCACTTGGAATTTTTGAAGCTACCTTGAGCCACCTCAAATAGACCTTTTTGCAGATACGGCGGCCATTTTGATTTCTATCGTTTCGAATAGCTATTATGGGATGCCCAGGGGGCAAATACATATTAATTTACCCCCTGAGCATCCCATAATGTCTTTCGAAACAATAGAAATCAAAATGGCCACCGTATCTGCAAAAAGGTCTATTGGTTGACAAGTTCGATCTAAGCATGCGCACTTGAAGAGAAATCGACTTTTAACCATAATAGAGTTCTTAAGTGTGACGTCACGTTGCCATGGCGCTAAAAATTCTTGTTCTAAACACCTCAAAACTCATGCACGTAGTCCTGCTTGTCCTCCAATTTAAGGACGCCTAATGCCAGGTGTTTCACAACACACCCATAGCGACTGTGTTTCCTCTACCTTCCGACTGTGCTTCCAAAGCCAGGACATGACACAGGCCACTGTGTCTGTTCGTATTTGAGAAGCTATTAATAAGACAAAGATGAGGTACGATCCTGAGGAAGGGAGGGAGAGGAAGGGTTTGCACTGACTGCGGTCAATGGGGACTTGCAGCTTTAGCCGTTGAAGAAGTGTATTTAAAGAGATAACATAAAAACCTTGGACAAATGCACTGAATACTCTTCCCATGTGCATTTTGATTTAACAGAAGGCGAGCGGGTCTACGGTTACGTAAGAGTTGAAACTGGAGACGAGCTTAGCAAACGGGCCAAGTTTGCCTTCATTACATGGATAGGGGAAAGCGTGCCTGCGCTACAAAAAGCGAAAGTCAGTACAGATAAAGCCACCGTTAAACAAGTTCTCCAGGTAAGAGCTCTCGACGACTCAAGAGCGACGGCAATGACACAAAATAATATTTTTGGTTGCTGCACGATAGGCATTCATTTTAGTAATTCTTTGCCGCACTCTGAAAGAAAAACAACGTTAAAGTAGGAAGTTTAAGGTTTTAACGACAACATCCGCATCCGTTCTCTCTCTTTACTTCAAAAACGTTGGCAACGCGGATCTTTGCCATCATGGCACAACGCGAACAATTACCAAATCACGCCAACAATCGCGAAGTACTCACGACAGCGTTCACCCTGACGAAGGGCTCATTTACCTTTATCGAATCGTTTGTTTTCATGTCTCCATACCAACAAGAACATCTCCCGCCCGCTGCGCACCTATAAGGACGAGTCAGCGGGCTTGATTACACCCTGCGAGCAGAGCCTCCATTTGTCTTTTTCTTTACTGAGAAGGAGAAAAGTAGGCTCTGCCTCGCGTCAACTCTTTGAAGCCGCCGCAGCCCGAACTTCTGGACTAGTCAATCTTGTTTTCTCTCGTCAAACCGGTTTTTCCAGTGCGAGCGTCCGTTTAGTGACAAAACCGATGGTTATAATTGAGCCCGCTGACCATGAAAAACCAAGATGGCGGCGAGATCTGGCATATTAGGCTTGGGTTCGAGACTGTATCCTGGCAACATGAAGCGCATATTCGATAAAGATCTTACTCGATTCATGCAGAGCCTTTCTCGAGAACGCCAAATCGAGCAAGCAAAAGAAAGGCTCTGCTAGCAGGGTGGCTTGATTAGTACAGCGAGGGATTTCTCTTGCTGAAAGTTTCTTTCACGTCTTACTCCCAGAAATGCAGCGTTACCAAGGGTTATCATTTCCAACCCAATAAAATGTTATTTGTCCGCAGAATTTTGCAGTGGAAATCCTGACGAGCGATCTTGAAGAACTCACCTATGACCACGTTAAAGCAGTTTTAGTAAAAGCTGGAGGAGCAAATTATGGCACCGGGAAATCTAACCATTAAGCTTAATTATTTGGTCTGACGTCTTCGTTTCTTCCTTTTCCGAAAAAATAGCCTTGCATTTGTAATAAACAACCTCCAAATAGTGTGCGCATGCGTGAGCATAAGGATAACAGTACTGCCTTATGGAGGTGACTAGAATTCTGAAATGAATGACAAACAAAATGAGAAATGAAACATTTTTAATTCTGAAGTTTAAACAAAAGTTTTCCGATTGATTTCATGGATGTTCCATCTTGCTCCACTGTAATTGTCTTTACATCTCAGTGTCTTACGCGGAAACTTCCCATTTGATCTGTTCAGTGGGATGGCCGGGTAATAAAATCGATGTTTTCTGTATCTGCCAGTAACTGATATCTTGCACGCCACTTATGAGCAATAAAATAGTCATTTGAACAACCAATTTAGTTTGAGTTTAGATTTTTGTTTGCACTTTTTTAATTTTTATTTTACTTCTGACGGTGTCCCTTGAGTTATCATGGTTCATCGAGGTACGAAACAATGTACAACTGAGAATCATTAAAGGGGTTATGTCACGCAAAATGATGTATTTCGTGACACCCAAAATGCCCAAAGAGTACAATGGAACATTGCAATAACCACTTAAAACCGTTGAACAACATAAAAGAAATACAGCAAAAGGAAAGAGAAGAATAAATGGATAAGATTGAAACGGATTGCGGTGTCCCTTGAGTTATCATGGTTCATCGAGGTACGAAACAATGTACAACTGAGAATCATTAAAGGGGTTATGTCACGCAAAATGATGTATTTCGTGACACCCAAAATGCCCAAAGAGTACAATGGAACATTGCAATAACCAGTTAAAACCGTTGAACAACATAAAAGAAATACAGCAAAAGGAAAGAGAAGAATAAATGGATAAGATTGAAACGGATTGCATTTGGGTAATCTTGAAAAACTGTTGGCCGACGTTTGTCAAGTTTATGGCAAATCACCTGGATAAACGCCGTTTTTTTCTCAGGACCATCTTGTTTGTGATGTAACGATATTTTTATCAGTAAAGGAATTCCACATTACTATTTTCGAGCTTTAAACTCGGGATAAACTATAGATTTTCCCGAAGCGCCCTAAAACAACTTGACATAGCCCCTTTAAACTCCTGGTAATCTCAGTTTCTTTGACTGTCATGCGGAAAAATCAATGTGATATGAACTTAGTTCCACTGCTAACTGTACTTTATTCTTCTAAGCCCGTGAGCAGGTTTCTTTTTTTCAAAAAATAGAGCAAGGAAAAATGTGCCGGCCTTTAAAGTCGGTCCCTCTGCTTAAGGACTAGTAGCTCTCATTTTTTAAAGTGACAGTGTAAGTCTCTCCCGGGAAGGCGTCAGAGTGCGGCGGCCAAAACGAGTCTGCATAATAAGGAAGGTCAAACCCACATGAATCAGGAATCCAAGATGCATAGTCGAGCCAACATCGTGCAGATAGAGAACACTTGACCGTTGGGCGCCTGTGATCTTCTTTCTACAACAGGAAAGAGAGGCTTTATATCAAACAATTTCTTCGAAGCAGACCCTTAGAAAGAGAAGAAGAAGAAGAAGAAAAAAGAAGAAGAAAGAAGAAAGAAGATCAAGAAGAAGAAGATCAAGAAGAAGAAGAAGAAGAAGAAGAAGAAGAAGAAGGGCAACGGTATATTTAACTTGTGTCGACTACTGAACCTGCTGTTTCACACCTACAAGTTTGAGTTTTGGTCCGCGGATTTTTCCATTTTGAGGTCGGTTTTTGCGGTTTTTCAGTGTAATGTCCATACGGTTTTGGGAAACTGTTTGCTGTTTCTAGTACTGTATGTCCCTACACCCCTTAAGCTGGAGCGGCTTTCTGTAATCCCCAGCCCATCCCCTATAATGATCCCCTATAATGATCAAGTGCTCGTTTTGCCAGAAGAAGTTAGAGGTGGAGAGCGAGAGAGCAAGAACGGCGGTATGCGCTCAGTTCTCTACTAGTATTGATGAAACAGGAGTCGTAGAGTTCATGCTCATTTTGTTCCCTTCCATTAAAGAAAGCAAGTAAAATGGTATCCACGTTATGAGAAAATTGAGAAAATTCCTAGAACCATTAGGAAGATCGGTGACACGTGGATTGATGGATGAACTGAATTGAAAAATTAAATTAAGAAAAGGATTGAAATTAAAGATGTCAAAATCCTGAAACCATTAGAGAATGTTTGATTGGTTGGTTGGTTAATTGATTGACTGAATGAATGACTCATTGGATGGGTCAAGCTATACATATAGAGTGTTTTCACGTGACGTCACAGCGGCCATGTTGATGGTCCAAAACAATGGAACGGCGGCCATGTTGGAGAACCCAACTAATCCTCCGGCAATGGGCCATTTCCGAGTTGCTGTTTGTCTCGGTTTCGAAGTGAGTCTTGGTGCTTAACTGTTGTAAGGGAAACGAGTTTGATCTGCATAAGAATACGCAACTCATTTCCATTTGAATGGTTGTGCACCAGGACTGGCTTTGAAACTGAGGCATGCAGCAACCCGGAAATGGGCTATTAAGCTCTATTATAATGCAAATTAAACTTTTTCTTTTGTTTCGGTGAAAAAAAAAAGGTTACTGATCACTTGAGTGAAAACGCTCTATACGCCATTCCGCTGCGCCAAATGTATACAGACAAGAAAGATTGTATGATCAAGCGGCGAATCAAGATCCCACGACAATAACTTTATACACTGCGTTTTTCAAGTGGATTCTCTCAATACGAACATTTCCTTTGAGCTTCTTTGGGGAGCAGCTAAGTTCCCTGTTGGTTAACTGGCTGGCACCTAGTGTGGCTGGTTGATAGAAAGGTAGGAGGGTTGATTGGTTGATAGATTAATTGACTGAGTTACTGACTCCAGTGCTCACAATACCTGAAATAAGGATCAAGAGGACCGATTTGCTGATCCACCAAACAGGCGGCAAAATCTGCTATGATCCCAAACATCAGTACTGGCACCAGGAAGTGGTTAACCCTCACCTCCGGGTTTCTGCGAGGTAAGGCTCGCGGATTCAATTTCAGGAACAAATACATCAGGAAAAGTGTGGTGAGCCCTCGCATAATCAATTCTGCCCCTGCCCAACGAAAAGCCCAGTATTCGGCAAGAGCTGCTTTGATCATCAAGCTTGAGAAACCGGTGGCGCCAAAGAAACACACCTTTAAGAAAGGAAACGAAAGAGTCATTTTCACACTCTTTGACAGGGCCTTTTGCCTGGAGCAGTAAATCTCTATTGATAACGACAGTGCCGACTCCGATGTTGCAAGATTCGTTCACATGCCTCGATGTTTTAAAAAGACGAATTTCTCTCTCTCAACCTAAACAAGGAGCTTTTTTTAAAAGCTTAATTAAAATTAACATTCAAAATTAGCAACGATGACAGCGACGCGAAAAAAATGATAAAAGAGGAAGAAATTGAAAACGCGTTATTAAAAGAAATTGACTGTTCAGTACAATCGTACTCCATCCATGCAGGCAAAAAAAATTGTCTAGTACTCGCACCTCTTGCTACGGTAATTCTCGCATCAACATCGCTTTCAAATACTGCATGTAATTTGCATCCTGTACATAGTTTCCTTGATGACGGAGTCATATCTAGTCCGAAACGTCGGATTGTATCGTTCTTTTTTACAATTTCACATCTGAATTAAACAAATCTCTTTTAATAAGAGCCTAAAGGCTTTTGGC
>NC_090869.1:23142303-23157303 GCF_036669935.1 Montipora foliosa | reverse complement strand
GCAAAAGAAAGGGTCTCCTAGCAGGGTGGATTGACAGATGTATTGTTTGTTTCTTTGTTTGATTGGTTGGTTGATTAATTGATTGACTGACTGATTGACCCATTGGATGGGTCAAGTTATGCATATAGAGTGTTTTCACGTGACGTCACGGCGGCCATGTTGATGGTCCAAAACAATGGAACGACGGCCATGTTGGAGTACCCAACTAATCCTCCGAGAATTCAGCTCTATCATCATGCAAATTAAACCTTTTCTTTTGTTTCCATTAAAAAGAAGCGACTTTTGAAACATTTAGCTATAAACACTTGCCAGAAAACGTTTCTTAAAAACATTTGAGAAATTTCGTGAATATGGTTAAAAATACACGGCTAAAAAATACACGACGTTTCGACGTTCTCGGACGTCATTATCAAGTGAAAAAGAGACGGTGTGAATATTTTATAAATACAAGAAAAAAAAAATTCATTAAGAGAAAAAGGTAACATAAAAATAAGCTACAAGCTAAACAAAGACATTAGCACTGATGGAGTCACTCTGAGTATTAAGGCTAGGCCTCGGCAGTTAAATTTCCCGTGGCACTTCTTAAGAACACAAAATTGGTCCTCATTAAGAAGATTTTTGTCACCATGCGCTTGCAAAAGTGTTTACCGATAGCCGAATACTTGTGCTCAACAATGCGTTGATAACTTTATACACTGCGTTTTTCAAGTGGATTCTCTCAATGCGAACATTTACTTTGAGCTTCTTTGGGGAGCAGCTAAGTTCCCTGTTGGTTAACTGGCTGGAACCTAGTGTGGCTGGTTGATAGAAAGGTAGGAGGGTTGATTGGTTGATAGATTAATTGACTGAGTTACTGACTCCAGTGCTCACAATACCTGAAATAAGGATCAAGAGGACCGATTTGCTGATCCACCAAACAGGCGGCAAAATCTGCTATGATCCCAAACATCAGTACTGGCACCAGGAAGTGGTTAACCCTCACCTCCGGATTTCTGCGAGGTAAGGCTCGCGGATTCAATTTCAGGAACAAATACATCAGGAAAAGTGTGGTGAGCCCTCGCATAATCAATTCTGCCCCTGCCCAGCGGTAGCTATGATGAGCATTGGTACCCAAAGCCCAGTATTCGGCAAGAGCTGCTTTGATCATCAAGCTTGAGAAACCGGTGGCGCCGAAGAAACACACCTTTAAGGAAGGGAAACGAAAGAATCATTTTCACATTCTTTGACACGCCCTTTTGGGGTTCAAATTAAATTAAATTCTTTTTCTTTTAAACAAACTATTGCTGCGAAAGAGATAATTGGCTCCGATATGAAAGAAAGAGACAACGTGATCCGCGCACTTTTCGGGAGAATTTCAGCAATTGCTTCTTATAAACAACTGAAAAATTCAGGTGGCTTTAATGGCATTCTGACCCATGACCTCTGCGATGAGGGTGCAATGCTCTACCAACTGAGCTTGGAAGCCATTCAGTTGGAAGCAGGTCAATTTGATGGAGTCATTTGTTCCCCTGATGGAATCGAGTCTCCGTTATCTTGTTGTGTTTAGGTTGAATGAAATCTATGTGAAACGTCTAATTGTGATTCCAAACGAAAAAGAAAATTGATTGGGGATGGGAGCCTAGAGATAAATCTCTATTGGTAACGACAGCGCCGACTCCGGATGTTGCAAGATTCGTTCACATGCCTCGATGTTTTAAAAAGACGAATTTCTCTTTCTCAACCTAAACAAGGAGCTTTTAATCAGCAACGATGACAGCGACGCGAAAAAAATAATAAAAGAGGAAGAAATTGAAAACGCGATTATTTGCAATACTGTAACTGTTTCGCGCCTCGCGTTATTAAAACCAATTGACTGTTCAGTGCAAGGCAAATCTAACCTCGCAATCCTACTCCATCCAGTCAAAAAGAATTGTCTAGTACTCGAACCTCTTTAGGCTTAGCTACATAATTCCCGAAAAATTGTCTAAAATTCTTTCCGGAATTTTCCAAACAGTAGCTCTAAAATTCTTTTAGAAATGCCTGAAATTCTCCAAAAACTCTCTAAAATTCCCGAAAATTCTTATAAATTTCGTTTCTTATAGTGAAAAGTCTGCCATATTTGCTATCAAGCAAAGATCCGGATTCCGAAACTACGGTGAGAAACCGCTGCTTAGATGCACCCCTTTTGTTGAATAACCGCTAATAAGGAACGGATATGAACGGACTGACACCTCAGTCCTGGTAGGTTGGAATACGAAAAAATACGTTTTGTTAACGTTTTTGCGGGTGAAAAGTTTCCAACATGTCAGGTGAAAGTTCAAATTGCTCTAAAATTCTCGAAATTGTCAATTTTTCTCTAACATTCCCGAGAGATTCTAAAATTCTTTTTGTTCTCTAAAATTCCCAAAAGAAATTCCTGAATTATGTAGCTAAGCCTACACCTCTCGTTACGGTAATTCTCGCATCAACATCGCTTTCAAATACTGCATGTAATTTGCATCCTGTACATAGTTTCCTTGATGATGCAGTCATAACTAGTCCGAAACGTCGTATTTTATCGTTCTTTTTTACAATTTCACACCTGAATTAAACAAATCTCTTTAAATAAGAGCCTAAACGCTTTTGGCGAAATACTGTCTGTACTGTGACAACTGGACTTGTAAGAAAGCCATTTCAGTAAATGAAAGATTGTGTGCTGTATGCCCAAAGTGCTCGGTGAAAATGGTTTATTAATCACTCTGATATTTTAGGTTAGGTTTGGCACCTGTTTCAACTATAGCTTATGAAAAGTTTTTCAGTCTAAAACACATTCAAATTTGTGGTGATCAACAAAGTGCATGCCCATTTTAAAACAGTCAGCCTTCATAGTTGCGGTGGGTTGCTCTATTTCAATGTGTTAAAAAAAAGAGTAGAAAATAAACTTGTTTGGTTTGTCGGTGTTCTAAACTATTGCAAATTAAGAATAAACGATAACGACAAATTCTGAAGCCGAGAACGGCTTGATTTTGCCTCGCGATTCTACGGTTGTTCCTATAGTTTTTTCTGTCTCCGTATGCGACGACCAGAAGAATCTGGAATCTAGATGAGGATTGGTTTTCAAATAAAAGGCTTTAAAACTGTTTTATCAAAGTGACAGAATTTATTTCCGGCTCTTACCATTATCTTAACACCCATTGATTCCTTATCTCGTTTGTCATAATCAAAGCTGTTCCTGAGTAACAGTACCACTCCACTGGCAAGTATGGTAAGCGAGCCAAGAAAGGTAGCTACAGCGCGTGTGTAAACTGTAAGGTGGAGCTTGTGAACATAGAAAAGCGCGCAAATGAAGGGGACGAGCAAGCAAGAAAAGCCAACGATAAAGCCAATGTTCCTGTTCAGCCGGTCTACTGACATGAAGGATCTTTCGATTTCGCTTTCTTCTTCGTCGAGCCTGTCTACATTTTCCGTTTCGTGTTGAACCTGAAATGAATGCTCCAGAAACAAAAGTGAGCACAATAGACGATAGTCTATCAATAATGCTTCGTAAAGCTTGAACAAGAAACCAAACCATTGGCCATAAAATTCCTTTGTTCCTTCCATATCAACGCCTGATTCCAGGTTTACCTGCGAATCCACCCAATCAACGAAGTTGTAAAACGCCAGCACCTTGAAATAAAAGCTTGCGTTTTCTTTGAAAGCTTCGCGGACTTTGAAGTCCCTCAGCCAAACGTAAACTGTGACTTGAATAACCTTTTGAACTATGAAAACCGATTCGTTCACTACAAGTAAACGCCATGAAATTCCCTTGATTTTCTTTCGCGACTCATTATCCTGGATCAGAATCAACAACTCGGTCGCACAGAGCGGTAGTGTGATGATTGTGAGAAGGAGCCCCATGGACGGCTGATGCTGACCAAGAGTGTGTTGATCGGTGCTGCTGCGAGGTTTCTCAAAGAACAACACTGCCCCTAGCAAGGCCAGAACCACTCCGACAAGGAACACGGAGATTATCCGATGATAGCACATTACATCAAGATTCCCGTGCCATGTGTTTAATACATTCACTGTGGTGATAATTCCTCCTACGAGAAAGAAAATATAGATGGCAGGCGAGGAGAAGAGCTTCGAAACCGACTTCAAGCAAACACCAAGAACAATAAACACCAAAACAAGAACATAACACAACACCGAGAACGACGCAGTGATGACTTGAGAAGCGAACGCCGTAGTCGAGTTCAAGTCGTGCAACTGGCTCCCACTGTTGGTAGCCTGAAACGCGATGCTCAAAGATTTCGCAGCCATGTTGATTTACCCGAATCCTCTGTGGAAACTCCCTCCAGCCAAAGTTTCGATTCTTCTGATCGCAGTTGCGAAACGAATAATTTAAAAAACAAAATGAAATAGCTTTAATTTAAAGTTTCGTATGCGCAAGCATTTTATAACGCCAGAGGGAATGAATTTGTGGCCTCCTTCAGATCTAGAGCGCGGACCTTAAATACTCCTTATTAAATTTTCTGCCTCGGTTAATGCATTTCTCGTGCTCTGATTGCTTCACTCAGTCTCGGTTATCAGCTCACATATCTTAGTTGACCTTATATGGTATATAAGATTGCCGGAAAGCGAAATTCTCTCTGAATAAAGCAAAAAAAAAAAGTTTTGTGGAATGATGGTATCAATTCCGACGTTTAGAAGTACGCGAAAAGGTAAGAAATGTGTTTGTGATGAGCCTGCCTCTGTCTGACCACAAGGTATTACACAACATGCATCTTCATCAAGTATTTTCGATTTCTGTGATTGTCTTTGCATCCTGTGTTACCGTAAACTTCCTATTTGGATCTGGAGTCCGTTTCTCGAAACTCCCGAAACTTTTCGGGCTTTTTGCGGGTGTCAAAATTCCCTCTTCATCTAAGAAACGAGAGGGTTTAAGTCCGCGTCAAACTTAACAGTTATTCTGAATGAAGGGGTAGTTTCTAAAGAAACTGTGGTGCTGCGTCGTTGGAGAAGTAGTATACAAAAATTTGGTTTTATCAACGGAGTTGATAATGTAAATTGGCCACCGTACAGAGATTCTAAAAGCTGACGTTTCGAGCGTTAGCCCTTCGTCAGAGCGAATCGCTCTGACGAAGGGCTAACGTTTATTTAACTTAACAGTTATTCTGCTTCTTGGTACCTTGAAAACATCTTAGAAGATCAGCTTTCCAAAACAAACGAATGGCAGTTTCACAAATGGCTTTTCGGCGGGTCCTTCGAGAAACGGGCCCCTGGTCTGATGGGATGGCCGAGTGATAAAATTGATGTTTTCTGTATTTGCCAGTAACTATATCTTGTATGCCACTTATGAGCAATAAAATAGTCATTTGAACAGCTAATTTAATTTGAGCTTAGATTTTTTTTTTTTGCCTTTTTTAATATTTTCCATTTTACTTTCTGACGGTGTACTCGAGTTCTCACGGTTCATCGAGGTACGAAAAAATATACAACTGAAAGTAATTTAACTCCCAGTAATTTCAGTTTCTTTGACTGCGAAGAAAAATCAATATGAACAAATTCTGCTTTATGAACTTTAGTTCCACTGGTAACTGTACTTTATTATTCTAAGCCCGTGAGCAGGCTTCTTTTTTCAAAAAAACCATTAGAGCACTGAAAAATCTTAGCTCTTATTTCTTAAATTGACAGTGTAAGTCTCTCCCTTGATGGCGTCAGAGTGCGGCGGCCAAAACGAGTCTGCATAATAAGGAAGGTCAAACCCACATGAATCAGGAACCCAAGATGCATAGTCGACCCAAGCTCGTGCAGATAGAGACACTTGACCGTTGGGCGTCTTTGATCTTCATTCTACAACAGGAAAGAGATGTTTTATATCAAACAATTTCTTCGAAGCAGACCCTTAGAAGGAAAAGAAGAAGAAGAAGGGCAACGGTATCTTTCATTTGTGCCGACTACTGAACCTGCTGTTTCACACCAACAAGTTTGAATTTTGGTCCGCGGATTTTTCCATTTTGAGGTCAGTTTTTTGCGGTTTTTCGGTGTAATGTCCATACGGCTTTGGGACACTGTTTGCTGTTTCTAGTACTGTATGTCCTATGTCCCTCCGCTCCTCAAGCTGGAGTGGATCTCTGTCATCCCCAGTGCTTCCCCTATTATGATCAAGTGACGTTTTGCCAGCAGAAGTTAGAGGTGGAGAGCGAGAGAGAAAGAACAGCGGTATGCGCTCAGTTGTCTAGCATTGCACAAACAGGAGTCGTAGAGTTCAAGCTCATTTTGCCAGTCCCTCCCATTAAAGAAAGCAAGTAAAATGGTATCCACGTTATGAGAAAACTAAGAAAATTCCTAGACCCATTAGAAAGAACGATGACACGCGGATGGATGAATTGAATTGAAAAATTAACTAAGAAAAGCATTGAAATTAAAGATGTCAAATTCCTGAAACCATTAGAGAATATTATGACAAGTGGATGGATGATAGAAAATGGACGGGTGATTATTTCTTGGTATGGATTGACAGCACCCCGCGAGCAGAGCCTCCTTTTGTCTTTTTCTTTACTGAGGAGAAGAAAAGGTGGCTCTGCCCGAATCGCGTCAACTCTTTGAAGCCGCTGCAGCCCGAACTTCTGGACTAGTCTATCTTGTTTTCTCTCGTCAAACCGGTTTTTCCAGTGCGAGCGTCCGTTTAGTGACAAAACCGATGGTTATGATTGAGGCCGCTGTACCATGAAAAACCAATATGGTGGCGAGATCTGGCATATTAGGCTTGTGTTCGAGACTGCATCCTGGCAACATGCAGCGCATCCTCAATAAAGATCTTACTCCATTCATGCAGAGTCTTTTTCGAGAACGCCAAAATCGAGCAAGCGAAAGAAAGGGTCTCCTAGCAGGGTGGATTGACAGATGTATTGTTTGTTTCTTTGTTTGATTGGTTGGTTGATTAATTGATTGACTGACTGATTGACCATTGGATGGGTCAAGTTATGCATATAGAGTGTTTTCACGTGACGTCACGGCGGCCATGTTGATGGTCCAAAACAATGGAACGACGGCCATGTTGGAGTACCCAACTAATCCTCCGAGAATTCAACTCTATCATCATGCAAATTAAACCTTTTCTTTTGTTTCCATTAAAAAGAAGCGACTTTTGAAACATTTAGCTATAAACACTTGCCAGGAAAACGTTTCTTAAAAACATTTGAGAAATTTCGTGAATATGGTTAAAATACACGGCTAAAAATACACGACGTTTCGACGTTCTCGGACGTCATTATCAAGTGAAAAAGAGACGGTGTGAATATTCTACAAATACAAGAAAAAAAAAATTCATTAAGAGAAAAAGGTAACATAAAAATATGCTACAAGCTAAACAAAGACATTAGCACTGATGGAGTCACTCTGAGTATTAAGGCTAGGCCTCGGCAGTTAAATTTCCCGTGGCACTTCTTAAGAACACAAAATTGGTCCTCATAAGAAGATTTTTGTCACCATGCGCTTCCAAAAGATGTTTACCGATAGCCGAATACTTGTGCTCAACACTGCGTTGATAACTTTATACACTGCGTTTGTCAAGTGGATTCGCTCAATACGAACATTTCCTTTGAGCTTCTTTGGGGAGCAGCTAAGTTCCCTGTTGGTTAACTGGCTGGAACCTAGTGTTGGTTGATAGATTAATTGACTGAGTTACTGACTCCAGTGCTCACAATATCTGAAATAAGGATCAAGAGGACCGATTTGCTGATCCACCAAACAGGCGGCAAAATCTGCTATGATCCCAAACATCAGTACTGGCACCAGGAAGTGGTTAACCCTCACCTCCGGGTTTCTGCGAGGTAAGGCTCGCGGATTCAATTTCAGGAACAAATACATCAGGAAAAGTGTGGTGAGCCCTCGCATAATCAATTGTGCCCCTGCCCAGCGGTAGCTATGATGAGCATTGGTACCCAAAGCCCAGTATTCGGCAAGAGCTGCTTTGATCATCAAGCTTGAGAAACCGGTGGCGCCGAAGAAACACACCTTTAAGGAAGGGAAACGAAAGAATCATTTTCACATTCTTTGACACGCCCTTTTGGGGTTCAAATTAAATTAAATTCTTTTTCTTTTAAACAAACTATTGCTGCGAAAGAGATAATTGGCTCCGATATGAAAGAAAGAGACAACGTGATCCGCGCACTTTTCGGGAGAATTTCAGCAATTGCTTCTTATAAACAACTGAAAAATTCAGGTGGCTTTAATGGCATTCTGACCCATGACCTCTGCGATGAGGGTGCAATGCTCTACCAACTGAGCTTGGAAGCCATTCAGTTGGAAGCAGGTCAATTTGATGGAGTCATTTGTTCCCCTGATGGAATCGAGTCTCCGTTATCTTGTTGTGTTTAGGTTGAATGAAATCTATGTGAACCGTCTAATTGTGATTCCAAACGAAAAAAAGAAATATGATTGGGGATGGGAGCCTAGAGATAAATCTCTATTGGTAACGACAGCGCCACTCCGGATGTTGCAAGATTCGTTCACATGCCTCGATGTTTTAAAAAGACGAATTTCCCTTTCTCAACCTAAACAAGGAGCTTTTAATCAGCAACAATGACAGCGACGCGAAAAAATAATAAAAGAGGAAGAAATTGAAAACGCGATTATTTGCAATACTGTAACTGTTTCGCGCCTCGCGTTATTAAAACCAATTGACTGTTCAGTGCAAGGCAAATCTAACCTCGCAATCCTACTCCATCCAGTCAAAAAGAATTGTCTAGTACTCGAACCTCTTTAGGCTTAGCTACATAATTCCCGAAAAATTGTCTAAAATTCTTTCCGGAATTTTCCAAACAGTAGCTCTAAAATTCTTTTAGAAATGCCTGAAATTCTCCAAAAACTCTCTAAAATTCCCGAAAATTCTTATAAATTTCGTTTCTTATAGTGCAAAGTCTGCCATATTTGCTATCAAGCAAAGATCCGGATTCCGAAACTACGGTGAGAAAACCGCTGCTTAGATGCACCCCTTTTGTTGAATAACCGCTAATAAGGAACGGATATGAACGGACTGACACCTCAGTCCTGGTAGCTTGGAATACGAAAAAATACGTTTTGTCAAAGTTTTTGCGGGTGAAAAGTTTCCAACATGTCAGGTGAAAGTTCAAATTGCTCTAAAATTCTCGAAATTGTCAATTTTTTCTCTAACATTCCCGAGAGATTCTAAAATTCTTTTTGTTCTCTAAAATTCCCAAAAGAAATTCCTGAATTATGTAGCTAAGCCTACACCTCTCGTTACGGTAATTCTCGCATCAACATCGCTTTCAAATACTGCATGTAATTTGCATCCTGTACATAGTTTCCTAGATGATGCAGTCATAAATAGTCCGAAACGTCCGTATTTTATCGTTCTTTTTTACAATTTCACACCTGAATAAACAAATCTCTTTAAATAAGAGCCTAAACGCTTTTGGCGAAATACTGTCTGTACTGTGACAACTGGACTTGTAAGAAAGCCATTTCAGTAAATGAAAGATTGTGTGCTGTATGCCCAAAGTGCTCGGTGAAAATGGTTTATTAATCACTCTGATATTTTAGGTTAGGTTTGGCACCTGTTTGCAAACTATAGCTTATGAACAGTTTTTCAGTCTAAAACACATTCAAATTTGTGGTGATCAACAAAGTGCATGCCCATTTTAAAACAGTCAGCCTTCATAGTTGCGGTGGGTTGCTCTATTTCAATGTGTTAAAAAAAAGAGTAGAAAATAAACTTGTTTGGTTTGTCGGTGTTCTAAACTATTGCAAAGTAAGAATAAACGATAACGGCAAATTCTAAAGCCGAGAACGGCTTGATTTTGCCTCGCGATTCTACGGTTGTTCCTATAGTTTTTTTCTGTCTCCGTATGCGAGGACCATAAGAATGTGGAATCTTGATGAGGATTGGTTCTCAAATTAAAGGCTTCAAAAACTGTTTTATCAAAGTGACAGAATTTATTTCCGGCTCTTACCATTATCTTAACACCCATGATTCCTTATCTCGTTTGTCATAATCAAAGCTGTTCCTGAGTAACAGTACCACTCCACTGGCAAGTATGGTAAGCGAGCCAAGAAAGGTAGCTACTGCGCGTGTGAAACTGTAAGGTGGAGCTTGTGAACATAGAAAAGCGCGCAAATGAAGGGGACGAGCAAGCAAGAAAGCCAACGATAAAGCCAATGTTCCTGTTCAGCCGGTCTTACTGACATGAAGGATCTTTCGATTTCGCTTTCTTCTTCGTCGAGCTGTCTACATTTTCCGTTTCGTGTTGAACCTGAAATGAATGCTCCAGAAACAAAAGTGAGCACAATAGACGATAGTCTATCAATAATGCTTCGTAAAGCTTGAACAAGAAACCAAACCATTGGCCATAAATTCCTTTGTTCCTTCCATATCAACGCCTGATTCCAGGTTTACCTGCGAGTCCACCCAATCAACGAAGTTGTAAAACGCCAGCACCTTGAAATAAAAGCTTGCGTTTTCTTTGAAAGCTTCGCGGACTTTGAAGTCCCTCAGCCAAACGTAAACTGTGACTTGAATAACCTTTTGAACTATGAAAACCGATTCGTTCACTACAAGTAAACGCCATGAAATTCCCTTGATTTTTCTTTCGCGACTCATTATCCTGGATCAGAATCAACAACTCGGTCGCACAGAGCGGTAGTGTGATGATTGTGAGAAGGAGCCCCATGGACGGCTGATGCTGACCAAGAGTGTGTTGATCGGTGCTGCTGCGAGGTTTCTCAAAGAACAACACTGCCCCTAGCAAGGCCAGAACCACTCCGACAAGGAACACGGAGATTATCCGATGATAGCACATTACATCAAGATTCCCGTGCCATGTGTTTAATACATTCACTGTGGTGATAATTCCTCCTACGAGAAAGAAAATATAGATGGCAGGCGAGGAGAAGAGCTTCGAAACCGACTTCTGATTAGTACCGCGAGGGATTTCTCTTGCTGAAAGTTTCTTTCACGTCTTACTCCCATAAATGCAGCGTTACTCAAGGGTTATCATTTCCAACCAATAAAATGTTTTTGTCCGCAGATTTTGCAGTGGAAATCTGACGATGCGATCTTGAAGAACTCACCTATGACCACGTTAAGGCATTGTTTTTAGTAAAAGCTGGTAGGAGCAATTATGGCACCGGGAAATCTAACCTGATCCTGTAATTATTTTGGTCTGACCTCCTTTCGTTTCTTCTTCTTCTTCCTTTTTCCGAAAAAATAGCCTTGCATTTGTAATAAACAACCTCCAAATAGTGTGCGCATGCGTGAGCATAAGATAACAGTACTGCCTTATGGAGGTGACTAGAATTCTGAAATGAATGACAAACAAAATGAGAAATGAAACTTTTTAATTCTGAAGTTTAAACAAAGGTTTTCCGATTGATTTCATGGATGTTCCATCTTGCTCCACTGTAATTGTCTTTACATCTCAGTGTCTTACCCGGAAACTTCCCATTTGATCTGTTTCAGTGGGATGGCCGGGTAATAAAATCGATGTTTTCTGTATCTGCCAGTAACTGATATCTTGCACGCCACTTATGAGCAATAAAATAGTCCTTGAACAACCAATTTAGTTTGAGTTTAGATTTTTGTTTGCACTTTTTTAATTTTTATTTTACTTCTGACGGTGTCCCTTGAGTTATCATGGTTCATCGAGGTACGAAAACAATGTACAACTGAGAATCATTAAAGGGGTTATGTCACGCAAAATGATGTATTTCGTGACACCAAAATGCCCAAAGAGTACAATGGAACATTGCAATAACCACTTAAAACCGTTGAACAACATAAAAGAAATACAGCAAAAGGAAAGAGAAGAATAAATGGATAAGATTGAAACGGATTGCGGTGTCCCTTGAGTTATCATGGTTCATCGAGGTACGAAACAATGTACAACTGAGAATCATTAAAGGGGTTATGTCACGCAAAATGATGTATTTCGTGACACCCAAAATGCCCAAAGAGTACAATGGAACATTGCAATAACCACTTAAAACCGTGAACAACATAAAAGAAATACAGCAAAAGGAAAGAGAAGAATAAATGGATAAGATTGAAACGGATTGCATTTGGGTAATCTTGAAAAAACTGTTGGCCGACGTTTGTCAAGTTTATGGCAAATCACCGGATAAACGCCGTTTTTTTCTCAGGACCATCTTGTTTGTGATGTAAACGATATTTTTATCAGTAAAGGAATTCCACATTACTATTTTCGAGCTTTAAACTCGGGATAAACGATAGATTTTCCCGAAGCGCCCTAAAACAACTTGACATAGCCCCTTTAAACTCCTGGTAATCTCAGTTTCTTTGACTGTCATGCGGAAAAATCAATGTGATATGAACTTAGTTCCACTGCTAACTGTACTTTATTCTTCTAAGCCCGTGAGCAGTTTCTTTTTTTCAAAAAATAGAGCAAGGAAAAATGTGCCGGCCTTTAAAGTCGGTCCCTCTGCTTAAGGACTAGTAGCTCTCATTTTTTTAAAGTGACAGTGTAAGTCTCTCCCGGGAAGGCGTCAGAGTGCGGCGGCCAAAACGAGTCTGCATAATAAGGAAGGTCAAACCCACATGAATCAGGATCCAAGATGCATAGTCGAGCCAACATCGTGCAGATAGAGAACACTTGACCGTTGGGCGCCTGTGATCTTCTTTCTACAACAGGAAAGAGAGGCTTTATATCAAACAATTTCTTCGAAGCAGACCCTTAGAAAGAGAAGAAGAAGAAGAAGAAAAGAAGAAGAAAGAAAGAAGAAAAAAGATCAAGAAGAAGAAGATCAAGAAGAAGAAGAAGAAGAAGAAGAAGAAGGGCAACGGTATATTTAACTTGTGTCGACTACTGAACCTGCTGTTTCACACCTACAAGTTTGAGTTTTGGTCCGCGGATTTTTCCATTTTGAGGTCGGTTTTTGCGGTTTTTCAGTGTAATGTCCATACGGTTTTGGGAAACTGTTTGCTGTTTCTAGTACTGTATGTCCCTACACCCCTTAAGCTGGAGCGGCTTTCTGTCATCCCCAGCCCATCCCCTATAATGATCCCCTATAATGATCCCCTATAATGATCAAGTGCTCGTTTTGCCAGAAGAAGTTAGAGGTGGAGAGCGAGAGAGCAAGAACGGCGGTATGCGCTCAGTTCTCTACTAGTATTGATGAAACAGGAGTCGTAGAGTTCATGCTCATTTTGTTCCCTTCCATTAAAGAAAGCAAGTAAAATGGTATCCACGTTATGAGAAAATTGAGAAAATTCCTAGAACCATTAGGAAGATCGGTGACACGTGGATTGATGGATGAACTGAATTGAAAAATTAAATTAAGAAAAGGATTGAAATTAAAGATGTCAAAATCCTGAAACCATTAGAGAATGTTTGATTGGTTGGTTGGTTAATTGATTGACTGAATGAATGACTCATTGGATGGGTCAAGCTATACATATAGAGTGTTTTCACGTGACGTCACAGCGGCCATGTTGATGGTCCAAAACAATGGAACGGCGGCCATGTTGGAGAACCCAACTAATCCTCCGGCAATGGGCCATTTCCGAGTTGCTGTTTGTCTCGGTTTCGAAGTGAGTCTTGGTGCTTAACTGTTGTAAGGGAAACGAGTTTGATCTGCATAAGAATACGCAACTCATTTCCATTTGAATGGTTGTGCACCAGGACTGGCTTTGAAACTGAGGCATGCAGCAACCCGGAAATGGGCTATTAAGCTCTATTATAATGCAAATTAAACTTTTTCTTTTGTTTCGGTGAAAAAAAAATGTTACTGATCACTTGAGTGAAAACGCTCTATACGCCATTCCGCTGCGCCAAATGTATACAGACAAGAAAGATTGTATGATCAAGCGGCGAATCAAGATCCCACGACAATAACTTTATACACTGCGTTTTTCAAGTGGATTCTCTCAATACGAACATTTCCTTTGAGCTTCTTTGGGGAGCAGCTAAGTTCCCTGTTGGTTAACTGGCTGGCACCTAGTGTGGCTGGTTGATAGAAAGGTAGGAGGGTTGATTGGTTGATAGATTAATTGACTGAGTTACTGACTCCAGTGCTCACAATACCTGAAATAAGGATCAAGAGGACCGATTTGCTGATCCACCAAACAGGCGGCAAAATCTGCTATGATCCCAAACATCAGTACTGGCACCAGGAAGTGGTTAACTCTCACCTCCGGGTTTCTGCGAGGTAAGGCTCGCGGATTCAATTTCAGGAACAAATACATCAGGAAAAGTGTGGTGAGCCCTCGCATAATCAATTCTGCCCCTGCCCAACGAAAAGCCCAGTATTCGGCAAGAGCTGCTTTGATCATCAAGCTTGAGAAACCGGTGGCGCCAAAGAAACACACCTTTAAGAAAGGAAACGAAAGAGTCATTTTCACACTCTTTGACAGGGCCTTTTGCCTGGAGCAGTAAATCTCTATTGATAACGACAGTGCCGACTCCGATGTTGCAAGATTCGTTCACATGCCTCGATGTTTTAAAAGACGAATTTCTCTCTCTCAACCTAAACAAGGAGCTTTTTTTAAAAGCTTAATTAAATTAACATTCAAAATTAGCAACGATGACAGCGACGCGAAAAAAATAATAAAAGAGGAAGAAATTGAAAACGCGTTATTAAAAGAAATTGACTGTTCAGTACAATCGTACTCCATCCATGCAGGCAAAAAAAATTGTCTAGTACTCGCACCTCTTGCTACGGTAATTCTCGCATCAACATCGCTTTCAAATACTGCATGTAATTTGCATCCTGTACATAGTTTCCTTGATGACGGAGTCATATCTAGTCCGAAACGTCGGATTGTATCGTTCTTTTTTACAATTTCACATCTGAATTAAACAAATCTCTTTTAATAAGAGCCTAAAGGCTTTTGGCGAAATACTGTCTGTACTGTAACAACTGGACTTGGAAGAAAGCCATTTCAGTAAACGAAAGATTGTGTGCTGTATGCCTAAAGTGCTCGGAAGCCGGTGAAAAGGGTTTATTAATCACTATATGATGTTTTAGGTTAGGTTTGGCACCTGTTTCACATATATAACTTGAGAACAGTTTTTTAGTCTA
>NC_090869.1:23099803-23137303 GCF_036669935.1 Montipora foliosa | reverse complement strand
TGTTGGAGTACCCAACTAATCCTCCGAGAATTCAACTCTATCATCATGCAAATTAAACCTTTTCTTTTGTTTCCATTAAAAACAAGCGACTTTTGAAACATTTAGCTATAAACACTTGCCAGAAAACGTTTCTTAAAAACATTTGAGAAATTTCGTGAATATGGTTAAAAATACACGGCTAAAAAATACACGACGTTTCGACGTTCTCGGACGTCATTATCAAGTGAAAAAGAGACGGTGTGAATATTTTATAAATACAAGAAAAAAAAAAATTCATTAAGAGAAAAAGGTAACATAAAAATATGCTACAAGCTAAACAAAGACATTAGCACTGATGGAGTCACTCTGAGTATTAAGGCTAGGCCTCGGCAGTTAAATTTCCCGTGGCACTTCTTAAGAACACAAAATTGGTCCTCATTAAGAAGATTTTTGTCACCATGCGCTTGCAAAAGATGTTTACCGATAGCCGAATACTTGTGCTCAACAATGCGTTGATAACTTTATACACTGCGTTTGTCAAGTGGATTCTCTCAATGCGAACATTTACTTTGAGCTTCTTTGGGGAGCAGCTAAGTTCCCTGTTGGTTAACTGGCTGGAACCTAGTGTGGCTGGTTGATAGAAAGGTAGGAGGGTTGATTGGTTGATAGATTAATTGACTGAGTTACTGACTCCAGTGCTCACAATACCTGAAATAAGGATCAAGAGGACCGATTTGCTGATCCACCAAACAGGCGGCAAAATCTGCTATGATCCCAAACATCAGTACTGGCACCAGGAAGTGGTTAACCCTCACCTCCGGGTTTCTGCGAGGTAAGGCTCGCGGATTCAATTTCAGGAACAAATACATCAGGAAAAGTGTGGTGAGCCCTCGCATAATCAATTCTGCCCCTGCCCAGCGGTAGCTATGATGAGCATTGGTACCCAAAGCCCAGTATTCGGCAAGAGCTGCTTTGATCATCAAGCTTGAGAAACCGGTGGCGCCGAAGAAACACACCTTTAAGGAAGGGAAACGAAAGAATCATTTTCACATTCTTTGACACGCCCTTTTGGGGTTCAAATTAAATTAAATTCTTTTTCTTTTAAACAAACTATTGCTGCGAAAGAGATAATTGGCTCCGGTATGAAAGAAAGAGACAACGTGATCCGCGCACTTTTCGGGAGAATTTCAGCAATTGCTTCTTATAAACAACTGAAAAATTCAGGTGGCTTTAATGGCATTCTGACCCATGACCTCTGCGATGAGGGTGCAATGCTCTACCAACTGAGCTTGGAAGCCATTCAGTTGGAAGCAGGTCAATTTGATGGAGTCATTTGTTCCCCTGATGGAATCGAGTCTCCGTTATCTTGTTGTGTTTAGGTTGAATGAAATCTATGTGAAACGTCTAATTGTGATTCCAAACGAAAAAGAAAATTGATTGGGGATGGGAGCCTAGAGATAAATCTCTATTGGTAACGACAGCGCCGACTCCGGATGTTGCAAGATTCGTTCACATGCCTCGATGTTTTAAAAAGACGAATTTCTCTTTCTCAACCTAAACAAGGAGCTTTTAATCAGCAACGATGACAGCGACGCGAAAAAAATAATAAAAGAGGAAGAAATTGAAAACGCGATTATTTGCAATACTGTAACTGTTTTCGCGCCTCGCGTTATTAAAACCAATTGACTGTTCAGTGCAAGGCAAATCTAACCTCGCAATCCTACTCCATCCAGTCAAAAAGAATTGTCTAGTACTCGAACCTCTTTAGGCTTAGCTACATAATTCCCGAAAAATTGTCTAAAATTCTTTCCGGAATTTTCCAAACAGTAGCTCTAAAATTCTTTTAGAAATGCCTGAAATTCTCCAAAAACTCTCTAAAATTCCCGAAAATTCTTATAAATTTCGTTTCTTATAGTGAAAAGTCTGCCATATTTGCTATCAAGCAAAGATCCGGATTCCGAAACTACGGTGAGAAACCGCTGCTTAGATGCACCCCTTTTGTTGAATAACCGCTAATAAGGAACGGATATGAACGGACTGACACCTCAGTCCTGGTAGGTTGGAATACGAAAAAATACGTTTTGTTAACGTTTTTGCGGGTGAAAAGTTTCCAACATGTCAGGTGAAAGTTCAAATTGCTCTAAAATTCTCGAAATTGTCAATTTTTCTCTAACATTCCCGAGAGATTCTAAAATTCTTTTTGTTCTCTAAAATTCCCAAAAGAAATTCCTGAATTATGTAGCTAAGCCTACACCTCTCGTTACGGTAATTCTCGCATCAACATCGCTTTCAAATACTGCATGTAATTTGCATCCTGTACATAGTTTCCTTGATGATGCAGTCATAACTAGTCCGAAACGTCGTATTTTATCGTTCTTTTTTACAATTTCACACCTGAATTAAACAAATCTCTTTAATAAGAGCCTAAACGCTTTTGGCGAAATACTGTCTGTACTGTGACAACTGGACTTGTAAGAAAGCCATTTCAGTAAATGAAAGATTGTGTGCTGTATGCCCAAAGTGCTCGGTGAAAATGGTTTATTAATCACTCTGATATTTTAGGTTAGGTTTGGCACCTGTTTCAACTATAGCTTATGAAAAGTTTTTCAGTCTAAAACACATTCAAATTTGTGGTGATCAACAAAGTGCATGCCCATTTTAAAACAGTCAGCCTTCATAGTTGCGGTGGGTTGCTCTATTTCAATGTGTTAAAAAAAAGTAGAAAATAAACTTGTTTGGTTTGTCGGTGTTCTAAACTATTGCAAATTAAGAATAAACGATAACGACAAATTCTGAAGCCGAGAACGGCTTGATTTTGCCTCGCGATTCTACGGTTGTTCCTATAGTTTTTTCTGTCTCCGTATGCGACGACCAGAAGAATCTGGAATCTAGATGAGGATTGGTTTTCAAATAAAAGGCTTTAAAACTGTTTTATCAAAGTGACAGAATTTATTTCCGGCTCTTACCATTATCTTAACACCCATTGATTCCTTATCTCGTTTGTCATAATCAAAGCTGTTCCTGAGTAACAGTACCACTCCACTGGCAAGTATGGTAAGCGAGCCAAGAAAGGTAGCTACAGCGCGTGTGTAAACTGTAAGGTGGAGCTTGTGAACATAGAAAAGCGCGCAAATGAAGGGGACGAGCAAGCAAGAAAAGCCAACGATAAAGCCAATGTTCCTGTTCAGCCGGTCTACTGACATGAAGGATCTTTCGATTTCGCTTTCTTCTTCGTCGAGCCTGTCTACATTTTCCGTTTCGTGTTGAACCTGAAATGAATGCTCCAGAAACAAAAGTGAGCACAATAGACGATAGTCTATCAATAATGCTTCGTAAAGCTTGAACAAGAAACCAAACCATTGGCCATAAAATTCCTTTGTTCCTTCCATATCAACGCCTGATTCCAGGTTTACCTGCGAATCCACCCAATCAACGAAGTTGTAAAACGCCAGCACCTTGAAATAAAAGCTTGCGTTTTCTTTGAAAGCTTCGCGGACTTTGAAGTCCCTCAGCCAAACGTAAACTGTGACTTGAATAACCTTTTGAACTATGAAAACCGATTCGTTCACTACAAGTAAACGCCATGAAATTCCCTTGATTTTCTTTCGCGACTCATTATCCTGGATCAGAATCAACAACTCGGTCGCACAGAGCGGTAGTGTGATGATTGTGAGAAGGAGCCCCATGGACGGCTGATGCTGACCAAGAGTGTGTTGATCGGTGCTGCTGCGAGGTTTCTCAAAGAACAACACTGCCCCTAGCAAGGCCAGAACCACTCCGACAAGGAACACGGAGATTATCCGATGATAGCACATTACATCAAGATTCCCGTGCCATGTGTTTAATACATTCACTGTGGTGATAATTCCTCCTACGAGAAAGAAAATATAGATGGCAGGCGAGGAGAAGAGCTTCGAAACCGACTTCAAGCAAACACCAAGAACAATAAACACCAAAACAAGAACATAACACAACACCGAGAACGACGCAGTGATGACTTGAGAAGCGAACGCCGTAGTCGAGTTCAAGTCGTGCAACTGGCTCCCACTGTTGGTAGCCTGAAACGCGATGCTCAAAGATTTCGCAGCCATGTTGATTTACCCGAATCCTCTGTGGAAACTCCCTCCAGCCAAAGTTTCGATTCTTCTGATCGCAGTTGCGAAACGAATAATTTAAAAAACAAAATGAAATAGCTTTAATTTAAAGTTTCGTATGCGCAAGCATTTTATAACGCCAGAGGGAATGAATTTGTGGCCTCCTTCAGATCTAGAGCGCGGACCTTAAATACTCCTTATTAAATTTTCTGCCTCGGTTAATGCATTTCTCGTGCTCTGATTGCTTCACTCAGTCTCGGTTATCAGCTCACATATCTTAGTTTGACCTTATATGGTATATAAGATTGCCGGAAAGCGAAATTCTCTCTGAATAAAGCAAAAAAAAAAGTTTTGTGGAATGATTGTATCAATTCCGACGTTTAGAAGTACGCGAAAAGGTAAGAAATGTGTTTGTGATGAGCCTGCCTCTGTCTGACCACAAGGTATTACACAACATTGCATCTTCATCAAGTATTTTCGATTTCTGTGATTGTCTTTGCATCCTGTGTTACCGTAAACTTCCTATTTGGATCTGGAGTCCGTTTCTCGAAACTCCCGAAACTTTTCGGGCTTTTTGCGGGTGTCAAAATTCCCTCTTCATCTCAAGAAACGAGAGGGTTTAAGTCCGCGTCAAACTTAACAGTTATTCTGAATGAAGGGGTAGTTTCTAAAGAAACTGTGGTGCTGCGTCGTTGGAGAAGTAGTATACAAAAATTTGGTTTTATCAACGGAGTTGATAATGTAAATTGGCCACCGTACAGAGATTCTAAAAGCTGACGTTTCGAGCGTTAGCCCTTCGTCAGAGCGAATCGCTCTGACGAAGGGCTAACGTTTATTTAACTTAACAGTTATTCTGCTTCTTGGTACCTTGAAAACATCTTAGAAGATCAGCTTTCCAAAACAAACGAATGGCAGTTTCACAAATGGCTTTTCGGCGGGTCCTTCGAGAAACGGGCCCCTGGTCTGATGGGATGGCCGAGTGATAAAATTGATGTTTTCTGTATTTGCCAGTAACTATATCTTGTATGCCACTTATGAGCAATAAAATAGTCATTTGAACAGCTAATTTAATTTGAGCTTAGATTTTTTTTTTTTGCCTTTTTTAATATTTTCCATTTTACTTTCTGACGGTGTACTCGAGTTCTCACGGTTCATCGAGGTACGAAAAAATATACAACTGAAAGTAATTTAACTCCCAGTAATTTCAGTTTCTTTGACTGCGAAGAAAAATCAATATGAACAAATTCTGCTTTATGAACTTTAGTTCCACTGGTAACTGTACTTTATTATTCTAAGCCCGTGAGCAGGCTTCTTTTTTCAAAAAAACCATTAGAGCACTGAAAAATCTTAGCTCTTATTTCTTAAATTGACAGTGTAAGTCTCTCCCTTGATGGCGTCAGAGTGCGGCGGCCAAAACGAGTCTGCATAATAAGGAAGGTCAAACCCACATGAATCAGGAACCCAAGATGCATAGTCGACCCAAGCTCGTGCAGATAGAGAACACTTGACCGTTGGGCGTCTTTGATCTTCATTCTACAACAGGAAAGAGATGTTTTATATCAAACAATTTCTTCGAAGCAGACCCTTAGAAGGAAAAGAAGAAGAAGAAGGGCAACGGTATCTTTCATTTGTGCCGACTACTGAACCTGCTGTTTCACACCAACAAGTTTGAATTTTGGTCCGCGGATTTTTCCATTTTGAGGTCAGTTTTTTGCGGTTTTTCGGTGTAATGTCCATACGGCTTTGGGACACTGTTTGCTGTTTCTAGTACTGTATGTCCTATGTCCCTCCGCTCCTCAAGCTGGAGTGGATCTCTGTCATCCCCAGTGCTTCCCCTATTATGATCAAGTGACGTTTTGCCAGCAGAAGTTAGAGGTGGAGAGCGAGAGAGAAAGAACAGCGGTATGCGCTCAGTTGTCTAGCATTGCACAAACAGGAGTCGTAGAGTTCAAGCTCATTTTGCCAGTCCCTCCCATTAAAGAAAGCAAGTAAAATGGTATCCACGTTATGAGAAAACTAAGAAAATTCCTAGACCCATTAGAAAGAACGATGACACGCGGATGGATGAATTGAATTGAAAAATTAACTAAGAAAAGCATTGAAATTAAAGATGTCAAATTCCTGAAACCATTAGAGAATATTATGACAAGTGGATGGATGGATAGAAAATGGACGGGTGATTATTTCTTGGTGATGGATTGACAGCACCCCGCGAGCAGAGCCTCCTTTTGTCTTTTTCTTTACTGAGGAGAAGAAAAGGTGGCTCTGCCCGAATCGCGTCAACTCTTTGAAGCCGCTGCAGCCCGAACTTCTGGACTAGTCTATCTTGTTTTCTCTCGTCAAACCGGTTTTTCCAGTGCGAGCGTCCGTTTAGTGACAAAACCGATGGTTATGATTGAGGCCGCTGTACCATGAAAACCAATATGGTGGCGAGATCTGGCATATTAGGCTTGTGTTCGAGACTGCATCCTGGCAACATGCAGCGCATCCTCAATAAAGATCTTACTCCATTCATGCAGAGTCTTTTTCGAGAACGCCAAAATCGAGCAAGCGAAAGAAAGGGTCTCCTAGCAGGGTGGATTGACAGATGTATTGTTTGTTTCTTTGTTTGATTGGTTGGTTGATTAATTGATTGACTGACTGATTGACCCATTGGATGGGTCAAGTTATGCATATAGAGTGTTTTCACGTGACGTCACGGCGGCCATGTTGATGGTCCAAAACAATGGAACGACGGCCATGTTGGAGTACCCAACTAATCCTCCGAGAATTCAACTCTATCATCATGCAAATTAAACCTTTTCTTTTGTTTCCATTAAAAAGAAGCGACTTTTGAAACATTTAGCTATAAACACTTGCCAGAAAACGTTTCT
This sequence comes from Montipora foliosa, assembly GCF_036669935.1. Classification (NCBI taxonomy): domain Eukaryota; kingdom Metazoa; phylum Cnidaria; class Anthozoa; order Scleractinia; family Acroporidae; genus Montipora; species Montipora foliosa. The sequence goes on along the minus strand of NC_090869.1, from coordinate 23,130,357 downwards.
TAAAAACATTTGAGAAATTTCGTGAATATGGTTAAAAATACACGGCTAAAAAATACACGACGTTTCGACGTTCTCGGACGTCATTATCAAGTGAAAAAGAGACGGTGTGAATATTCTATAAATACAAGAAAAAAAAAATTCATTAAGAGAAAAAGGTAACATAAAAATATGCTACAAGCTAAACAAAGACATTAGCACTGATGGAGTCACTCTGAGTATTAAGGCTAGGCCTCGGCAGTTAAATTTCCCGTGGCACTTCTTAAGAACACAAAATTGGTCCTCATTAAGAAGATTTTTGTCACCATGCGCTTCCAAAAGATGTTTACCGATAGCCGAATACTTGTGCTCAACAATGCGTTGATAACTTTATACACTGCGTTTGTCAAGTGGATTCGCTCAATACGAACATTTCCTTTGAGCTTCTTTGGGGAGCAGCTAAGTTCCCTGTTGGTTAACTGGCTGGAACCTAGTGTTGGTTGATAGATTAATTGACTGAGTTACTGACTCCAGTGCTCACAATATCTGAAATAAGGATCAAGAGGACCGATTTGCTGATCCACCAAACAGGCGGCAAAATCTGCTATGATCCCAAACATCAGTACTGGCACCAGGAAGTGGTTAACCCTCACCTCCGGGTTTCTGCGAGGTAAGGCTCGCGGATTCAATTTCAGGAACAAATACATCAGGAAAAGTGTGGTGAGCCCTCGCATAATCAATTGTGCCCCTGCCCAGCGGTAGCTATGATGAGCATTGGTACCCAAAGCCCAGTATTCGGCAAGAGCTGCTTTGATCATCAAGCTTGAGAAACCGGTGGCGCCGAAGAAACACACCTTTAAGGAAGGGAAACGAAAGAATCATTTTCACATTCTTTGACACGCCCTTTTGGGGTTCAAATTAAATTAAATTCTTTTTCTTTTAAACAAACTATTGCTGCGAAAGAGATAATTGGCTCCGATATGAAAGAAAGAGACAACGTGATCCGCGCACTTTTCGGGAGAATTTCAGCAATTGCTTCTTATAAACAACTGAAAAATTCAGGTGGCTTTAATGGCATTCTGACCCATGACCTCTGCGATGAGGGTGCAATGCTCTACCAACTGAGCTTGGAAGCCATTCAGTTGGAAGCAGGTCAATTTGATGGAGTCATTTGTTCCCCTGATGGAATCGAGTCTCCGTTATCTTGTTGTGTTTAGGTTGAATGAAATCTATGTGAACCGTCTAATTGTGATTCCAAACGAAAAAGAAATATGATTGGGGATGGGAGCCTAGAGATAAATCTCTATTGGTAACGACAGCGCCAACTCCGGATGTTGCAAGATTCGTTCACATGCCTCGATGTTTTAAAAAGACGAATTTCCCTTTCTCAACCTAAACAAGGAGCTTTTAATCAGCAACAATGACAGCGACGCGAAAAAAATAATAAAAGAGGAAGAAATTGAAAACGCGATTATTTGCAATACTGTAACTGTTTCGCGCCTCGCGTTATTAAAACCAATTGACTGTTCAGTGCAAGGCAAATCTAACCTCGCAATCCTACTCCATCCAGTCAAAAAGAATTGTCTAGTACTCGAACCTCTTTAGGCTTAGCTACATAATTCCCGAAAAATTGTCTAAAATTCTTTCCGGAATTTTCCAAACAGTAGCTCTAAAATTCTTTTAGAAATGCCTGAAATTCTCCAAAAACTCTCTAAAATTCCCGAAAATTCTTATAAATTTCGTTTCTTATAGTGCAAAGTCTGCCATATTTGCTATCAAGCAAAGATCCGGATTCCGAAACTACGGTGAGAAACCGCTGCTTAGATGCACCCCTTTTGTTGAATAACCGCTAATAAGGAACGGATATGAACGGACTGACACCTCAGTCCTGGTAGCTTGGAATACGAAAAAATACGTTTTGTCAAAGTTTTTGCGGGTGAAAAGTTTCCAACATGTCAGGTGAAAGTTCAAATTGCTCTAAAATTCTCGAAATTGTCAATTTTTCTCTAACATTCCCGAGAGATTCTAAAATTCTTTTTGTTCTCTAAAATTCCCAAAAGAAATTCCTGAATTATGTAGCTAAGCCTACACCTCTCGTTACGGTAATTCTCGCATCAACATCGCTTTCAAATACTGCATGTAATTTGCATCCTGTACATAGTTTCCTAGATGATGCAGTCATAACTAGTCCGAAACGTCGTATTTTATCGTTCTTTTTTACAATTTCACACCTGAATTAAACAAATCTCTTTAAATAAGAGCCTAAACGCTTTTGGCGAAATACTGTCTGTACTGTGACAACTGGACTTGTAAGAAAGCCATTTCAGTAAATGAAAGATTGTGTGCTGTATGCCCAAAGTGCTCGGTGAAAATGGTTTATTAATCACTCTGATATTTTAGGTTAGGTTTGGCACCTGTTTCAACTATAGCTTATGAACAGTTTTTCAGTCTAAAACACATTCAAATTTGTGGTGATCAACAAAGTGCATGCCCATTTTAAAACAGTCAGCCTTCATAGTTGCGGTGGGTTGCTCTATTTCAATGTGTTAAAAAAAAGAGTAGAAAATAAACTTGTTTGGTTTGTCGGTGTTCTAAACTATTGCAAATTAAGAATAAACGATAACGGCAAATTCTAAAGCCGAGAACGGCTTGATTTTGCCTCGCGATTCTACGGTTGTTCCTATAGTTTTTTCTGTCTCCGTATGCGAGGACCATAAGAATGTGGAATCTTGATGAGGATTGGTTCTCAAATTAAAGGCTTCAAAACTGTTTTATCAAAGTGACAGAATTTATTTCCGGCTCTTACCATTATCTTAACACCCATTGATTCCTTATCTCGTTTGTCATAATCAAAGCTGTTCCTGAGTAACAGTACCACTCCACTGGCAAGTATGGTAAGCGAGCCAAGAAAGGTAGCTACTGCGCGTGTGTAAACTGTAAGGTGGAGCTTGTGAACATAGAAAAGCGCGCAAATGAAGGGGACGAGCAAGCAAGAAAAGCCAACGATAAAGCCAATGTTCCTGTTCAGCCGGTCTACTGACATGAAGGATCTTTCGATTTCGCTTTCTTCTTCGTCGAGCCTGTCTACATTTTCCGTTTCGTGTTGAACCTGAAATGAATGCTCCAGAAACAAAAGTGAGCACAATAGACGATAGTCTATCAATAATGCTTCGTAAAGCTTGAACAAGAAACCAAACCATTGGCCATAAAATTCCTTTGTTCCTTCCATATCAACGCCTGATTCCAGGTTTACCTGCGAGTCCACCCAATCAACGAAGTTGTAAAACGCCAGCACCTTGAAATAAAAGCTTGCGTTTTCTTTGAAAGCTTCGCGGACTTTGAAGTCCCTCAGCCAAACGTAAACTGTGACTTGAATAACCTTTTGAACTATGAAAACCGATTCGTTCACTACAAGTAAACGCCATGAAATTCCCTTGATTTTCTTTCGCGACTCATTATCCTGGATCAGAATCAACAACTCGGTCGCACAGAGCGGTAGTGTGATGATTGTGAGAAGGAGCCCCATGGACGGCTGATGCTGACCAAGAGTGTGTTGATCGGTGCTGCTGCGAGGTTTCTCAAAGAACAACACTGCCCCTAGCAAGGCCAGAACCACTCCGACAAGGAACACGGAGATTATCCGATGATAGCACATTACATCAAGATTCCCGTGCCATGTGTTTAATACATTCACTGTGGTGATAATTCCTCCTACGAGAAAGAAAATATAGATGGCAGGCGAGGAGAAGAGCTTCGAAACCGACTTCAAGCAAACACCAAGAACAATAAACACCAAAACAAGAACATAACACAACACCGAGAACGACGCAGTGATGACTTGAGAAGCGAACGCCGTGGTGGAGTTCAAGTCGTGCAACTGGCTCCCACTGTTGGTAGCCTGAAACGCGATGCTCAAAGATTTTGCAGCCATGTTGATTTACCCGAATCCTCTGTGGAAACTCCCTCCAGCCAAAGTTTCGATTCTTCTGATCTCAGTTGCGAAACGAATAATTTAAAAACCAAAATGAAATAGCTTTAATTTAAAGTTTCGTATGCGCAAGCATTTTATAACGCCAGAGGGAATGAATTTGTGGCCTCCTTCAGATTTAGAGCACGGACCTTAAATACTCCTTATTAAATTTTCAGCCTCGGTTAATGCATTTCTCGTGCTCTGATTGCTTCACTCAGTCTCGGTTATCAGCTCACATATCTTAGTTTGACCTTATATGGTAAATGATTGCGCTAAGCGTTAACGTTCTTTTTGCCGGAAAGCGAAATTCTCTCTGAATAAAGCAAAAAAAAAAGTTTTGTGGAATGATTGTATCAATTCCGACGTTTAGAAGTACGCGAAAAGGTAAGAAATGTGTTTGTGATGAGCCTGCCTCTGTCTGACCACAAGGTATTACACAACATCGCATCTTCATCAAGTATTTTCGTAATTTCTGTAATTGTCTTTGCATCCTGTGTTACCGTAAACTTCCTATTTGGATCTGGAGTCCGTTTCTCGAAACTCCCGAAACTTTTCGGGCCTTTTGCGGGTGTCAGAATTCCCTCTTCATCTCAAGAAACGAGAGGGTTTAAGTCCGCGTCAAACTTAACAGTTATTCTGAATGAAGGGGTAGTTTCTAAAGAAACTGTGGTGCTGCGTCGTTGGAGAAGTAGTATACAAAAATTTGGTTTTATCAACGGAGTTGATAATGTAAATTGGCCACCGTACAGAGATTCTAAAAGCTGACGTTTCGAGCGTTAGCCCTTCGTCAGAGCGAATCGCTCTGACGAAGGGCTAACGTTTATTTAACTTAACAGTTATTCTGCTTCTTGGTACCTTGAAAACATCTTGGAAGATCAGCTTTCCAAAACAAACGAATGGCAGTTTCACAAATGGCTTTTCGGCGGGTCCTTCGAGAAACGGGCCCCTGGTCTGATGGGATGGCCGGGTGATAAAATCGATGTTTTCTGTATTTGCCAGTAACTGGTATCTTGTATGCCACTTATGAGCAATAAAATAGTCATTTGAACAGCTAATTTAATTTGAGCTTAGATTTTTTTTTTTTTGCCTTTTTAATATTTTCCATTTTACTTTCTGACGGTGTACTCGAGTCCTCACGGTTCATCGAGGTACGAAAAAATATACAACTGAAAGTAATTTAACTCCCGGTAATTTCAGTTTCTTTGACTGCGAAGAAAAATCAATATGAACAAATTCTGCTTTATGAACTTTAATTCCACTGGTAACTGTACTTTATTATTCTAAGCCCGTGAGCAGGCTTCTTTTTTCAAAAAAACCATTAGAGCACGGAAAAATCTTAGCTCTTATTTCTTAAATTGACAGTGTAAGTCTCTCCCGGGAAGGCGTCAGAGTGCGGCGGCCAAAACGAGTCTGCATAATAAGGAAGGTCAAACCCACATGAATCAGGAATCCAAGATGCATAGTCGAGCCAAGATCGTGCAGATAGAGAAGACTTGACCGTTGTGCGCCTTTGATCTTCTTTCTACAACAGGAAAGAGAGGTTTTATATCAAACAATTTCTTTGAAGCGGACCCTTAGAAAGAGAAGAAGAAGAAGAAGAATTGAGCAGCTGACTGAGTTAAAACTCTCTTCAAAGATAACCAATCTATGATGTGAATTAAGAGCCACCTTGAATATTTCAGTTGTGAATATTTCAGCTTTGAATCTGTGGCTGAGAAATTTTTAAACTTTGTTAAGATTTTCAATTTTATCCTGCAAATTACTTCGCAGGAAAAATAATGGGATTAAAAATGTTTGGTGTGTAGCCAGGCATGTTAAAAATAATAAAAAAGTTGACACTGGCTAAAATATTGTGTTGGACGTTTCGGCAACTGCTGTTGCCTTCCTCAGCAGGTATGAAAAATGCAAAAATCTAACGGCGTCCTGATGGTACACGATGCGTATAAATATTAAATCGCACCTCAACGAATATTTCAGATCATCGGCATGGCGACAAAGACTTATTCTTGAGGCTTGGCATTCCTTGCGAGACACGAACGTTATAAACGAACATATAGCACTTCCAAACGTTTACAATAACATGAAGAATTTGTAGTAATATTTTAGAGTGCTCTGGAGACCTTTGTTTTTATTGTCTATTTTATTTTGAAATATTCGTTGAGGTGCGCCGTTAGATTTTTGCATTTTTATCCATCCCTGCTGAGGAAGGCAACAGCAGTTGCCGAAAAGTCCAACACAATATTTTAGCCAGTGTCAACTTTTTTATTATTTTTAAAAATAATGGGAGTTACCAAATTCATTTTTGAGGTTTTTCAGTGTAATGTCCATACGGTTTTGGGAAACTGTTTGCTGTTTCTAGTACTGTCTGTCCCTACACCCCTTAAGCTGAAGCGGATTTCTGTCATCCCCAGCCCTTCCCTTATAATGATCAAGTGCTCGGGATACGTTTTGCCAGCAGAACTTAGAGGTGGAGAGAGAGAGAGAGAGAGAGCAAGAACGGCGGTATGCGCTCAGTTCTCTAGGATTGATGAAACAGGAGTTGAGAGTTCAAGCTCATTTTGTTCCCTCCCATTAAAGAAAGCAAGTAAAATGGTATCCACGTTATGAGAAAATTGAGAAAATTCCTAGAACCATTAGAAAGAACGATGACACGTGGATGGATGGATGAATTGAATTGAATTGAAAAATTAAATTAAGAAAAGCATTGAAATTAAAGATGTCAAAATCCTGAAACCATTAGAAAATATTATGACAAGTGGATGGATGGATAGAAAACGGACCGGTGATTATTTCTTGGTCATGGATTGACAGATGTATTGTTTGTTTCTTTGTTTGATTGGTTGGTTGATTAATTGATTGACTGACTGATTGACCCATTGGATGGGTCAAGTTATGCATATAGAGTGTTTTCACGTGACGTCACGGCGGCCATGTTGATGGTCCAAAACAATGAAAGGGCGGCCATGTTGGAGTACCTAACTAATCCTCCGGGAATTGAGCTCTATTATAATGCAAATTAAACCTTTTCTTTTGTTTCCATTAAAAAGAAGCGACTTTTTGAAACATTTAACTATAAAAACTTGCGAGAAAACGTTTCTTAAAAACATTTAAGAAATTTCGTAAAAATGGTTAAAAATACACATTATCAAGTGAAAAAGAGACAGTTTGAATATTCCATAAATACAAGAAAAAAAAAACAGTTCATTAAGAGAAAAAGGTGACATAAAAAATTCACAAGCTAAACAAAGAGTTTAGCACAGATGGAGTCACTCTTGAGTGTTAAGGCTAGTCAAATTTTCCGTGGCACTTCTTAAGAACACAAAATTGGTCCTCATTAAGAAGATTTTTGTCACCGTGCTCTTCCAAAAGGTGTTACCGATAGCCGAATACTTGTGCTCAACAATGCGTAGATAACTCTATGGGATTCTCTCAATACGAACATATCCTTTGAGCTTCTTTGGGGAGCAGCTAAGTTCCCTTTTGGTGAACTGGCTGGCGCCTAGTTTGGCTGGGTTGATAGAAAGGTAGGAGGGTTGATTGGTTGATAGATTAATTGACTGAGTTACTGACTCCAGTGCTCACAATACCTGAAATAAGGATCAAGAGGACCGATTTGCTGATCCACCAAACAGGCGGCAAACTCTGCTATGATCCCAAACATTATTACTGGCACCAGGAAGTGGTTAACCGTCACCTCCGGGTTTCTGCGAGGTAAGGCTCGCGGATTCAATTTCAGGAACAAATACATCAGGAAAAGTGTGGTGAGCCCTCGCATAATCCATTCTGCCCCTGCCCAGCGGTAGCTATGATGAGCATTCGTACCGAAAGCCCAGTATTCGGCAAGAGCTGCTTTGATCATCAAGCTTGAGAAACCGGTGGCGCCAAAGAAACACACCTTTAAGAAAGGAAACGAAAGAGTCATTTTCACACTCTTTGACACGCCCTTTTTGCCTGGAGCAGTAAATCTCTATTGATAACGACAGCGCCGACTCCGATGTTGCTAGATTCGTTCACATGCCTCGATGTTTTAAAAAGACGAATGTGTCTCTCTCAACCTAAACAAGGAGCTTTTTTAAAAGCTTATTTAAAATTAAAATTAATTAAAACTAGCAACGATGACAGCGACGCGAAAAAAATAATAAAAGAGGAAAAAAACGATACTTTGCAATACTGTAACTTTTTCGCGCCTCGCGTTATTAAAACAAAGTGACTGTTCAGTGCAATCGTACTCCATCTAGGCAAAAAAAATCGTCTAGTACTCGCACCTCTTGTTACGGTAATTCTCACATCAACATCACTTTCAAATACTGCATGTAATTTGCATCCTGTACATAGTTTCCGTGATGATGGAGTCATAACTAGTCCGAAACGTCGCATTTTATCGTTCTTTTTTACAATTTCACATCTGAATTAAACAAATTTCTTTTAAGGACGTTCGCGCTAATTGTTTGTGCGCAACGTTACTGCGCAGGTAACGCGACTGCAATATGTCACGCATTACTTCGAGCAGTAGTGAAGTTGAGGTTTTAAAACCTTTGCAAAAACCGTGGACGATAAGTCTTGCACAGCGTTGGATCAGAGAAGATCGTGATCAGTCAAAATTGATTTAAAATATTTGTGAAAGTCAAGTAGACTACTGCACGACTGATATTCGCGAGGTTTTATCAGTCGTGCACTAGTCTACTTGACTTTCATAGAAGTTTTTCAAGCATCAATCAAAATAACATGACGACAAAAACGCCGGGGAAAAAATTCCAGGCTGGCAAAAGAATGGCACATTTATTTCCGAATCATCATGAAACTTCAAAGAGAAGTGAGCGGGAGGATGGAAAAGCTCTGGAAAAGGTAGCTGATCGAGTAGACTAGTGGCTGAAAGTTTGGAAAACTCGAGGACGAACCGTTGCGTAAATTTAATGGGGCTGTTTCTTTTTAATGTTTTTATTACCCTACGAACTTAAGTTCAAAGTGAATGCATGTTTTTAAAGTTCTTTTCCTTTACTTTCGTGAAAATTGAGGAGTATTTTCGTCCTCGTCCGCTTGAATAGTGCGGACCTGCGTGGAAACAACCAGCGATTGAATTTCACAAAAAACACACTCCAGAGGATGAGCATGACGGCAATGGAGAGATATTATACAAAACACCAACCAAATGAAGATGACCCCTGCTTAAAACGTCGTTGCTATGCTCGAGAAAGGTGTTTTTTTTTCGGTTAAAAACCTTTCATCTCTTCAACGATCGATCCTCTCTTGGGTTCCAGTCCTTGCCCGACAGGTCACGCAAAAGCGTGACAAACGAACTTTTCCAAGAGCTTTGCAAAATCACATCGATTTTACTCGTTCAGATCATCGGTGACCCCTATTTTTTTAATCATGAATCACTTACTTTACTTACTATCTACAAAATATGATGAAATGAAAAAATTCTCACCGTAAGAAGTTATCTTTTTTTAACATTTTCTTTCCTCGTGCCATCGAATTCTGGTAGTGGTTGCAACGGATAGAGCTTACGAAAACGCTCGTCGAGGATGAACTCTACTGTTTACCACATCCCTAGCGGCATACAATTATCTAAAAATCTCACTCCTAAAAACCTATGCACGGAAACTTTCACTCCAACAGTTTATTTTTATGATTTTCGATGGATGAGAAGATGAGCCTACATCTCGCTATTATGACCGATTTCTCGATATTAAGGCATTTTTCCACTGCCATTTTCTCCGAAACAAAGTCGGTGACCCCCATTTTTTTTTTCATTTTTGGAGTAAGTACTTTATGACCTAACTCTAGGCGAGAAATGAAGAAAATCTCACCGTAGGAAGATTTTGGCGCGAACGTCCTTAATAAGAGCCTAAACACTGTTGGCGAAATACTGTCTGTACTGTGACAACGAGACTTGTGAGAAAGCCATTTCAGTAAATGAAAGATTATGTGCTGTGTGCCCAAAGTGCTCGGAAGCCGGTGAAAACGGTTTATTAATCACTACGATGTTTTAGTTTAGGTTTGGCACCTGTTTCAACAATAGCTTATGAACAGTTTTTCAGTCTAAAACACATTCAAATTTGTGGTGATCAACAAAGTGCATGCCCATTTTAAAACAGTCAGCCCTAATAATTGCGGTGGGATGCTCTATTTCAATATGTTAAAAATAAAATAGAAAATCAACTTGTCTGGTTAGTCGGTGTTCTAAACTATTGCAAATTAAGAATAAACGATAATGGCAAATTCAGAAGCCGAGAACGGCTTGATTTTGCCTCGCGATTCTACGGTCGTTCCTATAGTTTTTCTTTTTCCGTATGCGAGGACCAGAAGAATCTGGAATCCAGATGAGGATTGGTTTTCAAATAAAAGGCTTTAAAACTGTTTTATCAAAGTGACAGAATTTATTTCCAGCTCTTACCATTATCTTAACACCCACTGATTCCTTATCTCGTTTGTCATAATCAAAGCTGTTCCTGAGTAACAGTACCACTCCACTGGCAAGTATGGTAAGCGAGCCAAGAAAGGTAGCTACTGCGCGTGTGTAAACTGTAAGGTGGAGCTTGTGAACATAGAAAAGCGCGCAAATGAAGGGGACGAGCAAGCAAAAAAAGCCAACGATAAAGCCAATTGTCCTGTTCTGCCGGTCTACTGACATGAAGGTTCTTTCGATTTCGCTTTCTTCTTCGTCGAGCCCGTCTACATTTTCCGTTTCGTGTTGAACCTGAAATGAATGCTCCAGAAACAAAAGTGAGCACAATAGACGATAGTCTATCAATAATGCTTCGTAAAGCTTGAACAAGAAACCAAACCATTGGCCATAAAATTCCTTTGCTCGTTTTATATCAAGGTCTGATTCCAGGTTTACCTGCGAGTCCACCCAATCAACGAAATTGTAAAACGCCAGCACCTTGAAATAAAAGCTTGCGTTTTTTTTGAAAGCTTCGCGGACTTTGAAGTCCCTCAGCCAAACGTAAACTGTGACTTGAATAACCTTTTGAACTATGAAAACCGATTCGTTCACTACAAGTAAACGCCATGAAATTCCCTTGATTTTCTTTCGCGACTCTTTTTCCTGGATCAGAATCAACAACTCGGTCGCACAGAGCGGTAGAGTGATGATTGTGAGAAGGAGCCCCATAGATGGTTGATGCTGACCAAGAGTGTGTTGATCCGTGCTGCTGCGAGGTTTCTCAAAGAACAACACTGCCCCTAGCAAGACAAGAACCACTCCGACAAGAAACCCGGAGATTATTTGATGGTAGCACATTACATCAAGATTCCCGTGCCATGTATTTAATACATTCACTGTGGTGATAAGTGCACCGATGAGAAAGAAAATGTAGATGGCAGGCGAGGAGAAGAGCTTCGAAACCGACTTGAAGCAAACACCAAGAACAATGAACACCAAAACAAGAACATAACACAACATCGAGAACGACGCAGTGATGACTTGAGAAGCGAACGCCGTAGTCGAGTTCAAGTCGTGCAACTGGCTCCCATTGTTGGGAGCCTGAAACGCGATGCTCAAAGATTTCGCAGCCATGTTGATTTACCCGAATCCTCAGTGGAAACTCCTTCTAGCCAAAGTTTCGATTCTTCTGATTTCAGTTTTAAAAAACAAATTGAAAGAGCGAAACTTTAATTTAAAGTTTCGTATGCGCAAGCATTTCATAACGCCAGAGGGAATGAGTTTGTGGCCTCCTTCAGGTCTTAAATTTTCAACCTTGGTTGATGCATTTCTCGTGCTCTGATTGGTTCACTCAATCGCGGTTAAAAGCTCACATATCTTAGTTTGACCTTATATGGTAAATGATTGCGCTAAGCATTAACTATTTTTTGACGGAAAGCGAAATTTCTCTCTGAATAAAGCAAAAAAAAAGGTTTTGTGGAATGACTGCATCAATTCCAACGTTTAGAAGTATGCGAAAAGGTAAGAAATGTGTTTGTGATGAGCCTGCGTCTGTCTGACCACAAGCTATTACACAACATCGCATCTTCATCAAGTATTTGATTTGTGGGACTGGGTCGGCCATGGAGGAGTGAAGACGTGTTTCACTCTGCTCCCGTGAATTTGACGCTCATAAGTTAGCTCTCTTTCTGTTTTTTATGGCCGAGAAGAGTACGACAACTCTTAAACGAACAAGAATAAGCACGAGTTCTAGCTCAGACAGTGAAACGCGTTCACCAGACGGTAAAAGGATTTACATATCAAGTTTTAACACGACGCTCACAAAGAACGACACAAGTGGCGGTTCGCTTGACGATAGCGGGGATCAAGTTCTGAAAGCCTTGACGATGTCTAATAAGATTGGGCAACAGCTTCAGCAAATCCTGGACAGACTAGAAAGAATGGAAACCAAATTGCAAACGATGGAAGGACTACGGGTGCTGTAGTCGGTAAAATTCACACTCATCACAATAGGGCTACAAACGCACGATTTGCGAACATAGGGCTACAAACGCATTTGCGATCAAAGGGCTACAAAACCACGATTTGCATAGGGCTTCAAAAGCAATTTGCAAACAGCGGTTAAAACGCACAAAGATAATCCAATCGAGCCCCAAAAGGGGCATAATTGCACTTTTTAAAAAACCTAAAATAATATCTCATATAATAGTATAATGAGTTGTAAAGAAATACATGAAGAGTTAATCAATATGGAAGAAGTAATTTGTCCATTTTGCAATAAAGAAATAGGTAAACATACGAAAAAAACAGATCAATGTTGCGATCAGCCAGAGATAGTGAAAGATAATATCATAGTTTGCAAAAAATGCGGAACAGTACAAGGTTATACACCTTTAATAGAATTTATTGATTTTCACTCAAATAAGCATAGATTCCATCGTAAAAGTGTTTACCAAAGAAAATATCATATAGAAAACATAATGAATAACATTGCCATTAAAAATGGTTTCCAGATTTCTGTAAAAAATATGGATAAAATAATTCGAATTTTTGCGGCTATCGGGGAAGTTGTGAAAGATGTTAACATTGATAGAAAGCGTATGATTAACATAAATTTCATTTTAAAACAAATATTTAAAATGCTTGATCTTCCTTTTGAAAAGGTCAAGACGAGTAAATCCAAAAAGACACTTCAATCATATGAACGGTATTGGAAAGACATCCTGTCATTGGCATCAGACCGAATTAATGAAATAGTTAAGGAATGAATTTGTCATTGTATTTAGCGTAGAACTTATCAACACTAGGACAAACATCAGTCACAAAATCATCTACATTTTTTAATTCTGTGTGAAATGATGGATTAAATTCACCACTTCGCAACATGTCTTTTATTGAATTCAAAAGATGCTGATAACTTTGGTATGCGTATGTGCAATTTTGTATTTTAAGATCCAGTGATTGGAAATCCATGTAAGACTTGATTAACAAAGCACAAGTGCTGATAGCTACTAGGGCTATACCGCCAGTTACAACAGCACTAATAATTCCACCAGTACCGGTTAAAATGGAAACAGTATTTCCTAACAGTTTGAATTTTTTGAAGCGTTTAACAGCCTTTTTGTAAGCCCAACACTTTCTATGGTATGCCTTATAATAGCTTTTTAGTTCGTCGACCTGATCTTCTGGGAGTTTGTCTGAAATATGGTTCCAGCTGAATATTCTCTTTTTTCGATCTTCCATATATATTAGTTCAGATTGTTAATCGTTTGCATAGACAATACAGTATACCACTGACTTGACCACAAAAAGGTGATCTTTTAATCAGTTTAGTTGTGTATTTTTCTGAAATAGCATAAGTGTAACCTCTACCGAGCTTATGGTGGTCATAAAACCTCCCGGAAGCATCATGTAATACACTATGTGAATTTAATATATCAATCCAACCGAAGATCTTTTCAAGTAACCATGTTAGACAGCCACTACCTGGTCCAAGAAGACCAATTTCACCATCATTGAGTTCAAGAATCTCATTCATAGACATGTCTCTTTTAAAATAGAAACAGTGCAGGTATTGATAAACAAGTGCTGATTTTAATATTTTGTCATTAATGCATGGATGTTTTTCTTTTGCTTCTTGAAAACTATGTTCCACAAATCGTAATAAATTGTCGATATACATATATATTGAGTTATATATTTTAAAAATCCACATCACAAATCGAAATGATTTTGAATGAATCTGAACATATTTTTTAATTCATTATCAGACAGAGATTTTGCCCAAACAGCAAAAGCATATAAATCCATTTCACAGAAATTCACAGCAGTGCCATCAGTATGAACCTGACATCCAATAAACATTTCTTGAGCTGAACCTGTCAGAGTGGCAGAAATTGTTTCTGTTTTAATCGCACTGATTGATGTAACGCCTCTGAAGAGTTCTAGATTTGTCCCATTAATACGAATTGTCCAAACTTCGATATTACCAGAGAGATTCAGCAAAGAAGGAATGTTAAGTCTGCCATTTGACGAGGAACCAAAATCGACATAGACTGTACCATCTCCCCATGGTATATGCACACCGAATCTGACGGCTCCACGCCCCCATTGAAACTGTGATTGATTAGTTATCGCTTTTGTTTTGACAACCAGTATTACTGTACATTTGTTACCAGATTTACCTGCTATTTCAGAAACATCAAACGAATTTTTTTCCAAATAGTCATCACTACCATCAAAACGTACAAAAAACAGTTTTTTTGTTGAATCCCTCAGAAGAAGAGGCTTTTTTGAATTGGTTTGTTGTGAAAAATCGATATTATTCACAGGATCAATCCATGAACTAACTCTATCATTTGAATCGGCTGTGACTACTGATAAAGCTGGAATTAATGCAATGCTGATTTTGTCTAACACTGGTATACCAGGTAGACTGTTCGAAATAATAAAAGTCGATCTGTCTAACTTCAAATCAAGTTGTTTTTTTATGACAACATGGTTATCTTCCGTAGCAGCCTTAACGATGAGATTTTTGTCAGTTTCTATATGTCCATCATCATTTACTGAAAGTTGAGCTTGAGCTTGATAGGTAAAATCATCATCAGAGTGATAGTCAATGGTGTATTCAATTCTGTCACCATTGTCGTCAAGAAGATGTGTACCATCTAAATTTTTTACATACAATGTCATATACTGTTGCATTATATAATTCAATTAATCCGTAATGTTTTGTAATGTATCAAGTAAACATAAGATCTTACGCCATCCCCATCGTCATCCTCAAAATTTATTCGTATGTTTGTTATGTTTTCAAAATATCGATTGATATTGACAGTAAGTATTTTGCTTGTTGAAAAATCTATGTCATAAAATACACTAGCGTCTCCATAAAAAGTTATGTCGTGATTCGACTCTGATGGATAACTTTTTTTAGCATAAATTTTTATTTTATCGATATAAATTTTAGTAAATGTTAGAGGTACTGTTCTAGAAATATTGAAATCACAACCCAGTGACGATTCTGAAGTGGTTCCATAGGCGTAAGACGGTAATATCTGATTGAATAACCCCAAAATTTTATTCCCATTCAAATTCAACGGCACATGCATTTGTAATTCATTGTTTGCAACCTCATAAGCTTTTTCATAATCATAAATTGTAAAATCAAGGTTGTTTTTTGATTCACCTTTTATGCCGTAAATCAGGACATACATTGGCAAAAGAGTTGGGCTTCTATTGTCATAAGTGGCTTGAACAGTTACATATAACCGTCTTTCAATATTCGGTGAAGAACCGTCTGGTGATAAGTTCATGATAAAGCGATAATATTTATAATCTGTGTTGGTTTTGACTGTAGTGGTTCTATCGGTGTTCATGTTTCTTTTTTCAAAAGTAACCTGCAATGAATTGAACTCTACATCAAAACCAGTTCTTTGGAAATATATTTCTAAACACACAGTATATTTATCGCTGTAATTGTCACGTATCAGTTTGAACAGATTAAAATCGAATCGTCCTTTGAACAGACTGGAACCATCTGTTGCCTTTTGAACCTTGAATGCAAATGCTTTTTTGTTGTTTTTATGTGGTGAGTCATTATAGTCGATTAAATTGGCATCCTGTATTCCATAATCTTCTGTAAATTCCCCATCATCCATAGCATATTTCAGCACATTTTTTCTGTTTGTGTGCGTAGTTATGTGACTCTTTACTATTTCGTCGTCTACATATTTCTTATTTTTTTCTATTTGTTCGTCTGTATATTGATTATTTTGGGTACTTATAGTTGAAAAAGCATCATTTACTTGCTTCAAAGTTATGGCATCTTGATTATGTGTGGCTCTGCCGAGATTTATTATTCGTTGATTGTTCATGTCTAGAACAGAAGTCATTACACCGCTTCCATCCAATTTCAATGTTTTTCCAATCTCAGAATCGACATAAGCTTTGTTAGTCACATCTCTGGCACCGGTTGGTTGTCCGCAATTTATTATTTTATTCAAAGACATATCCAAATTTCCAGTCATTTTAGAGGATCCGTCTAAACGAAGTGAATCTAAAAATAATCGATCAACGTAACCTTTTCCAGTGGCATCATTTCTACCTGTCGGATTAGCAAGATTGACGATCTTTTTTTGTGACATATTCAAATTTCCAGTCATTGCTTGCGTACCATCTCGCAACACAACCTGATTAACATTCGGTTTGGTTGCTAAACCAGTTTGCAATTGGTGTTTTGTAACAGCGTCAGAATTGCCAGTGCCTTCAGCAAGATTGCTGATTTTATTGTTTCCAAAGTCAAAATTGCCAGTTACGGAAATACTTCCATCTTTTTTCAAATAATTAGCCAGCTCCGTTTTGTCAGCTTTGAAATTAAAAGAGCTGTCAACGTAAAATTTATTAGAAGCATCTGAATGTAGTATCGGGTCTTTCACTCCGAAGATTCTTTGATTTTTCATGTCGATTGGATTTTGGGCTTCTATCTTTCCATCGTTTGTATTTAATTCAAAATAAAAGCTATGTAGATGCTCACTACTGACAGCGTCACTATGGCCATGCCTAGCAGGAGCGATATTCTCAACCCGTCTGTTGTCCATATTAAGGGCGCCAGTCATTACATTGCTCCCATCTATTTTCAAACACCCAGAAACCTCTTTGTCAACATAACTCTTAGTAGTTGCATCGTCATTCGTTTGAGGTGAATCTAAATTTCTCAGTTTTTTATTCTGCATATCATAATCACCGTCATCTGTTAGTTTGAAACCAACACCAGGCAATCCTTTTACTATTTCAATAACTTTTTCATGTGAATATGTGTCTTCAGGTAATTTACCATTTGAGTAACTCATATATACAATTGGTTTATATTTTTTCATCGAAATTCTTCTTTACTTGTTTCTTGGGTTTGTCAATATATATGAAACTGAAAGGGTCTCTAGTTGCTTTCTCGTATAATTGTTTTGAGACATTGTTTTCACGACATATGAGACTTTTTTCATTAGTACTCGGAAAATCATAAATGGCAAAATGTGAGCAGTTTAATCTAATATCTTTTGGTGTCTTGTAGTAGCTTTGACTCAAATATATGGCGCAGCAGTTTTTATGTCTCCCCTGTATAAAATAGTCAACTAATGGTTTTTGGTTTTTATCACATACAAAATCGTCGAATATCACAATTTTTTGATTGTCACCATTGAGATTTTTTACAGGAATTATTTTATCATTGCTTGCTTCAATGATATCATAACCAGCTTCTTCACTCCATGGTTCGAACTCTTTCATGAGATTCCGATACTTTGACTGCTCTAAGTTTTTTGCATAAAGGTATATTTTATCAAAATACAACAGATTGTGAATCATATGCATCAGTGTGTTTGTTTTTCCCGAACCAGAAGGTCCACAAATGAGCATGCGGAAGCATCGATCAGGCATAAAATCATGTAGTTGTGTGAAGTTTGTGGCAACGTCGTCGCCAGTATCATAATTAGGTATCTTCATTTATATCATATGGGTATATTGTTTCGATAACATGGTGTATAACATGGTGTTCAACACGGCGTAAAATGTTATTTTTTATATATGAATTTCCATTTTTATGTAACGTAACAATATAACAATAAATGAGTTTACTCAAGTGGAAAGAACTCGCAAAGAGTAAATCTGAATTAGGGGACAAGATCAATTATGTCCATAATGCAATTACAAAGCATGATATTGATCAGAAGACCAGTCAACAGGGATTTTCAAAAGTATTCCAACCAATTACAAGTAAATTAGATGATGTTATTGATAGTAATCAGGCTTTAAGGTTGCCAAGGAAAAAACGACCACTGAAGAAAGGAGAAGTTCCTGATTACGGCATTGATATAGAGGATGAAGTTCCAGATATGAATCTTGGTGATCTATTTGAACAACCTGTTTTACCACAGCAAGAAAAACAACTGGTGCCAAAACCACCAACATATGAAGAATCTTTACAAGATCTTCTGGAAGGAAAAAAGGAGATGTATGTTGATCCTAAGTACTTTCCTGAAGAACCGGGATTGCCACCAGAATATGATGACAATGATGAGGTAGATTATGGATTAGATGATGAAGATATGGATGATGAGATATTAGGTGATCTTGGTATACCAAATTATGATTCTGTTGAAAAGGTAATAAATCAACAAGAAATGACTGAACGAAAAAACAAAAAATATCTCAATAAGATTGTCAATGCGGCTAAATTTAAAAGAAATCAATTGAAAGCCTACAAAGGAAACGTTACAAAGCAATACAAAAGTGGGAATATAACGGAAGCTGATAGGCAAGAGGAAAACAAAAGAGTGGATCGCGCTATGAAAACTCTGAATGAATACATAAAACATCATCAAAACAAAATGAAAACGATGACAGGTTCTGGAATCAGAAGAAAAGGTGGTAATGTGATATTTTTCAACAAACCGAAAGAACTCATAAAAAAATTGGATTTGATCATTGGTGAGATATTGGCTGGCAATACAAGCATTGACATGCGAAATATGGGTGTTTCTATATTGGACACATTGTTGAAAATGTCGACAATCAATAGATCACAATATGGTAAATTATACAAACAATATTTCAAAATTTAATGTAACCTAATCACATAATGGAACGAGAGATAGTTTTATCATCTTACAGTGTGAAAAATCAAGGGAACAATAAACCAGAAGATTTTGCGACAAATTTCACCAGACCTGTAACTCTAGACAACAATAAGCAATACGTTATCGGTCTTAACAGAGTCATTAACATGTCATTCACTTGGTTCAATGTCAATGCTGGGTACAAAAATCAATTAATCAAATACAGCTCCGATAATGGTTCAACTTTTAAGGACATTACCTTTCCAGCTGGGGTATGGAATTATACGGACTTTGACAGACATATTAAAAATGTGACGAAAACTGGTGATACGTATCCGATGACTCTTGAATTCAACGAAACAACATTCAGAGTCACGGTTACATTAGCTACAAATTACCAACTTGATTTAAGAGCAAGTAATTTTAATGAACTGATCGGTTTCGACAAAAAGATATTAGCAAGTGGAACGCATATTGGACCAAGAGTGCCAAATCTCAGTCAAGACACAGACGTACTCAATATTCATTGCGATTTGGTAAACGAAAGTTTAGTTGACGGCGAAGAAACAGACATCATTTATTCATTTTCAACCAGTGTACTACGACCAAGTTACTCCTTCACCCTCGAACCACAAAGAGTTACATTTAATCCTGTGAACAAAACTACAATTTCATCAATCAGAATCATGATAACAGATGGAAAAAGAAGATTAGTGGATCTGAATGGAGCAGATACGTCTTTTTCGCTGATTTTAAAAAGTATCTAATATAACAGTATAATGAAACCGTATGAATTTAAGAGGTTTTACCACCCAAAACTTGGTAAATTTGTATTTCAACATAAAGGGTCTGGGCTTATCTTAGACAACATTTTTAAACCATTGAAGAGTGTGGCATCGTCTGTTTTCAAGAAATTTGCTAAGCCATTAGCAAAGAAGGCATTAGAATCAGGGGTTTCCCATGCAGGTGATAAAATTGGCAAGACGGTGGCAGAAAAGTCAGGAGACCTAATAATGAAAAAATTAGCAAATTTGAGAAAAGGAGCCACAACACCAACACAAAAAGCAATTGTTCCATCCTTGCCCATTGAACAGAAACAGCAAGATGAAAGCGCTGACATGATACTAAATAGATTGATATCCGGATCTGGAAGAAGGCGTAGATTTTTCAAATAAATAACATGACAGCAAAATTATATAATACAATAGTATAAATGGCTTTTAGAACAAGTGAATTATTGCAAAGAAATGAGTTGGTGCGTTTCCAGCTTGATGATGTAATCCGAGCCCCAGGTAACGGTCAACATCAAGAAAAGAACGGTTATAGATTCACCATCAACGACCGGAGTTCTTTCTATGATTGGTACAATGCTTATTTCGAGGTTCAATTCCAGTTACAAAAAACAGCAGATGGAGCTGGTTACGCAGCAGCCGATAGAATAACGGTGATAAACGGATCTCATTCATTTATTGCACATATGATGATCAAAAGTGCTGGGAAAATTGTTTATGACACTGACAATCTACATAAGGTCACTTTTGTGAAGAATCTGTTGGAATATTCTGATGATTACAGCAGATCAGTCGGTAAAAACAGTTTTTGGTATTTAGACACAGATGGTACGACAGCCAATACTAATTCAGGATATGAATCTAGAAGAGTGCTTACACAAGCTACCAATAATGATGGAACAGGAGGAGCAAAAGATGTGAATTTGATCATACCTCTCAATCGTTACAGTTTTTTTGAAGAGTTGCAGGATAAAATGTTGGTTCCTATGCAGTTGCAATTCAATTTGAATCTCCAGAACGACAATGAACTCATCAATAGGGCAGCAGCAGCAGATGCTGGAAGAGTAGTGATTAACAGATTTCTACTATGGGTTCCAAAATTAACACCAAAAGACAGTATGTACAACCAGTTCGTTAGTTCTTTTTTGAAAGAACACAAATGGACATATCAGCGTGAACTATATGCAGTGTCAGCACCTGCTAGAGTCAGTGGTTTTTTTCAGATTTCTTCCAGTATCGACAATGTCAAAGCAATTTTCGTTTATTTACAACGGGCTAAAACCGGAATTGCAACTCAAAATCCATATCTATTCGACACCTTCAAACTAAATGAAGCAAACGCAAACAGTTATTTGACAACATGCAGACTCGAATATGGCAATGGTGTTTTCTACCCAGAAACAGAATATGACAGTGAAAGCAAAGTGAGAATATTCAATGATCTGATGTCTTATGCAATGCGAAAAAATGATTACAACACCGGAACCCAGTTGAATCTTGCCAATTATAACAGCCTGTATTCACTGATCTATTTCGATCTGTCATATCAGGCAGAGAAAGTAACAAGAGACCCTAAACAGTTGATTTTTAGGTACAAACTCAATGCTAATAGTGCAGCAGATTTCAATGTCCATGCAGTTGTATTGTACGAAGAGTCGGTTGTTATTGACAAGGTGGGTAATGAATTGGTTATAGTTTAATCCCATGAATGACACATATTTATTTGTATATGTTTTGTGACTGGAATTATGTAACATATATTATATGACTGAACTTCATCAAATAAACGTAAGACTGTCAGATAATCAAAAAAAGAATCTGAGTAATGCTTACCATAAAAGGGAAACGATAGTTCTGAGACTGGCAAATGATTCTCTTAATGGAAACGACACTCTTTATGTTCCAGCAACGGTGAAAAAAAGATTGCAAAAAAATCGACAATTGAACAAAGGAATGGACATTAAGCTTGCTAAGACCAATATCAGAAAACAAGTAGGCGGAAGTCTTTTGAGCACCGTATTGTCACTTGGTATGAGAGCATTGCCGGCAATCGGTAAAACCCTCGGGTTAAGTGCTTTGGGAGGACTAGCAGAAGCCGGAGCTAAAAAATTGTTAGGATCGGGTCAAAAAGGTGGCGCTATACCATTACCCATGATGATACCTTTCCAGGCGATCAACAAACTAATGCCATATCTGAACATGTTCACTACAAAACAGCAAAGAGACATCATCAATGCAGCTCAAACAGGTTCTGGTGTACATATACAACCAACCAAAACACAATCAGGTGGATTTTTAGGCACTCTGTTAGCCAGCGTTGGAATACCTTTGGCTCTGAATCTTGTCAAAAAGCTAACGGGAGGAGGAGCACCGAGGATAGGTAGACCAAGATTGCATGGTGAAGGAGCACCTAGAATGGGAATGCCCCCTCCATTTTATAGTTATCCGCCATATGTGACTGGTAATGGTAGAAAAAAAAAAACATCCTCAACCAAAAAAGGAAAAGGGTTACTATTGGGAAAAAACAGTCCATTCAATGGCATACCCATTTTGGGGGCAATATTGTAAAACCAAAATTTCATAAAAACATACCTATATCCAACCACGATCTAATGAAATGGTGCAAATATTTGAATATACCAATAAATGATGTACTGTCAAGAGATGAAAATGTTCCACATAACCATAAACAGGCGTTATTCATATACAATCTTGAACCAGCTTATATGTCAGGATCTCACTGGGTAGCCACTTATGTCAAGGACAATGTAATAAATTATTTTGATTCGTTTGGTATGCCCCCATTTCAAGAGATTGTTAATCATGCCAAAAAGAAAAATCTCACTTTGTTACATCAAAACAATCAGATACAAAACATACAAACAACAACTTGTGGGTATTTCTGTTTATACTTTCTAAATGAAATGAATAAGGGTAATTCGTATTATGATTTATTACAAGTGTTCAACATAAATGATACAATGAAAAATGAGAGATTTATCCAACATTATTTCAGAAATATCTAACTTATATATATTATGAAATCATATTGTGTTAAACAAAAGAAAGTGACTGAATGTGTTGAACCTTCAGGTTACAAAACAGCTAAAAATGGCAGACTAATGTTCTTTTGCACTTGTGCTGAATGTGGTATTACAAAGACCAAATTTGTTAAACAACAGGGAAACTAATCAGCCCGTTGGGAGCGGGCTTATTTGGTGATATCGCTAATGCAGGAACTGAATTGTTCCTAACAAAAGGAGTACCTTATCTTGGCAAAAAAGCAGTTGAAATGGGTAGATATTATGGTTCTGAATTAATGAGAGATCCAAAGTTGCAGAAAAAAGCAATCGATTATGGTTTGAGAAAAATGAATCCTCTACTTCATAAAGTGGGATCAGAAGCTCTCAATCAATTGTCAACAAAAATAAGACCCAAAAAGAAATACACAACAAACAGAAAAGATCTTGATGGCGGTGCTGTTGACATTCACAAAGCTATTGGTAAATTACCGAAACCAAAAGGCGGATGGACATTACCTGGGCATCATTACACCGGACCTTATAATGATTTAGAAAATCAACTGAAGTATGACCCAAAAACTGGTCAAATATTGGAAATATATGATATGCCCACTGGAAAAACTGATGCAATAGCAATGCAACACGATGTTGATTATTCAGTATGTAAGGATGATAGGAAATGTAAAAACAAAGCAGATAGGAAAATGGTCCAAGCTTTAGACAACGTACCGTATAATGAAAGACAATGGGGGCATTGGTTGGCAAGAAATGTTATCAATACAAAGCAGAAACTAGGTCTTGGAGTTTCAAAAAACGGAAAAAGCCGTCGGGTAACTGGCAAGAAAAATTAGCAGATGAATTACATGCATCTATAAGACGCAACTTTACTCGGCGGCGTGTAATCGTGAATCATATTGATGAAATATGGGCAAGTGATCTAGTTGAAATGCAACAGTTTAGCAAATGGAATAAAGGTTATCGGTATCTTCTTATGGTTATTGATGTTTTCAGCAAATACGGTTGGATTGTACCATTAAAGGATAAGAAAGGTGAATCTGTCACTGAAGCATTTAAAACAATATTCAAGGAAGGTAGAAAACCACAGTATTTATGGGTTGATAAGGGTAAAGAGTTCTATAACAAACACTTGAAGGACTTATTAGAGAAAAATGGAATACATATGTACTCCACTGAAAATGAGGAGAAATCCTCAGTGGTTGAAAGGTGGAATAGGACAATCAAATCCAAAATGTGGAAACAGTTCACTGTTCAAGGTAATACACAGTATTTAGACATGCTGCCCAAACTAGTGAAACAGTACAACAACACAAGACATTCAAGCATAAAAATGACACCCGTTGAAGCATCTAACAAGAGGAATGAAGGTATAGTTTACTTCAATCTATATGGTGATACAGAAACATTGAAACAAAAACCGAAATTTAAAATAGGTGATAAGGTTCGAATATCGAAGTATAAACGGAATGTGTTTGACAAGGGTTACACACCAAATTGGACCGAAGAAGTGTTTACAGTTGATAAGATCCAATACACTAATCCAATAACATACAAACTAAAAGATCTCAGAGGTGAAGACATTCAAGGGAGTTTTTATGAACCTGAATTATTAAAAGCGAAGCAGGATATTTTTCGTATTGATAAAGTAATTCGGAGGGACTATAAGAAGAAACAAGCTCTAGTGAAATGGAAGGGATACAGTGATGATTTCAATAGTTGGGTACCATTGAAAGACATTGAAAACATATGAATTGTGGCGAAACAAACGCGCATAAATACTTATAAAAAAATAAAAATATATACTTATATTATATGGACAAGTTTGAAAATGAAGAAAAGTTTGGTTTCTATTATGAGAGCGATCAAGACTCTGGTTCGGATTCCGATTGGTCACCATCGCAAGAAAGCATATCTGAAGAAAGCTGCTGCAGTTCGGAGGAATCTGAATGGTCAGAAGAGGAAGAAATATAAAAACAAATTTCTAAACATATAGTATGAATGATTCGCAAAGATACAAGTTGATAATCTGGCATTCGTTTTTAGAAGACATGAACAAGGTCAAAGATAAGATGGCTATCTGCTTTCCAGGATATAAAATCCAATATGGCGAAATAGCTAAATCGTTTGATTGGCATGTAAAAAACCGTAAAAAACACGAAATACTTTATCCATGGTTAATTCAAGCAAAAAACAAAAGGGAAGGAACACTCTTAGTGTCTTTCCCATATTTGCTGAATTTTGAACCTGACAAACCAGAAGACGAAGATGAAACCTCCACAAATTTACCCAACAGATGGTATTGTATTACTTGCCAAAAGTTTGTGATGAAAAGGAGCAAAACCACGCATTTAAACAGTAAAAAACATAATAGATATATATGAGCTTTAAAGGAAGCAATATAGTCGACACCATGGTTGTGAGAAAAGTGGTGACAGAAATGATTTGTGACGTAGTGACAAAAAATGCGGCTTACATGCATTATAACATGACAAAAGGGTTGCCATTGTTGCTGAAAGCATTGGAAAAAGGTGGACCAAAAAAGGAAATCAGTGAAATGTTTCACAACATTGAGACCAAAATGGATTTTTTGTTTCATTTGTTTAAAAGACATAGTGATTTTTTGGAACCATTGAAATTGATTCAAACTACATAAACAATTGTCTAAATCTAATATATATGAACCCAGAATCAAAATTCAACTCTTTTATTTCTTGTGTGATTAGCGATCCTTCATTGAAAGATTTTTTGGAAGATTTAATTGATTCAAATGTATTGTCTGTCATACATCCACCAGTTAAATTGAAATTGGTAGATGCCAATGAAACGTTGATGGTCAAAGTGACAGACGGAATAAACAGCTATGTTATGCGGCCAATTGACATTGATGACAAAATGTTGCAAGACATAGCACAAGCTTTCAGTAAATACAAACCAGATGAACCTGAATCAGAATCAGACAGTGAAAATGAAAAAGATGAGTTTTATCGCAGACTTGGTTTGGATAGAAAAAGTGGTATGAGAAAAGAAGAAGACATATAAACAAAAAATATATAGTTATATTATATGGAAGAACGAAGACCAGTCGGCCGCCCCAGATTTTATACTCCTGAAGAAAGAAGACGAAATAAAAATGATTACATGTTGCATAAAGAGTGGTATTGCAAAATATGCAACAATGGTAAAAACTACACACTAGCTGGTAAACATTGCCATTTGAAGACAAAAAAACATTTCAAAAATTCATTCACTTATAACACAGGTTATATTTATGATGAATATGAAAACAGCAGTTAATTTATTTTTCTTACAAGTTCAATGCATACACTAAGTATGTGTTAAACTTCAAACGCACCCGATAGACACTTAAAAGAATATTATTTCCTATAGATTATATAGTAATGCAAAATATTATCTCAAGTAATAGTAGCATGAATGAAAAATTAATATACGAAAAAATCAGAGTTTCTCTCAAACGTTACAGAAAACAAGAAATGAAAATGGCTGGTCCTTACACAAATAAACAATCACCATTTGCATTACTGTTTGAACAACGTTTAGACAGTATTGGAGGCAGACGAATGCGTGTTTCTGTCACGGTGTTTGTTACTTTTGAAAACGAAGTCACAGATAAAATAATAAATAAAACTTTTGGTCCATTCATGGTTGTTGTTCCAAAATTAAGCCTTGAAGACATGTATAAATTCTTCTTGTACACATTATTGACCAACAATTTCACACCTTTATCAGCTGAAGTCATTACAGAAATAGGCGGTAGAGTAGTGACACATGATCCACAATTTTTTGCCCATCATTTCATGGCTGGTTTAAAGTTAGAATCATATTTGTTAAGTGGTCAAAGAAAACCAAAATCATATGGTTCAAATAGTTGCGTGATTGATTATGTTTGGGATCAAGTTCGTGGCAAAAATGGTTTTAAAACATATGATTATAAAAAATTAAAAAATGAGATCTTTAGGTTTTGTGCTGATCCACCACGTATGACGACAAAAGAACTGATTGATTGGGCCAAGAATTGCCATTCGAATGTGTCAATACATGCTTATGATAGCACATACAGAAAATTCAAATCACATACGAGAAAGCACAATATCGACGTTTCACTTGTTTACATTGTCAAAGACCATCATTGTTATCCTATTACAGACGAAAAATTGAAACTAACAGCGGCTAAAGCAAACCAAGGGGGCTGCGATAACTTGTTAAAACACATGACAGACATGAAATGGTCCAGAAATCACGAATTTGTGTGTAAACTGGATAAATTTGACGATATTTATGAATTAGACAAAAAAGACAACGTTATTGTTTTGCCCGAAGATGTTAAAATGATGCAAGCAATCGATGCATATATTAATTCTACTTGTTATTATGTGGAATACATGCATTGGAACAATAATGGGATATTGGATGGTTTCATAGATCACAGGAACAACATGTTTCTATTGAACGACGAATATGACATCAGAAAATCCATTTGTGATCATTTGTATGGTTTGTATAAAACTCATGACTTTATGTGGGTTAATCAAACTTACACGGGTTTGGCTTCAGCTCTGTTTAAACAATTGTGTGGTTATTTACCGCAATCAACATACAATGTGCATACACGTGATATGCTTGACGATTTTTATCCAAGAGCATTGCAATGGTGTACAACTGAAGACATACCCGATGATGTTGTCAACATAGACATATCTAAATCGTATCCAAATGTTTTATTGAACAATGCTATGCCAATACCAGTCTACAGTATTCATGATGTTGTAGAGCCATTTTATTGCAAAAGCGATTTGAGACAATGTGGAGAATTTTACATCGAAGAAACGGTGTTGCATAATTATGGGACACCATTGTTAATTGAAGCTGGTTTTTACAGCAACGCTTTGGTGTCATATTTGGTTGATGAACTGAACATGTCTATTGGTCAGATCAAATACAAAATTGTTGCTAAAAAAGCTCTCAAGCCTGATACATTCAAGCCGTTTTTAAAATATGTATTCGAAACATTTCCAGAAAGCAAAGCCAAACGATTAGCAAACAGCTTCATAGGCGATCTTGGAAGAAAATACAGCAGAACAAATACAGGTTTTACTTGTGTTGAATATGATACAGCCATGGCTTGTTGGACTCAGGGTATCAAAGAAGGGCGTAATATTGTGATTGACAGCTATAATGAGATTTATTTGATTAAAGAACAGAAATGTGAGCGCTTGTTTACGGACAATACAAGTGTAAACAGATTTGTTGTTTCCCAAGCAATATTGAAGTGTTTAGAGCTCATTCGTAAATGCTATGGTGATAAAAGTGCGTTATATGCTTTTAATACAGATGGTATATTTATCACAAATCCCAAAGTTGCGCTGAGAAATAAAAAGGATGTTGAGTTTAACATTAAAAATATAGGTAAAGCTTATGTTACAGACAGCCCACTTTGCTATTTTGAACGCCATTACAGAGAAAACATGGATTATGACTCTTACAAAGTGGAAAAAGGTGAAGGGTGTATGTACAATGGTCAAGCAGGAAGTGGCAAAACAACTAAATTGTGTAAAATGGTAATGAAAGCTGATGAGCCAATTGTATTCAGTTTTACAAACAAAGCTGTCCAGAATGTCAAAGATAGATTGAAAAAAATGGAATATGATGGTGATGATATCTGTTATACATTTGATTCTTATTTTCATGAATGGAACTGTTCTGTAGAGACAAATCTCAAGAGTTTGAAAGACAAAACTGTGTTTATTGAAGAATTTTCAATGGTACCAAACAAATGGATAACACTTATTTACAAAGCCTTCTTGTTGTATGGTGTAAAAGTTTTTATGTTTGGTGATCCCAATCAATGCTCTCCTGTTGAATCGGGCAGCAGTATATCTTATGACTATCTCAAATCAGCATCTGTCAGACAGATGTGTCCCCGCAATGTGACATTAAAATACATTGAGGAATCATGTCGCTATGACAAAAAAACACATATTGTGCTTGATGGTTTCTTGAAAAAGGGTAAAATATCTAAAAACTTTGGAGTTATTGATGAAAAGTTGTTTAAAAATATATGTTACTTGAACAAAACTAGAATCAGAGTCAATACACAATGTTGCGACAAGTTTGTAGAAGGCAAAGAATACGTCACAGTTGAGTTTATGTATAATGACAAGAAAGAAGAATACAAAGTATGTGCTGGAATGCCTGTTATTGCCACAGACAACATAAAAGAACGCAAAATATTCAATACAATGGAATTTTTAGTTGAAAGTGTAACAGAAGATTGTTTTTGGATAAATGGTGAAGAGTTTGATTACAAAATGTTTTCCAGGTGTTTCATTCCAAGTTTTTGTGTAACATCCCATAAATGCCAAGGAGCTGATATCAACGAACCTTACAATATCTATGATGTTAAAAAAATGGATAAAAAACTATTGTACACAGCTTTGAGCAGAACCACCAAATTCGAATACATACATCTTAACAACGCTGAATTAAACAATAAATATGTAGAACGCAAAATGCCATTTTTAGAATTGACCAATGCCAAATTCAACAGTCTGTATTCTGAAGGCAAAATATATAAGGTGCTTGTTGATGATAAGGTTTACATTGGATCAACATGCGAGGAGCTAGAAACACGATTAAATCGTCACCTGAAAGACCCCAAAAGCCAAATATATAAATACAGGAAGAAAAAGCCTGTGATTGAACTTGTTGTCAAAGCACCAACAAATGACAAGAAAAGTTTGGAAAAAATAGAAAATGCCTATATTCAAGATTATGCTGAAAAATGTGGTGAATTATTGCTGAATGTAAAAGCAAATCCATTGAAACCAAAAAAAGTTCAATTTAAGGTAGAAATAGAAAATCAAAAACAGTTAGAGGAGCGTATTGCTAAATTGGATGACAAAATTAAAATAAAGGACAATGAAAATGACAAGTTTCTGTATTATGACAATGTAATCTTCGGTAAGCGATACAAGACAATGGCAAGATATGCTAACAATGATAAAGAAGCTGCTCTTGAACAGATCAGTGAGAAAAAACGTAAGTTGATAGAAGAATTGACAATACATTTTGACTAATTTTAGTATTTTATGCAATTATGCCCCCTTTGGGGCTCGATTGGATAATCTTTGTGGTTTTGTAGCCCCTTAATCGCAAATGCGTTTGTAGCCCTTTGATCGCAAATCGTGGTTTTGTAGCCCTTTGATCGCAAATGCGTTTGTAGCCCTATGTTCGCAAATCGTGCGTTTGTAGCCCTATTGTGATGAGTGTGAATTTTACCGACTACAGCACCCGTAGTGGAAGGAGTCCTTTCGCAGATCTCTAATTTGGAGAAAGCCGTAAATAAGATTCAAGTGAGTATAGTATCCTTTAATGATAAGGCTAAGAAGATGGATGAGACGATTCAAGACTTGGATGCGGGGCTGACTTCGTTAAATGCAGACATCGAGGAAATGCAGAATAGGGAGAAACAAAATTTAGGGAAGATTAAAGAGTTACACGACCAAATTCTCTATCAGGATGTCTATAGCAGAAGAGAGAACTTACGAATCTTTGGCCTCCCAGAAACAGATCTCAGTACTGAGAACACAGGGGACGTGGTGTACAAGTTTTTTGAGCGTGAATTAGAGCTAGAAGACGCGAGGAACATTGAATTTCAGCGAGTCCATAGGCTTGGAAAAAGGAAGGCAGGACAGTCAAGGCAGATAATCGTTCGCTTTCTTAGATTCCCGGAACGTGAGCGTGTTTTCAGAAGTGTGC
>NC_090869.1:23072303-23094803 GCF_036669935.1 Montipora foliosa | reverse complement strand
CTTTTCGGGCCTTTTGCGGGTGTCAAAATTCCCTCTTCATCTCAAGAAACCAGAGGGTTTAAGTCCGCGTCAAACTTAACAGTTATTCTGCTTCTTGTTACCTTGAAAACATCTTCGAAGATCAGCTTTCCAAAACAAGCGAATGGCAGTTTCACAAATGGCTTTTCGGGCCCGAAAAGGTTTTCGGCGGGTCCTTCGAGAAACGGGCCCCTGGTCTGAAGGGATGACCGGGTGATAAAATCGATGTTTTGTGTATTTGCCAGTAACTGATATCTTGCATGCCACTTATAAGCAATAAAATAGTCATTTGAACAACTAATTTAATTTGAGCTTAGGTTTTTTTTTGCCTTTTTTATAAGATTTTTCATTTTACTTCTGACGGTGTACTCGAGTTCTCACGGTTCATCAAGGTACGAAAAAATGAAACTAATTTAACTCCTGCATGGTAATTTCAGTTTCTTTGACTGCGAAGAAAAATCAATATGAACAAATTCTGCTTTATGAACTATAGTTCCACTGGTAACTGTACCTTATTATTCTGAGCCCGTGAGCAGGCTTCTTTTTTCAAAAAAATCATTAGAGCACGGAAAACTCTTAGCTTTTATTTCTTAAAGTGACAGTGTAAGTCTCTCCCTGGAAGGCGTCAGAGTGCGGCGGCCAAAACGAGTCTGCATAATAAGGAAGGTCAAACCCACATGAATCAGGAACCCAAGATGCATAGTCGACCCAAGCTCGTGCAGATAGAGAACACTTGACCGTTGGGCGTCTTTGATCTTCATTCTACAACAGGAAAGAGAGGTTTTATATCAAACAATTTCTTCGAAGCAGACCCTTAGAAGGAAAAGAAGAAGAAGAAGGGCAACGGTATCTTTCATTTGTGCCGACTACTGAACCTGCTGTTTCACACCTACAAGTTTAAATTTTGGTCCGCGGATTTTTCCATTTTGAGGTCAGTTTTTTGCGGTTTTTCGGTGTAATGTCCATACGGCTTTGGGACACTGTTTGCTGTTTCTAGTACTGTATGTCCTATGTCCCTCCGCTCCTCAAGCTGGAGTGGATTTCTGTCATCCCCAGTGCTTCCCCTATTATGATCAAGTGACGTTTTGCCAGCAGAAGTTAGAGGTGGAGAGCGAGAGAGAAAGAACAGCGGTATGCGCTCAGTTGTCTAGCATTGCACAAACAGGAGTCGTAGAGTTCAAGCTCATTTTGCCAGTCCCTCCCATTAAAGAAAGCAAGTAAAATGGTATCCACGTTATGAGAAAACTAAGAAAATTCCTAGACCCATTAGAAATAACGATGACACGTGGATAGATGGATGAATTGAATTGAAAAATTAAATTAAGAAAAGCATTGAAATTAAAGATGTCAAAATCCTGAAACCATTAGAGAATATTATGACAAGTGGATGGATGGATAGAAAATGGACGGGTGATCATTTCTTGGTCATGGATTGACAGATGTATTGTTTGTTTCTTTGTTTGATTGGTTGGTTGATTAATTGATTGACTGACTGATTGACCCATTGGATGGGTCAAGTTATGCATATAGAGTGTTTTCACGTGACGTCACGGCGGCCACGTTGATGGTCCAAAACAATGGAACGACGGCCATGTTGGAGTACCTAACTAATCCTCCGAGAATTGAGCTCTATTATCATGCAAATTAAACCTTTTCTTTTGTTTCCATTAAAAACAAGCGACTTTTGAAACATTAAGCTATAAAAACTTGCCAGAAAACGTTTCTTAAAAACATTTGAGAAATTTCGTGAAAATGGTTAAAAATACACGGCTAAACAATACACGACGTTCTCGGACGTCATTATCAAGTGAAAAAGAGACAGTGTGAATTTTCTATAAATACAAGAAAAAACAATAGTTCATTAAGAAAAAAACTTGAGCTAACATAAAAAAATGCTACAAGCTAAACAAAGAGATTAGCACTGATGGAATCACTCTGAGTATTAAGGCTAGGCCTCGGCAGTCAAATTTCCCGTGGCACTTCTTAAGAACACAAAATTGGTCCTCATTAAGAAGATTTTTGTCACCATGGGCTTCCAAAAGGTGTTTACCGATAGCCGAATACTTGTGCTCAACAATGCGTTGATAACTTTATACACGGCGTTTTTCAAGTGGATTCTCTCAATACGAACATTTCCTTTGAGCTTCTTTGGGGAGCAGCTAAGTTCCCTGTTGGTTAACTGGCTGGAACCTAGTGTGGCTGGTTGATAGAAAGGTAGGAGGGTTGATTGGTTGATAGATTAATTGACTGAGTTACTGACTCCAGTGCTCACAATACCTGAAATAAGGATCAAGAGGACCGATTTGCTGATCCACCAAACAGGCGGCAAAATCTGCTATGATCCCAAACATCAGTACTGGCACCAGGAAGTGGTTAACCCTCACCTCCGGGTTTCTGCGAGGTAAGGCTCGCGGATTCAATTTCAGGAATAAATACATCAGGAAAAGTGTGGTGAGCCCTCGCATAATCAATTCTGCCCCTGCCCAGCGGTAGTTATGATGAGCATTCCTACCAAAAGCCCAGTATTCGGCAAGAGCTGCTTTGATCATCAAACTTGAGAAACCGGTGGCGCCGAAGAAACACACCTTTAAGAAAGGAAACGAAAGAATCATTTTCACATTCTTTGACACGCCCTTTTGGGGTTCAAATTAAATTAAATTATTTTTCTTTTAAACAAACTATTGCTGCGAAAGAGATAATTGGCTCCGATATGAAAAAAAGAGAGAACGTGATCCGCGCACGTTAAACAATTGCTTCTTATAAACAACTAAAAAATTCAGGTGGCTTTAATGGCATTCTGACCCATGACCTCTGCGATGAGGGTGCAATGCTCTACCAACTGAGCTTGGAAGCCATTCAGTTGGAAGCAGGTCAATTTGATGGAGTCATTTGTTCCCCTGATGGAATCGAGTCTCCGTTATCTTGTTGTGTTTAGGTTGAATGAAATCTATGTGAAACGTCTGATTGTGATTTCAAACGAAAATGAAAATTGATTGGGGATGGGAGCCTAGAGATAAATCTCTATTGATAACGACAGCGCCAACTCCGGATGTTACAAGATTCGTTCACATGCCTCGATGTTTTAAAAAGACGAATTTCTCTCTCTCAACCTAAACAAGGAGCTTTTAATCAGCAACGATGACAGCGACTCGAACAAAAAAATAAAAGAGGAAGAAATTGAAAACGCGATTATTTGCAATACTGTAACTGTTTCGCGCCTCGCGTTATTAAAACCAATTGACTGTTCAGTGCAAGGCAAATCTAACCTCGCAATCGTACTCCATCCAGTCAAAAAGAATTGTCTAGTACTCGAACCTCTTTAGGCTTAGCTACATAATTCCCGAAAAATTGTCTTTCCCATACAGTAGTTCTAAAATTATTTTAGAAATGCCTGAAATTCTCCAAAAACTCTCTAAAAGTCCCGAAAATTCTTATAAATTTCGTTTCTTATAGTGCAAAGTCTGCCATATTTGCTATCAAGCAAAGATCCGGATTCCGAAACTACGGTGAGAAACCGCTGCTTAGATGCACTGTAAGACCCCTTTTGGTAAATAACAGCTTATAAAGAATGGATATGAACGGACTGACTCCTCTCCTTAAAAATACGTTTTGTCAAAGTTTTTGCGGGTGAAAAGTTTCCAACATGTCAGGTGAAAGTTCAAATTGCTCTAAAATTCTCGAAATTGTCAATTTTTTTCTAAAATTCCCGAGAGTTTCTAAAATTCCCAAAAGAAATTCCTGAATTATGTAGATAAGCCTACACCTCTTGTTACGGTAATTCTCGCATCAACATCGCTTTCAAATACTGCATGTAATTTGCATCCTGTACATAGTTTCCTTGATGATGCAGTCATAACTAGTCCGAAACGTCGTATTTTATCGTTCTTTTTTACAATTTCACACCTGAATTAAACAAATCTCTTTAAATAAGAGCCTAAACGCTTTTGGCGAAATACTGTCTGTACTGTGACAACTGGACTTGTAAGAAAGCCATTTCAGTAAATGAAAGATTGTGTGCTGTATGCCCAAAGTGCTCGGTGAAAACGGTTTATTAATCACAATGATATTTTAGGTTAGGTTTGGCACCTGTTTCAACTATAGCTTATGAAAAGTTTTTCAGTCTAAAACACATTCAAATTTGTGATCAACAAAGTGCATGCCCATTTTAAAACAGTCAGCCCTAATAATTGCGGTGGGTTGCTCTACTTCAATATGTTAAAAATAAAGTAGAAAATAAACTTGTCTGGTTTGTCGGTGTTCTAAACTATTGCAAATTAAGAATGAACGATAATGGCAAATTCAGAAGCCCAGAACGGCTTGATTTTGCCTCGCGATTCTACGGTTGTTCCTATAGTTTTTTCTGTCTCCGTATGCGAGGACCATGAGAATGTGGAATCTTGATGAGGATTGGTTCTCAAATTAAAGGCTTCAAAACTGTTTTATCAAAGTGACAGAATTTATTTCCGGCTCTTACCATTATCTTAACACCCATTGATTCCTTATCTCGTTTGTCATAATGAAAGCTGTTCCTGAGTAACAGTACCACTCCACTGGCAAGTATGGTAAGTGAGCCAAGAAAGGTAGCTACTGCGCGTGTGTAATCTGTAAGGTGGAGCTTGTGAACATAGAAAAGCGCGCAAATGAAGGGGACAAGCAAGCAAGAAAAACCAACGATAAAACCAATGTTCCTGTTCAGCCGGTCTACTGACATGAAGGGTCTTTCGATTTCGTTTTCTTCTTCGTCGAGCGTGTCCACATTTTCCGTTTCGGGTTGAACCTGAAATGAATGCTCCAGAAACAAAAGTGAGCACAATAGACGATAGTCTATCAATAACGCTTCGTAAAGCTTGAACAAGAAACCAAACCATTGGCCATAAAATTCTTTTGCTCCTTTCATATCAACGCCTGATTCCAGGTTTACCTGCGAGTCCACCCAATCAACGAAGTTGTAAAACGCCAGCACCTTGAAATAAAAGCTTGCGTTTTTTTTGAAAGCTTCGCGGACTTTGAAGTCCCTCAGCCAAACGTAAACTGTGACTTGAATAACCTTTTGAACTATGAAAACCGATTCGTTCACAACAAGTAAACGCCATGAAATTCCCTTGATTTTCTTTCGCGACTCATTTTCCTGGATCAGAATCAACAACTCGGTCGCACAGAGCGGTAGTGTGATGATTGTGAGAAGGAGCCCCATAGATGGTTGATGCTGACCAAGAGTGTGTTGATCCGTGTCGCTGCCAGGTTTCTCAAAGAACAACACTGCCCCTAGCAAGACCAGAACCACTCCGACAAGAAACACGGAGATTATCCGATGATAGCACATTACATCAAGATTCCCGTGCCACGTGTTGAATACATTCACTGTGGTGATAATTCCACCTACGAGAAAGAAAATGTAGATGGCAGGCGAGGAGAAGAGCTTCGAAACCGACTTGAACCAAACACCAAGAACAATAAACACCAAAACAAGAACATAACACAACACCGAGAACGACGCAGTGATGACTTCAGAAGCGAACGCCGTAGTCGAGTTCAAGCTCCCATTGTTGGTAGCCTGAAACGCGATGCTCAAAGATTTCGCAGCCATGTTGATTTACCCGAATCCGCCTCAGTGGAAACTCCTTCTAGCCAAAGTTTTGATTCCTTCTGATCTCAGTTGTGAAACGAATAATTTAAAAAACAAAATGAGATAGCGAAACTTTAATTTAAAGTGTCGTATGCGCAAGCATTTCATAACGCCGATGGGAGTGCACTCGTCGCCTCCTTCAGAGCGATATTAAAATTAAATTCTCAGCCCAAGTTAGTTGTTAAAATAGTCCACTCATGGCTGGGAATCGAGAAAGGCTAGAGTTTCAAAGAAGTCTCCTTTCTACTAACGCCCATCCCAAGTTGACAAAGTTGTTAAGTCGAGTGAGACTCGGTTAGACCCTTGATTGGCTCAATGGTGTGAACGAGCGCTTCTTTACAACCCGTGTTAAATTGGTTGTTAGCCCTCCCTAACCAACGCTCTCTCTTTCTCCCCTTCTGGTTTACTTGACTGAAATAGTCCGCTTTCTCCCGTTTCAATAACCAACTAACATTTCCGAATTCCACTTCGAGCGAAAGACTGCTGTCATTTCAGTTTGAGACATATTTAGCGTTGTCACAATCTGTGCTCAATTGTTGAAATCTCGATTAAGCTAATCCTGAATTTCCGGAAACTTAAATTGCAGTTTATTTTCTGATGAGAAGAAAAGTTTCCACAAGATTTTTGGTATTCCATTTTTGACACAGATTTTTGTTCTCGTATAGAATAAAATCACGATGTCCAGGCTTTTTTGACGTGCAAAATTCAAACCCTGGGTTGGTATTTTATCGCGGATTAGTGCTAATCGGCTTCTGAATAACTGGACCCTGGTGACGACCGGATAATAACAACAACCACAATGTTGATGAAGAGGACGGTGGACGGTGGACGGTAGTTTCAAAACCAATACGAGAATTATTCGCAGAACACTGAGCTGCTTCCTCGAAATGTCGAGCACCAATCTCCGATTACTAAATGATGAAATGTATATACTCTTTATTTCAAAATAGATCTTTCTCAATTCTGTTTCCTTGAGAAGACATACAAAAAGTACAAATTGTTTAGAATCACTGAACTAAAGGGATAACAATTATCATAGTACGAAAATAACGTCTTAAAATACAAAAGATCGAAAGTTGTAGGCTGTAAACACCGAAAGGCGGAAACAAGATCTCATTTGCTAGGAACGACCCAACTGCGGAATCCTACTCACTGACCTTTGTCTCAGAGCTGATTATTTTCAGAGTAGTTACTTCATTGGCTTCTGTTTAATTCATGCACCCATGACGTAAATAGAGACATAGCGCGTTGATTGGCTGTCTTTTAATTTATGCAATATAACGCGATAAAAGCCATTGTTATACCTCCCAACTCAAATACGTTTTCTGATTGGAGGAGAACGTGTCACGTGTCATTGGTCAAAACTTCATGACGCCCCAGGGCGAACAAAACTTCATGACGCCCTAGGACAACAACAACTTGAACTTTCGACTCACACGTGATTAGGTCGTGCACCTTTGAAACGGCGGCAAATCTGTACGCCAGCCGACGTCAAGCAAATAATTTTTATCTGTGTATTGTTCTATTTTGAGTTGGAAGGTATAACAAAACACTTAATGACTGGCCCCTCGGGAAACAGTGAGTTTTGTTTCCCCTCGACCTCAATGTTTCCCTCGGCTTCGCCTCGGGGAACATTGAGGGTCTCGGGCAAACAAAACTCACTGTTTCCCTTGGGGCCAGTCATTAAGTGCTTACTGCTCGTTGACTGGATGACAGGTACAATACCTTGACAAGAAAGCTATTCCAAATACAAAAATTTGGTTTTGTAAAACGAGCTGGCAAAGGGAAATTAATTAAACACCGTAAGAAAGATCTTTAGCCCTTCGTCAGCGCGTTTGCCGTACGCGCTAGCAAGGGGCTGAGGCTCTAAAAACAAATTTTCAAATTTTGCTCTGAATATAGACTATGGGCTCCGTGTCATGAACACCCGCTAGAAGATGTTTTTTGCAGGGGTAGAGGGTTCGAAAAACAAAACAACAACAACAACAAATTGCACTTGAATTTACAGGTATGGCCAAACGGAACGAGAAATTACTCAAATGTATACCTGTATATCTGAACTAATTATCTCTACGCACTAAATATATAAAATATATAAGGTAAATATATAAAAATATCATGTTACTTGTTGCTTAAAAAATACGAATTATAGATTACGAATATTTTTTTCTCTATCTTGGGATAAATAAACTAAACACAAAAACTCATCAATCAACTGTGGAAAAGTCCCAAATGGCCATGAATTCTTCGGCGAATTCGAGCAAAAACAAAGGGCTTAGCGACTCCTTCTATGATGTATCATCGTGTTAATAGGTTTGCGACAACTAGGAATCCGTACAATTATGCAATAAAACACTTCTTGACAGAAAAACCCGTCCGTAGCAATTCTAAGCCAGGGAGGAATAAGTTGCGATTATACGAGGACCGTCTCTCGTTTGCTATGACAGTTGGCAGCCATTTTGGAAGATTGGCGTACTAATACTGAAGAAGTAGACAATTCTTCCTGTCAATGGTCGCCTATTCTTCTCTAGGAGGTGTTCTCTCGCTACATCTGTAAACCGGTCCTAGCTGATAATTTTTATTGGGATCAGAACACTTCCCAGCTCTTCGGTTCCTTAGGCTTTCGCTTGGGTGGTTTGAAAGTGAGGTCTTGTTGCCTGACTCGCTCGCGAGCGCGCTCCAGTTCAGGAATGGTCAGCGGATGCTCTAGTACGGTTCTTAACAGCTTGGCAAAGAACGGTATGTAAGACATGAAACCAATAAAGTCAATAAACCCTGCAAACAAAAGACATTATGATCCTTTTATTTTAATTTATTTTCATAAAATAAGCTGAGTTTCACGTCCCTTAAACTCATTCACGGTTAGACTATGTTGAGAATTTTGTCTACTGTGGCTGAAGGCTTAACCAGAATAAAACCTGAAATAATTCACGGTCGCAAGTTGCTTACATAGACCACTTTCATAAATGGCGACCAACTTTACTTTCTTTTGTATTTATGTTAATTAGACCTACTGCTCTCGTTTTAAAAAAAAATATTGTTTTCAAATTTGCTCGTCGTAGCGAGATTAGTAGGGTTTATTAGCATTAAAACAAAAGAATAATTTATTTGGCCGCCATTATGAAAGAGGTCTATGGTAAGTACGCCATGTTGAATGCGCTTACCAAACTCATCACGTGCTCCTTCAAGCACCTCCTTTGCCGTTTGTAAATCCGCCCCTGTTTCCGTTTCCATAGCAGCAGACACCATCACCAGCAACTCTCCAGCGTCTAGTCTGTTATCATCATCTTCATCGACTGTTTTAAACATTTCCTAAAAAAGGGAGATAAATGTTTAAAGTAAGAAGGACCATTTTGGGCCCAAAAATAATATCCATCAAAAGTAACCCACGAGATAAAGTGCAGCCAAATTCTACTACTTTGAAGAAAATGTCGATCTTATTTAGCAACCAAATTAATACAGAACCCGCTTGTGCTCTTTCATGGCAACCCTGTATTGAGGCACTTGCAATGGTATTTCCAACCGAACTTATTTTTTCCAGGCAAGGTAATGTCACTCACGCAAGAGCTCTTTAACCATCTCACTCACTTTAAAGAAAATTTCCATTGATACTAAAAATACTTTTAAAAAAATTTCCATTGATACTAAAAATAACTTTAACTTGCGGAAACGTCTGCAATCAAATTTGTCTATAAAAAATTTCCCCAAAAAATGTTCGTATCAGAAAAAAAGGATTAAAATAGAATATTTTTGCCTTCAAATTTCGCACGCGCCGCCATCATGAAGAAGGGTGACGCCTTTTTTTTTTTGTCCGAGTGAAAGTTCCCTTTCCCTGAGCGGAAGTCATCTTGTGTCGTATGAAGATGACTTCCGTTCAGGTTGTTGTTACGTCAGTCACTGCCAACAACCCTTTTCAGGACTCCTTCCCTTAACAACTTGGAGAAATTGAATGGAGACTTTGCGAGTAGCCGACAATAACTGACTATGTTGTTTCATGCTTTGCTTTAGCCATAGCTTTGCTATCACTTTGACCATAGCCAAGAAATTAAGATTACCGTCCGGACGGCCTCGTAAAATAGCAAATAAACCCACAGCTAAATAAAGTATTCTATTTCACAACACTCCCATTCATACTCAGTTGAAACAAGGTATGGGAATAATGATTGACCAGCGGCCTAAGCCAAGCTGGAACAGCTTGGCTTAGGGAGGGGCAGTAGCGGTGCGGCCCGAGCGATGGGGTTAGAGGGTGGGCCGTTCCCTTCCCCTCGTTCCGCTGGAAAACTGAGTGTGAGTGGAGTTGACAGTCCGCTCGCTATTTATAACACTGCTCTTGCGTAATCATCGCGAAATATTCCCACTTGGCCTAATTGGCTGCATTGTTAAAGCATGTTTCAAATTTGCTTATGATTAGGAGTATTATGAATAGGAGCTACGTAGGTTGCGGGTTCGAAGCAGGAATATGACTACATTTTATTATATAGATACTGATGAAATGCTAGGATTTTCCTTTTAACGAAACAATCATATCTTCTCGAGCTCCGCGCGAAGTGAAGGTATTATTTTTATTTTTCACATGTGAGGATAAAGTTGTAGTGCAGCTTTTCTCCGCCGAGAGTAGGGCCTGGGAACAAGGTTGAAGTGTCGTCGTAGCAACTAACAGGAATGGCCAATAAAAAGCGAACTTCCCCTTCACTGTACGATAGTTTTGCATTTTTAAGGCTCAATTTGACAATATAATGATTTGTTTTTCATAACTTTCATATCTTGTTTCATGTTCCACAACAACGGATATTTGGCGGTTGGTGACCACTTTTTCACCATTTCGGAAATGGATCAAACAGTTTGATTTTAATCTGGACATTTTGTCAGTATTCTATAAAATAAAGGCTCACTCGTAGGACGCAGTCGACGATAATATTCGTATCCCCCGCCCAGGAATATAACATCCTCCATGTACGAGTGACAAAAATTGTTTTACCCAGCAATGTGAATGTGTACCTTGAAGATGACAATGTGTTGGGCTAAATATTCCAGATCCAGGGCCAAGGATGCATCTTCGGACTCAGTTCTGAAAGTAACAACAGACAAAAGCAACAACTAATCAAGGCCAAGTCAAATCAAGGTATCAGACCCAGTTGAAAAGAACATTTGATTCAAAGAAGGACGCGTATTTGCCCCTTTATACGGTTAATGAAGTTTTCCTTAAGACCCTCACAGATGGAGGACTACCGGAGCAATTGTGGGAAAAAAACTCTTGGAGCAGGGTCAAGAACCAGCACAACTTATCTCACTAGTGGTAACAACTAGGATATGAACGTTGTTCACATTAGTGGTAGGCACGTGGTCTCGCCATTGCGTCATCCCTACTCTTCAAAAAACTACATCACGGTATATTCCCAGTTGTTCTTCCACCTAAGTATTACCCTCGCCCACTGCAAAGGACTTAAACTTCGGTGAACAGACAAGCTTTATTTTAACACAATAATAATCGAAGCTACACAACTCGTGGGGTCCTTCTTGAACAAATATTAGCGAGTTTGACGAAGCTAAGAGAACGCATCCTAATCGTATCAGTCTTTTGTGATGTCTCTCGGGTATCGATTGCGATGCTATATGATTTCAGCGTTTGGAATTGAACGCACCTCCCTAATGGTTGATTATCGCTAATTTACGTCGTAAATTGTATACCAGAGGAAAAAAAAATTAAAAAGCTGATTGGAAATCTATGACCAACATTCAGCAGTATAAACAGAGGGGAACCGGTATTTTCCTGTTCGGCAATCTGAAGTAAACTCTTACTTGGTTCCAGCAATTCGATCATTCAGAGCGCAAATGGCAGTAAACTCTCTTTTGTCAACAGTCTTGTCTTTGTTCAGGTCAAATACCTGGAAAAATGACCACGATCCAATTAACTTCCGAAGAGGTCACTGTTTTAGAGTTGGGCATAACTTGGGGACAGGACGCAGATTAAAGAAGAGCAATGAAATTGAGTTTAATTAAATGTTGGTTCTTGAGGAGCAGGAAAAACTTGGAGTACCCAGGGGGGAGAAAAAAATCACCCCGAATGGAGTCGAGAAGTAACAAACTCAACCCTTCCCAGATATGTCCTCTTCTAGAGGTTAAGGGAATGTGTATCGTTGAAAGAGTGGTTGTTAACCAAAACAAGACTCTTCACAATTTTAATAGAAAATGGCGCGCATAGATCTTTTTGCAGATACGGCGACCATCTAGATTTCTATTGTTTCAAATAGCTATTATGGGATGCCCAGGACACAAATACATATTAATTTGCCCCCCGAGCATCCCATAATGTCTTTCGAAACAATAGTATCTGCAAAAAGGTATATATGAGTCCTGTTCCCTTAACAGCCTATTAGTAATATTGCATGAATGTACATAATTTCCATGGTTAAGCATTTCACTTTCCACTATTTATGCCTATAGTGGTAGTTTATGTTCAATTTGTACTAATAAATAAGAGATATATCGCTGCAAATTGAACGCGGCTTTCACCCTTCCAAAGAACAGAAAAGGGGCTTAAATAAATTTTAAATCACGAGCTTCACAACTATACCTGAACAAAGTGCTTTATATCGTTTCTCGAAACGGAGGGCTGCATTCTCAGTTTGAGTTCCTCCAGGGTTACACTTCCGTTCTTGTCTTTGTCCACCTCATCGAACAGAAATCCAAACACGTGTCTTTGTTTATCATTGATGATACCGTAACGTGCATCCTGGAAGTTTAAAAATCGAATGAATTGATTATCACTGGTATACTAGGATCTTCGGAGAGAGGGTAGATTGCAAGATTCCAGGATCAACAAGGAGTACATATGACGTCACGGTAGCCGCGGGGATTTGGTGTCTTCTCACCATCAAGCTTCGAAATCAAGCTAAGCGTTTACGGAATACGGAAAACGTTCGACTAAAATTTGCTCTTTCCGATCAAACCCGAAGAAACTTATTTGATGACAGCATTTTTATATACCTTTTGCTTGTTAATCCGCAGAGTTTACTAGCAAGTAGCAAAAGGATAGAACTAAGATAGAACCGTTGAAGGTAAGGTCAGGGAAGCGAAATCTAATAATTTTCTGCTTCTTTTACTGCGCCTTTCAATAACATGCGGACTCTTAAAGGGCCCACAGACGGATTTTTCGCGCGTTGCTAAGGAAGTGAAATGTTACTTCCGGTAACTGACGTCATCATATCATGAGCTGACAAGAAAACCCACTCATAAGCAAAAGTCACCGAACAAACTGTTGTTTCCATCAAACGTTTTTCCTCGCCCTTCCTCGCGCTCGTTCTCAGATCAACTGCGCATGCGTAAACGAACTGTCTTCCGGTTTCAGAAAAAAGCTAAATTTCCGGCGGTTTTAAATTGAGTTATTATTTTTTTTACATGGCACGTTTCACCCCCAAATACTGAATATAGCTAAGCATTGCTTTTTAAAATCATCTTTTTTGGAAAAGTTATGGGTATTTCAGTATCGTTTATGTCTTTAAAAAGAACATTTTTCAAAATAAAAAGAAAACCATGCTTGGCTGGATGCAAAAACGAATACAAATTATCGAACCATCGATTAAATACCAAAATTGCGTAGCACGGAGACAAATTTAGAGTTTTCTGTTATAGGTCACGTGACCATGGGCGTGGTATGATGACGTCATATTTAGGGTCACTGGCTTACAAAAGTTGGAAACTGACCAAAATAATGCCAAATTTTCTCAAATTTCTTAACTATTACGTCCT
This sequence comes from Montipora foliosa, assembly GCF_036669935.1. Classification (NCBI taxonomy): domain Eukaryota; kingdom Metazoa; phylum Cnidaria; class Anthozoa; order Scleractinia; family Acroporidae; genus Montipora; species Montipora foliosa. The sequence continues at coordinate 23,081,410 of NC_090869.1, read as the reverse complement.
TAGCAACGCACCCAAAAAAATACGTCAGTGGGCCCTTAATTCAAAGGTCAACCGACAAATGCGTTTTTCGCTACCGTCAATCAAATGTTCGGCGGCTCCTCCGAGCTTCCGACTACTGTCGAGCGCGCAGTAATCAAATCACATCGTTGAGCCCAGTTCAGTCAACATAGGATTCGGAAGCTGGGAGGAGCCATCGAACATTTGATTGACGGTAACGAAAAACGCATTTGTCGGTTGAACTTTGAATTAAGAGTCCGCATGTTACTGAAAGGCGCAGTAACATGGCCCAAAAGCATTAACAGTCTCCATGACTGTCTGTCAACGCTACATGACTTTCTTTTGGGCCATGCCAAACCGACCACGAAATGGAGGCTTCTGATTAGTAGATTCAAAGTTTTAACGAGATACATCGCTTTCTGATTGGTGGCTCCCAATTCTCACAGTTCAGAACGAAGAAGTTGGGCGTTTGCCGACAACGGTGAAATGCAAAACCATAACCTTGCTTCCTCAGTTTACGGTACCTAAAATCAGTTTGAAAAGATGGCTTTTTGCACTTGTGACTTACAGGCGTTAGAACGTCGTCATCATCTTGAGAATCCTTGACTTCCGTAATCTCCGTCAAAAATGCCCTTGAAAATAAAAAGATTGCAGCCCGTATTATTTGGTGTAATTATAAGTTCCGCAGAAGTTTGCTGCATTATTGCTCATTACGGATCCAGAGTCTTATCACTGCTTTTTGCGCCAATTTTCGGGGCTTACGAAGACGACGTCAAAGGTATCGAAAACGCTAGTAAAAAAAACAAGTCTAAAGCAATCTTAGACACATTACAGCAATTTGAGAAAGTGAACAAAGCGGATTGAAACAAAAAAATGGGCGTAATACGCTTTGATTTAATTCGTCAGAAACAGCCCTTGTCACCTTACACCAAGCCCCATCGCCGCGGCAAATTTCCCTTCACTTCAAAGAAAATTAAAAGAAACAAACTAAGAAAAAATATTAACAAAAAGTAAGACAAAAAAGGAAAAAAAAATGTAAAAGAAAAACTGGAGGAAAAAAAGAGTCCGAAAATTTCAAGACCCGAACTCGGGTTCTTAGCCCTCACCCCAAACACAACCCTAACCCGAACCCTAACTCATATGACCAGCGAGACACAACTCCCAGTAACTGCAACCTTTTGAGTTCTTAGACCTAATGAGTGTAATTCAGAGCTAAAAAATGGCATCGACCGTTTCAAATGGCAACGATCGTTCTGAGAAATGGCAACGACCGTTTCAAATGGCAACGACCGTTTACGAAAGGGAAATTTGCATCGCCGCAATTAACCACAACTGTGGCAGATTTCAATCCCTATCTGTTTGACTAATACAAGAGAGATTTAGCATCACGACAGCCTGTAATTTGCGTTTTGCCAAAAACCAAGACATTTGCCTTTTTGTGTTTAGCTCATCCCTTACATCCTATGTGTACCTGTCTGTAAGCCAGGTAATCACTGACTTGCATTTTTTTTTAAAACCGAAATTTCGCAAACTGAAAATCTTGATAGACCCGAGGGTTGTCGCACTATGAAAACACCAACATATTTTGTTAAGAGGGGCAAGTCTGTCCCAAACGTCAACCAAGAGCTGGGACAACAGAGTACTTTTTGAATAGCCGTTACATCAGTTATTTCCACACCGGGTAGAAAAAGAAACTAAAATTTTACAAGTGTTCAAGGGTAGTTTTTTTAAAAAGTTGTCTTTTGCTAGTGAAGACGACTGAATGCCCGATTGGTTGCGAGCCACCTATGATAGCATCCTGGCTTACAGTTAACAACTAGTCTGGAATGCCCATGTCATTTAACAGAACGGGAACGTCAGTGGCAACGTGGCGCGCAGCAAAACTACCGATGAGAATTTAGAATAGAGAAGAAAAGAGTGGAGTCTACTCTATTCTGAATTCTCATTGGTGTTTTTTCTGCGCGCGCCGTCGCCGCTGACGTTCCCGTTCTGTTGCTAAATCAGCCTAATTATTCCTTGAGCACGCGTTATAACCAGTCTCATATCCAATACGCGCAAACGGAATAATTCCTTTATTAAAATTTTCGTTAAATTCTGAACTATGTTGTCTCAGTTTTTACAACACGACCGACGCAATTAGATGCAAACAGCGCAATGTGCAAATCCAAATGCGTAGCAATTCGTCAAAGCGCGGGAAAAATCGCGCGCGCAAGTCGCGTTTGGTTTTGGTTTTCCTCCTCATTGATTGATAAACTGGCGCGAGATTTTTAAATCAATCTGTCAATCACTTAGCCTAGCAACTGCAACCGTGTAATTACTTTCGACAGTCACTTGAAAACTGCTCTAAGCGAAATTTCATGCTTTTATAACATAACAAGTAACAGCCAAACCCTTTGCTGTTTCAAGTAGTAAGCGCAATGCTTAATCTCTCTAATTTTTGCTGTCCACCCACAAGGGCAAATATATTCGTCACATAAAAATTGCTCGCGTGGGCGGGGCTTTCCTTTTGATTACTCACGAGGAAAACTTTTCTCCAGACTTCTTTGTTTTTTCCGAGGTGGTTGACATAAAAATCCTAAAAAGAAAGAGAAGGCTATCACTAATCCAAAATTAAAAAACATAAGAAAAAAAACACATCAGGAAATGAGGAGTCATGTTAGTGACAAACGATTTACTTAATACTGTCATATCAACACTTTAAGCATAGACGAGGATAAAACGTTTTAAGACGCATCAGCTTTCGATTCCGTCACGTGACAAAACGTCGTGAGTGATCGCTGGGAGCTCGTAACTGGCGTTCCGGTTCCGGGGGGTGGGTGGGGGGAGTATTTGTCGTTAAACTCGCCTGTTTGGTGGTGGTTTCCCGGGCTGGTATCTGGTGTCTATCGGCACTCTTTTTATTCCAAGCCACTCGTCTAAGTATTTATTCCTCTTTTCCTCTTTAGGTTCGCCAAGATCATTTGCCTCGACATTCGTCTCTTCTTCGCCTTGCTCATTCTTTGTCGTTTTTCGTCTTCCTTTCCTAAATTTCTGAGTTTCGGTCGTTGCACTTTCCTCCTTAAATCGTATTTTCCCCTTCTTAACACTTTTGTTAGCCGTACTTCCTGTCATCTTGGAAGCATGGGGATGTTTACTTCTGTCTTCCCTGCTGCTGTTGTTTGAATTTCCTTCTGAAACGTCGACATCTCCGGATTTTCCCGCGTTCAGCACGAGAGCTTTACGGGCCTCAAATTCTTCACGCCTTCCTTTGATTGACACGCTGTCAAACTCATCAACTGAACTCACGTCAGAGGATTCCTCTGCCCACTTTCCATCAGTATCAGCGCTTTCAAGATCAGTGACAGATGACAGTGCCTAGAGGTTAAAAAACAGCAAGGGTTTGACCGGTTCCAAAAATACACACTGTCGAAATGTCGAAAACAGTTTATGCCACACAAGTGAAAGGTGCTGATTGGTTGAAGGAGCCGTGTCACAAAATTGAGCCAAATATAAACGAAACATACCTACTTAAAACACAGAAGGCTGCGGTTTGAATGAAACAGCAAATACAAAAAAAAAAGGCAGTTATGGGTGAAATCGAAGAACTCAAGATTAAAATGGCTTGTAACTGGGGTTTTTGAAAACTGTTTAGACTAACAGTTTTTTTTTAATGTTTCTCTTTTGTTTGTTTGTAACTTAAATTACAGCAAGTTTCAATCGAGTGTCGTAAAACCAAAACCAAAGTAATTACTTTGGCCAATCAAAAAGGACGGAGACAATCCAGTAAATCAATCAAAACTCTAAGTAATTACACGGTGCCGACTCAAAGCGCGGGAAAAATGTGCACGCGTGAGCCACGATTGGTTTTGGTTTCACTTCTGATTGGTTGAAAAAGCGCAGCGAGAAATTTGAACCAATCACTGAGTAAAGTAATCATAAACCAAAGCAATTCGCTAATTACTTCCGACACTCAATTGAAAACCGCTCTATGTAAAAATAAATGTATACGTCTGAAGTGCAGGTTATGGACGAAATTGTGCAGTGAAATTTCTCGCACTTAGAGCTCTGCAGAATTCAAGCAATAATATTGTCGTTTAGAGACATCTGAAAAATTCCGGTGGCTTCAACTTGATTCAAACCTATGACTTCTGCAGATGCCGATGCAACTGATTCTCTACCAACTGAGCTATGCAGCCAGACATTGGCTTCATAGCACTGTATATACTGCAACAGTTATTCATCAAGTGAAACTTCTGACACATTGACATCAATACTATTTTCAAATAATTATAATTGTAAAATCATTGTTTTATGGAAGCTTATGATAATCATCTACCTGAGAGCTAGATGCCCTGACACTCGCACCTGGAACAGGGGTGCTGAGCTGGCCACTTGGGCTGTCTCGAGGATTTCTGGCAGCAAAGCTACAACAGAAGTAAATCAGTCACTAGGGATATACCAGCAGCTCTGAGATGATGCAAGAATTAACCAATCCAGGGGACCAATAATTATTCTCTACTACAGGCCATTAAAATTTCATAACACTTAATTTTTGTTGATTAATTATTTCTAAGATAGACAAGTCCTTGGACAAAATGGATGAGAAACTTTTAACTTCCTTGTCCACAGCTTTATGAAGTACTGTAATTCATGTTATTATGGCACAGTTCAATGTTGATACATGGATGGACTGTTTGCGCATTTCCTGAACAACACTGTGTTGGGTGGGGCATAATTCAAATTATTTTCAAGTTATGGTCCAAACGTCCAAAAAATAGGATTCTAAAGGAACAATTTTTCTCCAGGATTGAAGAGATAATATTATTATGAAAGTTGATTTTTAACATTGTCTGCTTGCAGGGTCATACTGTGAGCTCCAGCTCCTAGTTTTTCTCCAGTTCAATTAATTGATGAATGTGAAACATAAATTAAACTGGGAAAAAAATGTAGGGCCTGTAACCAACAGAACAGACCTTGGACTCGGATAGCAGTCCCTACTATGTCAGTTGAGTAGAGCATCTGTTTAAGGAGTCAATCATGTTTTGTCCCTTGGGGAGTCCACTTCCCCAAGCCTCTCTTGATAATTTGTCTTGATTTTGCATTACAAAACATGATTCAGTAGAAAGGGTGCAGCTTAACAGATGTGGCAGAGACTGCTCAGAGTATAACGCAATAAAAATATCTCAACTAACTTTGCATCTTTGCCAGCCTTGTAATCCGAAAGTTGCTTCTGTTGTGCCAGTAGTCTTAGTTGCAAAAGATCTGTGTTGTCCACATCGTATCTAGACAGAAGTAGTCATTAAAACATAGCCTATAGCATATTTAATAAAAGATATCATTTAAGACTTCCAAATGAGTTCAAAAAATGGAGGGATGGTTTAGATGTTCAATAAACTTTCTTTAGCAATTAGAAAGTTTATATTAGTGGTCTGACTTTTTTTATTCACAGACTGATAACGGTGGTTTGTGTCTATCACAATTAAAAAACCTTCTATCCAAGCTATTAGGAAGTTTCAAGGATAAGAGAGTAGGGTTTTGGGGATCTTTATAGGTACACATGATGTGACTACCAAATCCACAAATGGATTTGCAGGTACATGTATCTCTTACTGGTCATTCCAGAATACCCGGCCACGCCTGTTTTCCTGGAGCAGCATCCTTTGAGGAACAAGGCATGTTATGACAATACATGCTTAATATTTGTATGCAAATGTATGCATGCTCTTCCAGAATCTTTAATTTTCTTATGCCACAAGAATACAAGACTTTTTTCAACACTGAACACTAACCTTCCTTGCAAGGGAATTTTTGTTCCTTCCATGTAATACTGTCTGTCGACTCTGTGCCGAAGGATCTGAGAAACAAATTTTAGACCATTCATGATAGACATGTTCATTATCACTATCATTTCAACCAAAAAATATGGAGAAAGTTGCTGATGTTGTGATTGATATGTGTTTTGGACAAGACAGATTGGTGGTTCACCCAAAAACAGCTGCATCATAATGGCTCTTTTTAATCATATAAAACTTCCTATATGCCTATATATGGTTTTGCAATTGAAGGGATGCATGTTTTTATTAAAATTCCTTTTCTGTATTGGCCTTGAAGCGCAATTATTTGAAAAACTACTTAATTAACCCATTGAGCCCTGAGAGTAACACTTAACAGATTTTACTCTGTTTAATGCCAGACAATTTTACTCGGGGGGGGGGGGGCGCCCTAGGGCGTTTGAGGTGTGAATAGGTTAGGGTAGTTGTGATTTCCTGCCTTATAAAATTTGGACAGTTTGATGAGATGAAACGAAGAAGCTATGAAAAAGTCTCTTGCAATTCAATGGTTACGGTGTACTTCCTGAACAAAAGAATTCTTCATTTCATTTTGCTTACATCCGTTAATTGCTGGCAAGCCTTAGCAAGGTGAGCCTATTGTTGATATATTTAGCGTTTCAACAAATCAAAATTTGTGGGATGTAAGATCGGAAGCATGCGCAGTCGATTGTGCTGTTATCATGTCTATAATCCCTGATGACATCCCATGCACGTGGAAGGGAATCTTACAGCCTCACAGCCTTCGAGTCGAGTACTTTTCCAGTGGGTTGTCATTGATCATCATTCAACCGTACATGTTCAGTCTTTTGCAAATGAATCTTGTAAACTTTCTAAGATCTAACTGATTTCCTAATTCCATGAATGTCAATAATTCTCTAGTTTCTCAAACGTTGCCAGAATCAGTTGAAAATGCCGTTCATTCACTGGCAGGTAGTTCGGGTCTTTCCTATGTGTCTAATTTTTTATCGGCTAAACATTATTTCAAAATGGCCTGTTTGAACATTAACAGTCCCGTCAAACATGTTGATGAACTTAGAGTCCTCCTTGCTGAGTTTTCAATTGATATTCTGGCAATTAACGAAACCAAACTTGATGAATCCATAATGTAAAGTTCTGAAAAAAGTTTGAGTGTGCCTGGTTTTGTCGTATTTTCGTAAGACAACCACTTTCTTGTCTTAACTCAGACTAGACTAGTTTAAAAATGGCACAAAAGGAAAGGTTAAGGGGTTCTATGGAATAATTTCCATTCTTTAACAAAGGAAAATGCAACCAAATAATAATTATATTTAGAACTGTGAACCTTGGCTGATTTTGTTTGATTACAAAAATTATAATATAGATCTTACTATTTTCATCTAGATTTCCATTTTCTCTTTTGGTATTAATAAATCTGGTATGGGGGTAAAAGTGAACCAACCTCTGATGTCCTCTTCATTCTCCGACAACGCTCTTTTGCTTGTTCTTCAGAGGTCATCCTGTCTCTTTGACCACTGTACAGCAATCTTGGACAGGCAATTAAATAATCAGTGCAATGACAATTATTACCGGTAGTCTTCTAGAAAGCTCAGAAAGTCCACAAACTTAAGAAAAAAACAGTCACCAAAGTTGAAGAGTACAAAAATGAAAGCACAAAACCTAGAAGTTCAGTACACTGTCAGGTTTGAAAAACATTAATACCATAAGCACGTACATGACCTTGAAGCGTGTAACTTGCCACTCTTTTCCTTGGAACAAAGCTGCCTGGGACTTAATTTATGCCACAAATATGGACAAAAATAAGATCGCAGCTGCGCGCGTGAGAAAATGCACAAGCCATCTTGCATCCAAATAAGGAAATTTTTAAACTAAAAAAAAACCCCAGATCTGGAAGAGAGAACGAATGCTTCAAGGTCATGAGCTTCTGTCAATACTTAATATAATAAAAAACTTGATCATTGGATAAATTAATGCAACTTCTAGTCAAGAGTTTTGGTTGGCTTTACCATAGTTCATATAATTATATGGAGATGGGTTTCGTCTTATGTTTTTGTTCACTGTTTCGGCCCCAATCATGCACAAACCACACCCTTTTCTAAAAGACAGCCAATCAAAAATTGTGATTACCTTATTCAAAACTCAGTTTGAACTGAAGACAAAAGATTGTGCATGGTCTGTGGCTAATATTACCACCACGGTATGTATATGAGCTAATACATAATATTTAATATTTAGTATATGCTAAAACAGTAGAAAGCATTCACAGTGTACTCGGATTGGCTGCCAACTCCGCGCTATACAAGTGCTGTTGACCTCACATGCTATCTATCATGATCTCATATCCATCACCTCAACGTGGAATAATGTTTAATTAGACATTCGTTCCACACTAAGTATGCAATTGAACACAGTAGTTTGTTCACATGTAATTTAAGTTAACATTCACATACTTTTCATTTGTCCAATATCTTGCAGGAGTGCCCTGAAAAAAAGGAAGAGAAAATGAGAAATAAAGAAATGGAAAAAAAAAGTGTAAAGTCAGCTACATGTAATCTTATTTCTAATGTAACTAACCCCTAAAACCTTGGTTAAACCCCTGGTTAAAACACAACAGTATATAAATTAAATTTAAAAAGATGCAACATTCAGTAAATTCAAAATAATATACAGTCATAACATGATAAACCCAAGCATTTTTGCTATAACTTTATCTTTATCCCAAAATTGTATAATTTGGACGGTATGGTTCGTTTTTTAAGGGTGCTTTCCTTTTGTCAGAACTGGCTGGCCAGACACATCAGTTTGCAAAGAAAAAGCAACAATTTAAAGCCCTTGCATTCTTCTGGAGGAGTATACCAGCCCTATATCATACACTAGAAGTATGTTAATTTCAATGCATTGAAGAGTTAGCCCTTCTAAATGCCCAATCTGGCCGGTCAGCTCTGTTGAATGGAAAGCGTCCTTGGTAAGAGAAGGTAGAGAATGAATGATTCATTCGTTTTTGCTTGCAAATTCATCCGCAAATGAAAACCTAATAATTGTAGTCATAATTCTCGCTCTTTTGAAGAGCATGGAAAAAAAGTACTAAAATCAAAGTGCTTCAGAAGAATTTTATTCCTGTTTTGTGCCAATTTTGTCACTGCTGTCATGCTTGCTGTATTATTGTAGAGGGAAAATGAAAAAAGGAGCTTTCCCCAGAAGATTTCTGTGCAGTTTTTGACAACCAGCTGTATAAATGAATTCAAGCTCAAATCCCAGGGGTTCCAGGACTCGAGATCATATAAAAAGGATGGGGGTGCTTGTCAGAAATTTGAAAAGAACCCC